>NW_026622841.1:40519528-41125599 GCF_023065955.2 Ursus arctos
TTTTCTTATACCAGAAACGTTATCTCAAAAATGATGTGAATATTCAAGTCATTAAAATTTGATATATTTAAAAGAAAGAAGATTGCCATTCTATGAAGGAATGGTTTAAATTATACATATATTTATATATATATGTATTGTGTATCATATATGTTACATAGTACACAAACACATATTACATAAATTTCATATATGTTACATATAAGTGTCTTACCAGAACTGTATATAATTGAATTATAGTGAGTTCAAAATTTATAATTATTTATTTTCTCAAATGCCATGGTTTCTTGTTCTTGAAATAAACTCCTTATTTAATCTGAGAATTCCATAATTTGGGCCATCTCATATCCTGAATTTCCATTATCCAACAAAGATTCTTTGTATTCTCTTTACCAATGAAACCAATATATTTTATTTTTGAAATTTTTAAAAGGGCTGGTAGGTACCTAGAAACCAGTATCAGAGAGCTTGTTATAAAAGAAAGCTCAAAGCTAAATGAATGAGTGATTAATAAATCTCTTATGTTTACTGATATTTTGAGCTTTGAGTCTTTAACACAAAACTGCTGATATAATATTAATTCAGTGAAACCTTTCTCATCTGTTTACATCCCACTTTTAGTGTCCCTGAGGTTTTTGATAAGGTAAGGGGAACTTGAGAATTTCCAACTCTAGGGCTTCCTTTGGGATGATAAAGAAAAAACTAAGAATTTTCTAAAAAATAAGTATTAAAAAATATAGTCTATATTATTGGTTTATAAGTTGAATTTAATAAATATATGTTTATAACTTTTCTAATTAGCTTATTAAAACATATAAATGATTCAACAAGTTTCCCAATCACAGTCTCAAAAGTATTATAGTTTATCACTTATTGTATTACCTCACCATCATTTAAGCTTTAAAATAATTTTATTATATATGTGCTTGCACTCAAAGATACCAGCTAAGTTCTGTACTGTCATTAGAAGGCATCTAAAATTGTCATATATACATTTATGATTTAAAACTTATGTATATGATGCAGTCAAATTCGTGCTTTATGACTCCAGCCTCAGTATACCTTTTTCACGTTCTAAGACTTACTTTTTGTATTTAGTTTCTTTAAAGTCCTTCAGTGAATGTTGGTGGTAATGCAAGCTGGTGCAGCCACCCTGGAAAACAGTAGAGAGGTTCCTCAAAAAGTTGAAAATATAGCTACCCTGAGACCCAGCAATTGCACTACTGGGCATTTACCCCAAAGATACAAATGTAGTGATCCAAAGGGGCACCTCACTCCAATGTTTATAGCAGCAATGTCCACAATAGCCAAACTATGGAAAGAGCTGAGATGTCCATCGACAGATGATTGGATAAAGAAGATGTGGCACATATATACAATATATGTATATGTATATGTATAGTATATATATATATATATATATATATATAGTATGGTATATATATGTATAGTGTGTATACATACATACTCAGTCATCAAAAAAAATTAAATCTTGCAAAGATGTGGATGGAACAAGAGCGTATTATGATAAGTGAAATAAGTCAATCAAAGACAATTATCATATGATCTCACTCATATGTGGAATTTAAGAAACAAAACAGGATCGTAGGAGAAGAGAGAGAAAAATACAAGACAAAATAAGAGAGGGAGACATACCATAAGAGACTCTTAATCATAAGAAACAAACTGAGGGTTGCTGGAGGGGAGAGGGATGGGGTAAATGGAAAAACAAAACAAAATTAAACAAAAAAACAAAAACAACAACAAAACATTGTAAAAAACGTCCTTCAGTGAAGTCTGTATATTTGATTGTATTTATTGTGTCATACTGGATATTTTTTCTTTTAATAGATATATAAGACTCATTACTTAAGTTTTATAATTTGTTCAATTACTCTATGTTTTCTAATTAAAAGTAGTACATGTGATGCTTCCATTGTTTTATAAATGTAAATTATGGTTCCTTTCATTATAAATTCATGCCTATATACACAAACTTAGGTTTTTAAGGACAATTGTTTGGTTAGCCTGGAGCTCCTAAATTTATTACCTGATGTCCAGTCTGATTTTACATTAGGTTTAGACTTTATTTTAAATAAAATGTTGTTACTTTAATTGCAATTATATAATCCAAAATAAGATTTGTAGACCCCTACTTTGTATAAAGTTTATATATATGAAAGTTCTGTTTTTGTAAGTTAAAATAATTGCTATAAGTATTTTATTTTATTTTTAAAAATTTATTTATTGGGGCACCTGGGTGGCGCAGTCGTTAAGCGTCTACCTTCGGCTCAGGGCGTGATCCCGGCGTTCCGGGATCCAGTCCCACATCGGGCTCCTCCGCTGGGAGCCTGCTTCTTCCTCTCCCACTCCCCTGCTGTGTTCCCTCTCTCGCTAGCTGTCTCTCTGTCACATAAATAAATAAAAATTCTTAAAAAATAAATAATAAAAAATAATAATAAAAATTTATTTATTTACTTATTTGAGAGAGAGAGGGGGCATGAAGGGGGGGAGGGGCAAGCAGACTCCCTGCTGAACGGGGAGCCAGATAATGCAGTGCTTCATCCTAGGACCCTGAGATCATGACCTGAGCCGAAGCCAGATGTTTGACTGACTGAGCCACCCAGGCACCCTGCTATTAGAATTTTATATGGATTATTATAATGCTTCCATTTCTGACATAGTCTTATTAGTAGAATGTGGGATTTATTTGTAATCAATAGAATTGTCTCTATAAACTTTGGTTAAGACAGAGAGACTACTAGTGATAAACTGTTTCTCTCTTTACATAATCTTTCTCACCCTCAGTGTCACTAATATCTCCCATATAGTTCACACCTCCCAGTGTGCAGGTGGTTTCTGATAAAAGATGTCTACTCAGAAGCAGCTAGGAACAGCTTATCTTTCCAGGCTCTAATGGTGGTGGGAGAAATATTCAATGCTGCTATGTCTGCTGACCACTATCCTGGCCATAACTTGGAAGATGCGCACATAAAGTCGCAAAGCCACCAATCGCCGTGGTCAAGAGGAAATTATAGGTCATATACACATAAAATATTTGTAGAAAATAGAAACTGACAGGTTATGCATCTGAACATATATAGGGAGGCATCTCAACACTCACAACAGCTTTAGAGCTTTCCCCCCATGTAGTTCATGAAGTAACTCCATAATTATGTATTCCTTTACTTGTTAACAGTGTTTTCTTTTTTATTCAGAATATACCCTGTTAATTAATAGCAATGAACCTTAAGACAAAAGTAAGTATTCAATTAAATATATTAAAACTTTATGTAACAATTCTAACGTCTCTACTACCTGAGTAAGACTTTTGATTGTGTCTCTCATGAGGGATCACATTGTGTTTGCAATTTTTATTAATTGTTGAACATTACATAAAAGAACACCGACAACTGAGGTGAATAATATTTATGCACAGATAAAAAGTACCCCTGCTCCTCCTCTTTCTCCTTCTTTTTTCTTCTTTTTTCAGGTCATTATTGTGTTCAGTTGAGTCAGGGTAATCAGTAGTTAGTCTAGGTCTTTTTTTGTTTTTTGTTTTTTGTTTTTCTTATGTTATATTTTGTTCATCATAGCCTTCGTAAACTTTGAAGGCAGGGTCATAGATTTTACCTGGAACTGGGATTTTAGTACCTGGAGGTTTTGTCTCAGGTCTCCTGCCCTATCCTCAATCTTTATTAGGATCTACATGCCTCTCTTCAGTATTGAACCTTTCATCTCCCTTGCCTCTCCACTAGGGTGTATTGCCACTGACTCATTTAGCGGGGACTATCTATAGTGTTTCTTTGAGTTCTTTCTTTCTGGCTTTACACTACAGCAAGCCCAGCAGGCGTGAAGCTCAAAGTGGATCTCTGAACTCTCCTGCCATTCCTCCAGTGGTAGGCAGCTTACTGCCTCATTCTCAGTGTGAGGGCTAGAAGAACCTGGAACATTTCTTTCTAGGTCTTCTACTCCTGCCTCAAATCACAGCAGGACCAGACACTGAAGGAAGATTTTTTGGTAGTCTTCCCCTACCTGCCATTAAATGTTTTATATGCAAAATGCAAATAGTAGAGGCCCATGTAGAGGAATTGGCAGGTGCCCTTTGTAGTTTCAGGGCTCCTTGGGATTCTAAACCACCTCTTAGTGTTACTCTACCACAGATGAAAGCAGCATGGGTTTCATCTCTCCAAGGAGAGGTTTATCTTCTTTGAATTTTTGCTCACTAAATTACTTTGTAATCTTATCTCACTAACGGACTTAAAAATAACCATAATTTTATAGATAAGCAAATTCTTATTGTTAGTTGAAAACAGTTAAGTGGTGGTAGTTTTACGTTGTTGTCATAAGACTTTTTTAGCCCAATTCTTCAAATTAAAGATTTAGAGTTTTATTCTGTTAAAACCACAGCAACCGTCATTTGAGGATTATATTTAAAAATTCTATCCCAGGGGTGCCTGGGTGGCTCAGTTGTTAAGCGTCTGCCTTTGGCTCAGGGTGTGATTCCAGCATTCTGGGATCGAGCCCCACAATAGGCTCGTCTGCGGGAAGCCTGCTTCTTCCTCTCCCACTCCCCCTGCTTGTGTTCCCTCTCTCACTGGCTGTCCCTCTCTCTGTCAAATAAATAAATAAAATCTTTAAAACAAAAATTCTAGCCCAAAACATTTTTTTCTAAATTATATAAAATCACATATCTTATTTAGAAAGAATTTTAGTTTTGAATAGAGTTTTCAAACAGAATGGTTTTAAAGGTCCACACATATAATGAAACTGGTGTTTCGGTCAGCAAATAATGATTAATAATAGTAATTATTATTATTATTATTTTATTATTTTAATGCCATATTTCACCATTAAAAGTCTTCTGGTTTGGACAAAAACAAATTAGGGGACTTGGAGTAGAATGTTACTTAGTTGGTTTTATTTTTTGGACTGCTGCTACTTCTCATAATGGAACTTATTTGGCCCTCATGTAGGGCTATCATAGTCTAATCCTAAAGAAAGTGAAAAACCCATCTCAATATTTACAGGGCCTAGCCTTAAGTTAGTTCGGTTACTTTTGAGGTATCAGTTTTGTTCTTCCTTTCTTGTATAAGCATTTCTGTTTTATTGATGAAATTATGTCTGCCTCCATGTCAAGGAACCCATACTTATATCCAAAGCAGTCATTTTCACTCCTCAAAAACACCAAACTTCTCTGATATTTGTAACATTCTTCATCTACTAATACTTTTCCTTATAGCTGTCATTATTAATATTCTCCAAAGGTGTTTTTCTCTCATTTTTTTAATGCTTCTACCACCTGCATTACTTCTTTTCATTATTTGTCTCACTATAATTCATGCATGTTTCCATGGATTCCAAAGGATATTTCCATTGTCACCTTCCTCATCTGCAACACTCTATTCCAGAAATCAGGATTTTCTTTGGTCATGCTCTCAACCATACTTGTGTCACTCCAATATTTCATTGCTATGGATATTTTCATCTCTAACTATATCATACCCTTTTAGATCACATACATCCACACCAGCAATTCTTTTATCTGATCAATACCCATTTTAAACCCTACTGTTTTCTTCACTATCAATTGTTGCATTAATATCTTCAGTTTTCATCTTATCTGGGTATATTACATTTTCCAGCATTTATGCGACTCCCTTACATAAAAACCTCAAGTTGTTTACCTGGGAAAGCAAACAAACAAACACAGACTGTATACAATTACTCACCCCCCCCAAAATAATAATTAAACAATTTAAGAATAAAAATAAACCTACTCACCAATTCAGCATCTATATCTCAATAGCTAAATGATAGTGGAGGATAATGAGAAAATAAAGGATTCTTTAAATTTTAGGAAATTAAAGTCAAATAGTCAAAATTGTCTGATTATTCAATGATACTAGCATAGTATTTTTGACTTACTACTTGTGATAAACAATAATAAAAACCACTCACATTTGTTGAGTATGCTGTATTATGGCTTACTTTGTTCTGCACCATGCTTTGAACTAGGACATATATAATTTCCACAAGAAACTCATGACATATGTACTGCTTTAGAACCATTTTTCGGGGGTGCCTGGGTGGCTCAGTGGGTTGGGCGTCTGCCTTCCATTGGGTGTCTGCCTTCAGTTTATGGTCCTGGGGTCCTGGGATCGAGCCCCGTTGAGCAGGGAGGCCAGTTCTCCCTCTCCTCCACCTGCTGTTCTGCCTACTTGTGCTCTCTCTCTAGCTCTCTGTCAAATAGATGAATGGAATCTTAAAAAAAAAAATTACAGATGATTAATTCATGGTGGCAGTACAGTAAGTGACATAATTTTAGTGCCTGCTCTGAATTGCTAATCCATATTGCCTCTATGACATGTTTTTTCTTTCTTTCTCTCTCTTTCTTTTCCTTTCCTTCCTTCCTTCATTCTTAATAATATGAATGTTGTTTTAACTGCTTCCCTCAAAACTCAGTGTCTCCATTTGTGCCTAGATTCCATTCTGGAAATCTTCTCAAGGACTGTTTCATTGATGTGGCCTTTCCTTTTGCTTTATCTATTACTTCTTCTCTAGTACATCATTCCTATTTGTATAGAAATGAGCTCTAGATTCTCCTAGTTTAAAAAAAATGTAAATCAATGAATCAATGTAAGTCAGTGAATTCAATAAATGAATATCCCCTCTTTTCACCTTTACACCTATTTCTAATGCAGCATCCAGTCTTACTTTAAAAACTACCTTTAATTCTTTACCCCACTCCTCATTCTGCCCCTTTAGAACTATCTTCTCCACTGCGGTAGTCAGAATATTGGCCTCCCAAAGGTGTCTATACCTAATTCCTGGAGCCTGTCATTATATTATGCTATATGGCAAATGGAAATTAAAATTACAGATGAAATTAAGGTAGCTAGTCATCTGACCTTAAAATAGACATTATCCTGGTTTTTACAGGCAGGCCCAGTGTAATCACAGGGTCATTAAAAGTGGAAAAGGGTGACCGAGAGTCAGAGGGAGATGTGACTCTGGAGGAAGCACCAGTGAGATGTATATTACTGGCTTTGAAGGTAGGAAAAAGGGGCCAGGAGCAAAGGAATGTGAGTAGCCTCTAAAAGGTGAAAAGGGCATCAGAATGAATTTTCTTTTAGAACCTCCAGAAAGAACACAGCAGTGCCAACACCTTGATGAATTTGGTGAGACCTATGTCAGACTTTTATGCTAGAAAACTGTAAAAAAAGAAATTGTTTTGATTTAATTCACTAAATTTGTGATAATGCATTGAAGTAGCAATAGAAAACAAATACAATGGGATGCCTGGGTCACTCAGTACGTTAAGCGTCTGCCTTCGGCTCCGCTCATGATCCCAGGGTCCTGGGATCAAGTTTCTCATCAGGCTCCTTGCTCAGTGGGGAGCGTGCTTCTCCCTCTGCCTGCTGCTCCCCCTGCTTGTGTGTGTACTCTCTGTCTCTCTCTCTGACAAATAAATAAATAAAATCTTAAAAAAAAAACAACCAAATACAGCTTTCCACATGGGTTTACCTTCTAGCTGAAGCATTTCTCTGACAACCCTATGTTCAACATAAGTTCTCTGTTCATAGTTTTCATGAAAAACATCCATTTATTAAATATGTATTTAATAAATCAATAGGTGTTTAGTAAGACTTACCTAATATCATGAGCATGTCTATTTCTCAGTACCAGTGCTTCTAAGCCTACATACCAGATGTAGTTAACCAGTTCATGTATGTTCATAATTGAAGTATGCCATTTCTTTTTTTTATCCATTATTAATAGGTCTACTTGCAGGACCTATTTTAACATCTTTAAATTTTAACTCCCCAGAAATATTTTATATACTCCTAGATAATTTTTTAACATTTTATTTTTTCAAATGTTTTATTTTCTAATATACATTTGTTCTGCCAACTAAACTTAAATCTGCTAAGTAGAATTAAATAGTTTGTGGAACTATGCCAGTACCCTAGCATTTTGATTAGTGCCTAATTAACGCTTAGGGAAAAAGAGAAGAAATGTTGAAGGAGTAACAGCATCACAACCTTGAGGAAGAGTGAATACATAGTTTGATGTTTCTGTAAAGTTTTAACAATGAGATTGGGCTTTAAATATTTTAAAAAAACATGTTAATTAAGCACTTTAATCTTCTAATGGTAGTGAGGTTAAAATGTATGTGTGTGTGTATGTATATAGGTTAAAGATCTGGGAAATACGCTTTCATTTAGAAGTAACTTAAGGAAATGGAAACTATCCATAAGCTGAACATTTTTCTGTCATAATTCTTGGAATTTTCAAACACATACAGAACAAATACAGAAATGAGAAGTCAGGCTGCGATGAGATACAGCAATGAGGAACTTTTATGAGTAGTAATGAGTGGAGTGGATCTTAAACAGAGTTCTCAAATACAGTATTTTTTAAAATGTTCTGTTTCTGAAGCTTTCCTTGGACTTCATTATAACTTTTCCACATCATCTCTGAACTTGGTTCTTTTTCTAGGAAATATGTAATCTAGCTACATCTTTAACTGCCTATATCCATATGTATATCTTATCTATATCTACCTCTGTATCTATGTTTATATTACTCATGTTTGCAGGCAATATAAAATAGCTATATCAAAATAAATGTTTTTAAGATGAAATTCAGAGGAAAAATAAAATTAGTTTTATGAGAAAAATGTTTTAATTTAAAACACTATTCACAGGCTTTTTTAAACTCTGCAAAAAAAACCAAACATTTACTTATTTAGAATATTTTTAGTTGGGATGGTTTCAAACAGTCATGATTTACCTTGTTCCTTTATATCCATTTAAAAATGGCCATGTTTCAGTTTTGTAGAGTACAGGGCTCAGCAAACAATGACTCATGGGAGTCTACTGCCTGTTTTTGTTTAGTTTAAATAATGTTATATTGGAAAATGGTCACGCTTATTTGTTTGCCTGTTATTTCTGGCTGCTTTCACATCACATTGGCAGAGGTAAATTGTGACAGACTGCATTGGCCACAAAGACTAAAGTATTTATGATGTAGTCCTTTACACAAAAAGTTAAAATATGGGTTCACATTCAGGAATTACTTAGGCACCTTGCACATTATATTAGGTGACCTAAATTTTCTAATGTCTAACACTGTGCCTTGAATTTGATAGGCAGTCAGTAAGTACTTGTTGAATACATAATAATTCTAAACCTCATCAGTAAAATGTAAGAACTGCTAACTGGCTATAAAGATTCATGCCCAAATAAAAATATATGTGAACAATATAGAAATATACCAGGAATGTAGTAGGTTCTTAATAAACATTGGTTTCCCCTAATATACCTTCTCTGTTTAATTTTGGTATAGGGATGGCTCTTGTCCAAAGAGCAACAGTATTAGAGAGCCTGAAATTTTAGGTGCCTTAAGATACTTACTCAGAGATTAACATAATATCATTTTATTCTTATCTCAATTTCTAATTTGTGAATAAGATTAAGGACCTAAGAGTTGAGCAACATATGAGGAGCATTGGTTCTATCTTTGAATGCTTAAATTTTCTCCCTTCAATATATCATGACAAATTCTGTCACTTTGGATATTGTGGGTCTAGCATTTGACAAGAGAATTGAAAGTCTTTGAGCTGTTTCTTATCAAATGGAAACTGAGTGTGATTAGTCAGTCATTCTATAAGTATTAAAGCAGGAAATCAGAGGTAAAGCCAAGGTTTACATAAAACCAATTATATTTGAATGATTATGGACAATAGAACTAATGTATCTGCAACTGGCCTTACTGAACTTTGAATATACATGTGATGAGCTGGATTAATGGTTATGATTGGACTTCCTCTTTCTGTCAAGATAGAGTAACAGGGACTAGATTTATCCACCCCATATACACTTAAAACATTAAAACACACACATCTGCACTCAACACACACAATATTTGAAACAAGATACTGGGCATCAGGCAATAAGGGGAATTAAGTAATTCCTGAGAAATAAGATCAGCCCTATAACTGCTCTAGTTTACTGCCTTGAGAGTGTTTCCAGGCTGTGCCATTGTGATAGGGAATTCATGCAGAGCCAGGCAGACTCCAGAGTTCATAAAACAGAACTGAAAATCTGGGGCAACAAAGCCAGCTAAAGGTTGTAGGATAGAAAACTACAGGAGAGAGCTGCACAGAGAACTCCAAACCTTAAAAGGGTCTCCTTGAATATTCACGTAAGTACTTGTAAGTCCATGCACATGAGGGAACTACCTGAAGCTGGGTAATAAATATCTGAGATGTGTCTGTTCTAAGCCTGTCCTCAGTCTGGAGAATATCAAAATCAGAGTTTTGGGTAGAGTACTCAGAAGGGTCTTGCCTTAATAGTGGGCAATAATAAACCCTGTACTAAATGCTCTTCTGGTGCCACCTAACAAATCTTAACCACATGACACAGTTAGATGAAATTGTTTCTAAGTAATTTAGACGCCTCCTAGAATAAATTTCACAAATATTTATGAATACAAAAAATACCCAGCATACAACAATGTGAAAGTCACAACTTCTAGCACCTTAGTCAAAGATTAGTAAGGATGATAAGAAGCAGAAAACTATAACCCATAAGAGGAGAAAGATCAACCAGCTAAAGCCAACCAAGAGGTGACACACATGCTAGAATTAGCAGACAAGACCATTAAAAATAGTTATTCAGACTATGTTCCAGGTGGTATAGAAACTATAAAAATGACCCCATTCAAATGTGTAGAGTTAAAAATTACAATATCTAAAATGTAAAACACGCTCAATGATATCAAATTGGAAATGTTTCACTATCAAAGAAAGATTAATGAATTTGACAATAGCAAACATGAAACATACAGAGAAAAGAAAATCAACCAATAATTTAAAAATCATAACTGAACTGCAGGACAACTTTAAACAACCCAATGTATGTATAATTTGAGTTTCCAAAGGGGGAGAATAAAAACATATTTCAAGAAATAATGTCTGAAAATCTTTTGAATTTGATAGAAACTGATGCAAAAACTCAATGAATTCCAACACAAGGAACATTAAGAAAAACACAAGTCATCTTATAATCCTACTGTCCAAATCTATGATGAAGAAAAAAATTTTAAAAGCAGCAAAAGGGAGAAAAAATGTTACCTTCAGAGGAAGAAACTTCAGTATTACAACATAATTTTTGTTAGAAACAATACAAGAAAGTAGACAAAAGTTTTGTCTGAAAGTTCTAAAAGATAAGAAGATATAAATTTAGAATTCTATACCCAGATAACATATATTTTAAATGTATGGGGCAAAATAAAGACTTCTTTACAGATACACAAGCTTTGAAATATTACTTCACCAGAAGTTCCACACTATAAGAAACATTAAAAGTCCTCCTTTAGGTAGAATAAAAATGGCACAGGATAGGCTCTATAGAAAATGTAGATCCCAAAATTTAACTACATTGATAAATATATATTTTTCTTATTCTTTAAATCCCTTGAAAAGATACTTGATTATTTAAACAAAAAAACCAATACATTATGTGTTTAAAATGCATGTTTAAAAATAAAATGCATGATAAGAAACACATCACAGCAAAATATGGATGAATCTCATAATAATTATGCTGAGCAAAAGAAGCCAGAGGAAATTATTTTATAAAGTATGATTACATTTATATAAAACTCTAGAAAATGCAAATGAATCTGTAATGACAAAAACCTAGTAGTCACTGAGTAAAATGAAGGAACTGAGAGGCAGAGGGACAGAATTACAACAGGGTATATTGAAGCTTTTGGAGATAATGGAAATGTTTATTATTTTTATTTTGGTGATGGTTTCATGGTTGTATAAAATTATTAAAACTTACTAAATTGTACACTCTAAATATATGGAATCTATTACATGTCAACACATCAATAAACTGATTTAAAGAAAAAAGAAAGGTTGAAGGTGATAGATGATTGCTATGACCCCTTTTCCTTATGGTATATTTTTATATGGGTTCGGAATTCCATCTTTAGGAAGGAAAGCCTGTAATCAGAAGGCTTAAGTTGCTTGTCATGGAGTTTATACTCAATAATTATTGGTTGAACTAAATTAAATGCTAACCACATGCCAGCAAAATAGTCTAAGGATCTGACCTTCCCTGATCTCACTGAGACAAGTGAATTTTCCAGTGTTTAACTCAATTAAATCAATTATTAAACATGATTTACCCCTGATCTCTACTCCTTAAAACAGCACTGCAATATGACAATCAAAACTGTACATATTATCTTTATAATACACTACTTTATTTGTAACATTATTTATGCCTTGTATCTATGCTTCAATCTAAACAATCTGGTCAAGTTACAGTAATTTTATTCTGTTCCTCATAACTCTTAGACTACTGCAAACTAATACTTCTGGCTGAACCAGCCCTTAGTCAAGAAATTAGAGGGACGTTAAATTGGGAAATCATCATTCATTAATAAACAGTTTTTTCTACCTTGAAAGTTAACATACAAATGACACAAACCCTTATCTCAAAAAACCTGAATTCAAGTTGGAGAGAGACTTACAAATGAGTATGTGTGGTCAAATTTGACAGGTGCTTTGGCAGTCCTGTATTTAGTGCACAAAGGGAGACATGAGGAAATAGTGGTTACTCTTTCTTGAGTTGTTGTCAGAAAAAGCTTAAAAAACAGATGAGATTTGAGCTGAATCTTTAAGAATGACCTATGTTTGCCAGGTAGAAAAAGAAAAAGTGGTCATTTTAGAAAGATAAATGAGTATATACAAGCAGAGTAGCAACTGAATTGTTTGCTAAGTTAATGGAGACAGCCAAAGATGAAGCTATAGAGGTATTGAAGAGGCAGATTATAGGAGGGGCACTTTGTGGAAGGGTTTTAAATCAGACACTTAAAATGTTATTCAGCTTTATAGCCCTAATGGATTACTCGCTCTCTGTAAATTATTCTTGCCTTGTTATAATTATCCATAGTTTATTCCGAAATGTAACAATTTTTCTACTATTCTTTGTATGGACAAATGATCTAAACCACTTAGAAACATTATTTTGGTACACAGCATCAATTTTTGTAAATTCCCTAAACTTAATTACTAGTGTGGTTTAGGTCACATGAAGCAAGTTGTAGTGTAATACAGGAGGACACCTTTCTGACAGTTCCTGCTTTTGTCCTCTTCATCTCACTATCAGTTAGGTCCTTCACATTTCAGGGGATCAGGGATTATATGAATTGTAGAATTAACATATGATAATAATGGTAAATTATAATTAACAAAAATATTAATATTAATCACTACACATTGAGTGCTAGCTCTGTGATAAACATAAGGGAAATGCTTATGTATTCTTTCCTTTAATTCTCATAACTAACCAATAAGGTTGCCATTTTACTGATGAGCAAACTGAAGCTTCAAATAGTTAAGGTCATGTAGATATAGACTGGAGTGCAGCTCTGTCAGATTCTAAATAATCATAAGGTTAATGAAATAACTGGTACCCTGCTAAACCAAAATAACTCTTGTATTCTCAGAGTGTAATTTAGACCCTGCAAAGAATGTAACATGCCCAATTACTATCAACATTAAAATGAGAAAAGATGTTTCATTGTTAAATATTCTATTACTCCTTTAAAATTCAATCTACACAGACATTTTTAAAACAAAGTATACAAAGACCATAATTTGAATTCAAATGTTAAGTGCTTCTGATTCTAGGGGAAGCATTGGAAGTTGTTTGGAATTCTTGAATGAATATCTATAAATTGGACATTTACATAAAAGAGGTTTATTTTTGAAGGCATATAATTTTGAATCTGCAGAGTGTATATGTGCGTGTTTGTGTATAATGAGTCAAATTGGAATGCTGTTACCTGTAAGAATAGGATCTGTCACCTTCAAGACTCAAATGTAACCCACGTACAAACTATTTAATTGAGAAAGAAAATAGTAACAGTGTTGCTTCTTTTTTATGCTTCACATGGAATAAAATGTCAGAGATTAACGAAAGGCGTTAGCAATTCTGCTTCTAATGACTTTAATGACAGATGCAAGGCTAAAGCCCCATGCAGCATTATGAAAATTTATCCCACATGTGCTTTAATTATATGTGCTAACTTTACAGACAAAGCCAGATTGTTCTAGCTGTCAGCATAGAGGATCAAATATAAATGTGAATGCATATGGCACACTATGTTTATTTTCCTAACAGCAAACATACCACAAATCTCCTACTTGACTTTCTTTAACATTAACGATTAATCTTAGACCGAAATGATGATGAACAGAAGACAAACTTACGTTGTAATCTTTTTCTCACTTAAAAAAGGTTATAGATTTTTCTTTATAATAATTAACATAATTATTTAAAACATCATTAGTGTGTTTGTTTTCAGTCAGAAAACTGCCAATGAACTGTGGTACATGCAAAACTTTTAATAGGAAGTACTATTATTAAAAGTACCAGAACAAAGATTGAGATAGTTGGATTTCCAAAGTATTCTTATTTTATGTGAAAAAAATTCAAATTTGTCTAAAATATCAAATTAAATTCTTTACCCTGAAATGCATTTCCTTTATTTCTAGAAAATACTTTTAATTATCACTTCCATTCAAAGTCATGCCATTACTTTGAATTTAATCTTATATTATGCCTGAAGTCCAGGGTGGAAAATTATTACTTCAGTCTTATTTCAGAGATTAACTCCCAGAACTTGAAGCTAATCAATGTCTCCAACAGTAATGTTTGCAGAAATTGCAAAATATGCATCTGCCTATGGAAATATACTAATGGATAACTCAATTGTATCAAAGGCCTTAATTCTTTACCCTTTTCTATATCCATGTTATTTGTCAAATAACTTTGCCTTTTCACTTGCTTTTATGTTCCTCTGCCTTCACCATGAGCATATTCTAGTGATGGCCTGTTAAATAATGAGGTAAATGGGAGAGACAAATCTACCGACATAAGGCCAATCTGTAGCTGACCCTCAGACACATGAGTGAGTCTAGATAAGCCCAGACTAAATTGTCAAACTACAGATCTGTGGAGTAAATGAATACTTATTAACTTGGGGCACTGAGCTTTAGGATGTTTTACTGACCAAAATTGTAGCAATAGATCATTGATTGACTTCACTTTCTTTTTAATTGAATTTTTAATTAGTGTTTAAAACATTTTGCTGAATGAAGCTGTACCTAATTTAAATATTTACATTTCAGCTTAATATTTTTCCACACTCTTACATCTAAAGAATATTCATTAACCTTAAGGTATATGTGATTTTATCACCAGCTAAATATTCAATCACAGGATACTCGGTTCATTTAACTAGAATGCCATCTCGGCACACTGGCATGGAAAATAGCCCCACCAATATCTTCTTACCAATTAATAGAAAGACTAGATCTTTTTCTAAGTAAACTCCCATTTCTAGACCAAGTCCCAATCCTTCTAATTTAATCACTGTTTAGTGGGTAAATTTTTACCCACATTCAATTTAAATGTTTTGGAGCTTGAGAAATTGCCACTGAGATCTGTAAGAAGTACTAAATCTTTCTTAAAGTTACAGTTTTTGGAGTAGCTCCTGATCTTATTCTGTTTAATGAGCATTGGTGTTCCAAATATGCATGATCTTTCTGCCTACAACAAACACAAGTTTGCAAACTGGTCCATAGGCCAAATCCTGCCTGCCACCTGTTTTTTGTTGTTGTTGTTACTGTTTTCTAATTAAGTTCATTAGAATACAGCAATGCTGATTCATTTACATATTGCCCATACCTGCATTAATGCTACAATGACAGAGTTGAATAATAGAGACAGAGAGTGACCTATAAAGGCTAAAATATTTATTTTATGGCCCTTTGTAGAAAAAGTTTGCTATTTCCTGGCCTATGATATCAAGTATCACTTTATTTTTTGTTTAGTTTTGAACATCAGTCATGCATTTATCATATTTTGCATTGATTTTACCAAGTCCATTTAGTATTTCTATGCATTTTGGTAAAAAAAAATTCCATTAAACATTTACATATTTTATGTAAATAAAGAGCAAAATCAAATGAACAGATGACAGACAGTGGTATTGTCTGCCATTCATGAGGTAGATCAAGTCCGAGTAATTCATTTGATTATTCAAAGTTCTCCATAACTTGGCCCTGTCATTATACTACAGTTGATTCATCATTATCCTTTTACCATACCATTCTTTAAAATCATGCCTCACAGAGAAAAGTTTTCTGCCAGTTTTCCACTATCCCTATCTCTTTAAGTTCTCATTTTGAAATGTATTATTTTCTTATTTAATATAATTCGAGAATCAACATTTACAAGTATCATTTTTCTTGCTAATTTTATTAATCTAAAATTTTCAAATCTTTAAGTGCCAATTGCATGTTGATCTATAATATAATTATACAATCAATCATGTTTATTTCTGATGCCATATTTCAAGCAAAAACATTTTATAAGCAAGATATAAGTTCTTAAGCCAATTATAATCTTTTCATATATTTTATATTCCCTAAGAACTGAGCAAATTGCTGATTTCGGAGTTTAATAAACTTTTTTCAGTAAAAAAATGGTCTAAGAGTTTAATTCAAAGAGCTTGAGATGCTCAATGAGTTTACATTCAAACTGAGCACTAAATTAAGAGAGTTGAAAACAAGGGATACAAGGCCAAATATGACAGTTTAAAAATGAAAATTATGGAAAGAGAACTCATTCTTAGAACTAGCTATAAAGTAATATTAAAATAGTAGATTCTAGAAAATGAGATTGCTGTATTTTAATGAATATATATCAGGTATTCAAAATGAATCTGATTTATATAATTTTGTGTATATCTCAATAAATGTGGAAACATAACTATAACATCAGTCTCTAAAATCATCACATCAAGCTGTGGAGAGTGGCTATGCTTTATTTTTTTCAATTACTTCTTTGAGAATATATAGACATTATCAATAAATAGCATATCTAAAAACAGCTAAAAGATTTTTCTAAAGTCATTGAACAAGTTATGAAAACAAATTAGAGATGTAATTTGAATACAAGTTTGATGGGTAGTAAGGAGGGCACGTATTGCATGGTGCACTGGGTGTTATACGCAACTAATGAATCATGAACTTTACATCAAAAACCAGGGATGTACTGTATGGTGACTAACATAATATAATAAAAAATATTATTATAAAAAAATAAAAAATAAAAAAATAAAAAAATGAATACAAGTTTGGATTTAATTTATGATTACTGAAAATGTAACCACCATTCTCTAACCATTTTATCAAAAACTGTCAGCTATCTGCCATTCAGATATTAAGATTTTCAGCTACTCTTGATTAACAGGAACAACTTTGTGACACGGTCTCATTATATCATACCAAAATGACCTGAGAGTGGGAAGAATTTATTTGGAGATTAAATTTAAAATACTTAAACAACTTTGAGGTTTAGAGGTTGAAGAATACTGACTTTTTATTGCTAGTCAAGTCACAAGGATTACTAGAACACTCTTCTTAAAACAAAGAAAAAAAGGAAAGAAATTGAAATTCTGAATATTTTATTCCATACTATCAGAAACTTTCTAATATAAAAACCTGATATTTAAATACCAGGAGGGAAGAACTGTGGTTTTCTGGTCTTTCAAAATGAGGCTAAAATTACTCTAAGAACAGTCTCTCTTGGGACATCTATCTTCTCTAATAACCCTTTGACTGTGCTATTTAAGAGCAGAATGAATTTTATATTTTCCAGTTAGATATCAAATAACAAGCACTAATGCACTAAAATTGCTTTATTTGGTTTAATATTTTGATAAAATATTCCAATTGAAATTTCTTTTATCATACTCATTTGTAAATCCTTTAAAAATCAGAATAACTTTGACTAATTACTGGAAAGGAAGTATTATATCAGTCTGTATTAGAAGAGCATGCAAGAGTCATGGCCTAATTACTTTCTAGTACAAGAAATATTTTAGAAAAAATAATCAGAAAAATAGGAAAGAATAAATTGTGAAATACTAGACATAGAGAGGTATTCATTTTAATGCATTTGTTAACATTTATGACAGATTCAAAAATTAATTTTTGATATTTCTATCACTTAAGATGGTTACTAACAAGTAGTATTTCCTAAAGCAAAATTTATTGAATAACTGATTTAATTCGTCAAGTCTTTGTGTGCTCCCTCAGAATGAAGACAAAAAGGGTCTGAAGGTAAAAGGAAACTATTACTGATAAATCTGCCTTTTGGGAGAGGCTTAAGCATTAAAATTTCAGCATCATAAAAAGGCTGGGAGATGAAATACTATGAAATTTGATCTTGTTGTGTATTGGGAATGCAGGGAGAGATAAACTTGGGATAAAGTTTTAGCTCATCAGGTCATAAGACTGAGCAGTAAATGTCTGAAAACACTTGGAGGAGCTTACAGTAAATGCATGTGAAGGAAAGGAACGAGATAAAGGTGGGGAGTAAAAGAGTAAAAGTGGGAAGACATTCTGCTTGTCCATCTCTAAAAGTGAGCTTCATGCATGCAGGAAAATTTATAAATTCAATCCCCAGAGGTTTAAAATCTAATGTTGTTTAAGAGAGGGGAATGGATTTCAACCTTCTCAGTTTCAGCCTACTAAACTACATTTTATCTTCTTTTGAGAGTTAGTGCTTCTGTTAATATGACAAATGTATCAGTCATTGGTAGCATTCATTGACTCCTTTGAAGTTCCTATGAAATCAAAGAGTAAGAAATCAATTTATTCTATATTTTTCTATATTCTATATTTAGGATATATTTATTCTATATCTTTGCATTTTTATACTGACATATTATCTGTAGTCTAGGTTGATTTGTAGAATGCCCACTACCTCCCAAGAAGAAATGTCTGTATTTTGTTCAAATTAGACAGATGCTTATAGATTTCATTTATTGAAGATTTCATTTTGGTAGCAAAAGAACAAAAATAAAAACTTTATATATGTTTGGAGAAAATCACATGATTAGATCAAAATGTGTCATACACCTGGAATTCTGGTGGATTTATTGTTACTATCTTTGTAAGGCTGTGTTCCTACACACAGATCTTTAACTTTAAGGTTACAGAGATCTATAAAATGATAAAATAGAGGGTCATAAGATGGCACCTAGTCTACCACGGCATTTCACACATGACAGAATGGAAATCAAGATGAGAACAAAAATGGAAACAGAAGGGTGATAGAATCTAGGTATATCTTAATTTAAGTTGAATTTGCTTTGCTTTGTTTTGTTTATTTATTATAACAGTGTTATGGGTTAAATTTCAGTTTTTTTCAAGATATGTTGAAGCCCTAACCCCCCAGTGAATTATCTTATTTGGAAAAAGGGTCTTTGAAGATATAATCAAGTTAAGATGAGTTCATTAAGTTAGGCCCCAATTCAGTATGACTGGTGTTTTTACAAGAAGAGGGACATTTGAACAGAGACACACTGGAGATGGCATTGGTGGAAGAGGCAGAGATTGGAGTGACACATCTGTAAGTCAAGGAATATCAGTTATGGATGATTTCCACCAGAAGCTAGGAATTGGCAAAGAAGGGTTCTGTCCTACAGGTTCCAATGGAAGCATGGTCTTGCTGAAAGAGATTTCAGACTTAGAGCTTCCAGAACTGTAAGATAATGAATTAGTGTTATGTTAAGCCATTCAGATGCTGGTATTTGGTTAAGGTAGCTCTCTACAACTAATACAGAGTTTGGTACCAGAAAATGAGGTGCTGCTATAAGAAATACTAAAAAATGTGGAAGTGGCTTGAAATTGGGTAAGGGTAGTGGCAGGAAGAATTTTGAGGCATTTAATAGAAAAAGTCTAGTTTGTCTTAAATAAACTGTTGGTAGAAAGAAGGATGTTAGAGGCAGTTTTGGTGAGGACTTAAAAACAGCAAAGAAGAGCAGTAGAGAAAGGATTTGTTGTCTTAAGAGAATACATACGTTGTCATGAACAAGGTTTTGCTACAAATAAGAACATTAAAGATACTTCTGGTGCAGTCTTAAGGTATTGAGGAATCTGTTAGTGAACACTGGAGGAAAGGTGATCCTTGCTGTGAAGTGCAGAGAATTTGGCTGAATTGGCTTCTTGTATTAGCTGAAAGGCAGAACTTGTATGCAATATATTTAGATATTTAGCAGAGGGAATTTCCAAGCAAAGTGTGCAATGTGCAACCTTGTTTCTCCTTACTATACTTACAGTAAAATGTAAGTGGAAAATGATAAAATAACGAAGCAGTTGTTAAGCAAAAGAAACCAGCATTTGATGATTTGGAAAATTCTTAGCTTGTTTAGGTAACATGCTCTGGAAACAGGGCAGGATTATAGCTGGGCATACGTTTGCTAAAGAGAGATCAGGTGTATGGTTCCTGGATCCAATCAGCCTTCTCAGTAGAGGCCAGGAATAGTGATGCGGTTATTCAGGAGAAGTCTGCAGAGGACTCTTGTCTGATAGTTTGGGCCACCACGAATTGCAGGGGAAACTAACAAGGTTTTTGAGAATTTTATACCCACTAAAGCACTGCCAGCCTGTACTGAAAGGTACTGAAATGAGACAAAATGAAGGCAACTTACTTGCAAAGTAGAGTGATGAATGTACAGGCTTGCACTGCCTGGTGTGCAAGAGGGTAGAGCTGCCACCCCAGCAGGCCCAGAGAAGGAAGCATCAGACTGTCCAGGATTAATCTGAGGTCTGAAAATATAATAGAAATTTGCTTACTGGGCTGCAAACTTTCTTTAGATGAGTGACTCCTTTATTACTTTCTTTTTCTCCCTTATGAAATAAGAGTGTTTATCCTATGTTTGACCTCTGATTGTATTTTGGAAGCAGATAACTTATTTTTTAAGTTTCACAGAAACATGGCTAGAGGGAAATTTGGCCTCACAATTAAGCATATCTGTAGTCTCACCCATACCTGACTTAATATGATTTATTACGAGATTTGGGACCTTTTGTTTTTGAGTTGATTATTCTTACGTAAGGTTTTTGAACTTAGTTGATACTGGAATAGGTTAAGACTTTGGAGATACCACAGTGGAAAGTACTTTGCAGGTGGGAAGTACATGAATTAATTATTGCCTATTTTTCTTTAATTTTCTAAATGTATTTACTACTAGTTGATCCTAAATCTTCCTGCCAATAAAGAAAATTTCACTCTTAAATATGTTTAATAACACAAGATCATATATCTGATTCTTTTATACCAGAGGCCTTTGTATTATAGTCCTTTACTCTTCTATTCCAGTATTTACTATTTGCTATCTGGGTTTTCTGGAGAGCTGTTCTTTCAGGATTTCACCTTATCCACATTATCAACTTTCTTATTATTGGATCACCATTTTAAGGACTCTACATATTCCTCACATTTGCTGTCTCATTGTTGTAAGGTATATCTTTTGGTAGCTTCCAGAGAATGGGTGGATGACAGGTGAATCAGCCAAACTTTGATAATGAAAGCCAAACTACTATTGGTGTTTAACATAAAGATTTTCTATAGGCCTCAGCCTTTCAATAGTTGTAGGCAATGGTGGAACATCTTCTGTAAGCTGGTGTTTCTACATCTAGTATGAAGCCTAAAGTCACTATAGGTCAATTGGATTGGCAGTTAAGAAGGGAAACAATGTGCAGAACAAAGATAAACTGGAACCAGGAGGACAACTGGAACATGAAAGGGCATACTAGAATTAGCTTCTGTCACTTCCTACCTTGATGTTGTGGGTGACTTGCAGAAGAAATTATTGCCCCTTGCCATAGAGATACACATGTACTTGCCCTTCCAAATCAAATGCAGAATGTTTCTTGTGGCTAATATTAACCTGATGCCATACAGAAAAGGAAATACTGGAAATATTTAGTTGGGTTTTGAGTCTAGGGAGGCAAACACATATATTCACATCTGCAAAATAATCTTTAACCTTCAGGATACTCTGTGTCTCATTTGTCATGACTTTTATCAGTTAACGCCGATTTACAGAAATATGGACAGGGCATGCTTATGTATTAAGGGCATACTAACAAAGGAGTTAGTGGCAACATGTTAGGACTTTGCTTCTTTCTAAAGGACTCCTGCTCAGACGAGGGCAAATTTGGTTTGATTGTCCTTCATGGAAGCCAACTTAAATTTTTCTTACATTTTTATCAGTTAAGTCATTTTGTGAGGGATCTTTGGCTTTAAAAAAATAATAGTTATTAATTCTGAGTAAATGTTTTGTGGAGTATGAATTCAAAGTTAATAGAGTAAGAAATACTTGAAATTTCAGAACTATAACAAACCAGTGCTTATCAGAATCTATTGTTCTATCTGGAGTTTCAGTTTAATGAGCATACTAACATTTCAGCATCCATTACACACTGAAAAAAAGTTTTCAATAATTAAGGATAATTGGCAATAGAAATAAAATGAGCAGATGAAAATGACTCTGCATTAGACTTTGGCAGTCTGCTCTTTCAGTGTGTACTAGAAAAAGAAGGGAGGATGATGATTTTACATAGCAATTCAAATTGGTCAACTGTGTCCTTATTATTTTGTGCTTTTTTTTTTCACACTCTGCACTTCAGCTTCCATTTTAAAATTATTTTATAAAGTTTCCTCAGATTGCCCACAAAACGCTTTTCTTAAAATTACAAACCAATCAAATTATGACTATATTTAATGATTATGCAGTGTCATTTTGTGTCAATTAGCTTTAATTTGTAATGTCATTTAAAAAGCCAAGTCATTTTGAACAACCTACCTAATACAGAACACTATTGTTTATTATATATTCTAATACAATATCATTAAACCTAACTTATTTCATTGGGGAGATTTTTTGCCATTCAAAAATAATGTTCAAAATGGCATATTTGAGGCTTTATTTTATGTTGGTGCCTGTTGAAAGGAGGAATATCTTTCATGTCATTAGAAAAATACTAAGAAGTTACATAGCAGGCTACTTGGCTTGATTTAAGACCAGATTAGATGTTTGGCTACAAATCTGTTAAGTTTATTTCTGAATGTCCTTATAACATTTTCAATAGAAACATTTGAGCATTCTGATTAAAATAACGTTTTTAATGTTCTTTCCTAAGTGTTTATGAAAATACTTACAAATAAAAAACGCATGCAGACACACATGCACTCACAGGCATGTGTGGGCACATGCATACATGTAAACACACAGACACAAAGGTACTCACATAAATGCATGTTCTCAGATTTAAAGAAGGACACAGATATTAAAATTAACATTTACAACACTACCACTGCCAGAGGCTAACCCTGAAGGAAATTATTACTTGAATTGAGGAGGAATTATATCAACTATGAACCCAAGTGAATAAAAAACATGACCAATAATGTATCTGAAAGGTAGGAAATTGTCTTATACTTTTGGAACTTGCTGTCAACTTTTCTCCTGTTATAGTTACATACCACTAAATCTCTTAATGTCAGATTTACTTGGGAGTGTTTGTTAAAATTCATATTCACAGACATTATCAAGACCTCCTGAATCTTACATGTTGTGTGGCTTAGAGATACACATCTTTCACAGAGACTTAAGCTGCTTTGGTTGCATACTAAAATGTGGAAATCATTGTGGGGCAGTGTTGGTGCTGTGTGTTTAGGGCAGGCATAGTATTAATTTCTATCCTCTCCAGTTTAAAAACAAAGTTCAGACTATAATTCTGAGGAAACAATAGTGAAAGAAGAAAGGATGGCAGTTGACACATTTTCTTCTTTGATTTTGCAAATTTCTCTAATGAAGTGTGGTGTTGATGGCTTAAGAGAAGTAGAGGGGAGTTGGAGAAGTAAAGGATAACAAAAAGAGGGTAATGTGGCTGAGCTTTTAGTTTCAGAGCATCAATTTTTCTTACGGAATGTCCCAAGAGACAGGCAGAGGGGCTAGGAAACTATTCCAGATCATTATAATAGTGCTACATTGAGGGAGATAATGGAAATTGTACATGGACCTATGTGTATCAAACCATCCATCAGATATAGAAATGAGGGGAAATTAGATAAACAGAGAACAGAATCAAAACAAAGCAAAACTCAACATCTTCTCTCCCAGGCCATGTGTTCATTTAATGGATATTCGCTGAGCTCTTTTTATATACCAGGTACTGAAGATACCACAAACAAGTACTCATACCTCCATGAAGTTTACATTTTAGTGGTGAGAGACATACATGATACAAAATAAATAAGTAAACAAAGAAAGTGATAAGTGTTATGATAAAAGAATAAAGCAGGAAAAGATAGACAATGAATGTAGAGGGAAAATACTATTTTAAATGGAGGAGTCAAAGAGGATATTACTGAGAAAGTGACATCAAACATAGAGCTAACATGAGGAGAGTACAAACCATGAGCATTTCTGAAAGAGTAGTAGCATTTGCAACTGAGAAAGGAGCAAATGCAGAGTTTTAAAGTGGGAGGCTATTTAACATGTCTGTAATAGCACAGCAGTCACAATGGCTGGAGTAAAGGGAAAAAAGGGAGTAAGAACATACACTCAGAGAGGTAGGGGTTTGAAGAGCAGGGATTTGGAACACAGTTTTGGCTGTGTAGCATCTACACACACAGTACTGAGTCAGATGGCAAACTAAGGATTTTGAGTCAAAGGATGACCTGATCTAACATCTTTAAAATGGAGATGCTTGATGGCTTTTATTAATACACTGTAAATGGAACAAAGAGGAAGCAGGGGAGCCATTAGGAGGATATTGTAATGATTCAGGAGAAAGAAGGTAGGAGCTCAGACAAGAGTCCTGATAGTAACAGAGATGAGATGAAGAAATTTGATTCTAGGTACTTTTGAAAAATATGGCACCCCCTCCACCCCACTAGGACTTAATGGGAAAGGTACCTCACTTCTGTGACATTCGTCCCCAGAACCCCAGTCTAACCATGAGAAAACATCAGACAAACCCAAATTGAGGGACATTAAAACAAAACAAAACAAAACAAAACAAAACAAAACAAGAAACCTTGACAAGTGTGCCTCAAGTGTCAGGGAAAACAAGGAAAGACTGAAAAACTGTCACCAACCTGAGAAAATGAAGGAGGAATGATGACTACATTCAATGTGAGATCCTGGTTTGGATCCTGGAAGGTAAAAATGGCATTATTATAAAACCTGGTATAATTCATATCAAGTCTGTAGTTTAATTAATGTTATCATTCCAATGATAATTTTAGTTTTGATAAGTGAACCACGATAATGTAAGATTAATTAACATTCGGGGAAATAGGTGAAGGGGTATGTAAGAAATATGTCGACCAGCTGTGACTTTTATGTAAATCTAAAATCTAAATTTAAAAAAATGTTTTAAGTAATGACAGGATTCATCAAGATAATTCACTGTGTGATATAAAAGAAATAAAAAACAACATTGAGGGCAACTCTAAGAATTTTAGCCTACTTGCAGAATAAATGTCCTTTCACATTATAAAAAAGTTTTGCCTTTTTCGGATAGTTTCTTAGATTTTTTTTCAAAGCACAAAATTGAAGTCATAGCAGAGAATTAGAAGAACAAAGAAAGAAATATATAAAAAGATGGCAAGAAAAACATATTTGGAGAATTAAGCATGAAAAAGACAAAATCAGAGTGGGGCTGGTTGGGCAAAACAGAAAAGAAAGGGTTAATATGAATGTTACTGAATTTTCTGGACTATATAAGTTTTAATGTTTTTCAGGAAAAGAAAGTATAGATTGGACTTATTATTATTAGTCTGAACTATGTTTCCTCAAAAGTACTTCACTGCTGAGTTGGACTACTTCGCTCCAATATCTATAAGGGTTATACCTATTTTTTTTTAATCTTTACATTTTCAGGGACAGTAAGAGAAAACTATATATAGTGCATTAAATCTAATACTACAAAATTAGAAAACGAAAAAAGAAACCCAACAGAATAAGAGTGTGCTTTTTATAATTAATTACTGCGGAAGAGAAATTTAGAAAACTGGCGTCACAAATCTAAAAATAAATAGATATGGAAATGTATGCCAAGAATTCAAATAAGGTGATGTGATAGCAAGTGATTGTCTATAGAGAATGCTTTTGTTTGAGAGTTTGGGCAGAAAAGTACATTCTCTTTGTGATGTCTCAAAAGAACAGTGAGCCTTGTAATAATCAAGGGATGAACATCAAATAAAACGAAAAACTATAAAATCCTTAAGGCTGTAACTAACAGGGTATATATGAGAAGAGAATAAAGGTCAACATGATTATAGCGTGGAAGACGATGTATAGAGGAATATAAGATGGAGTCACATAGGTAAGGAGGTACTAGTCATGGCTGTGGACCCTTAAAAAAAAGATAATTGAGTTTTTAAAGTGCTATGGTAAACCTTTAAATTGTTTTTAAATAAGAGAGTGAGATGATCTGATTTATACCTTTTAAATTCTATGTTGATTGTGAAGAATGGAAATTGAGGGAGCAAGGGAGGAAAGAGGCAACTTAAAAAAAAGAATGGCAAAGAAGCTAAAATTTGTAAGCAAAATACACACACACACATTTTGAAAAGAGTTAAGAGTAGGATTGGTATTGCCAAAATTAAATGTCATGTACTAGCAGTAACTGTTAGCATTCATCAAGTGTTTAATGTGCCCCCTTGCATTTACGATCTTCTCATGTAATAAAGTTGGGTTATGAAAGCTGTTTTGACCTAATTCCTCTGATCATAAATGAAGTGTGGCATTTTTTGTTTTGAAACAGGTAAGAGGCAGTATGTTCCTCATTTGCTTTCATCCCCAATATGCTAATTTCAAGGCCAGGATTTCCATATGGTACAGCCACCAAGCAAGTGAGCCACCATCACACTGTCAGACTATATCTAACCAGCAAATAAGTAAATCTTTAATGTTTTAATAATCATCTTTATTATTGTTAAGATTTAAGTTTGTCAGTTTGAGCAGCTGACATTATTTATTGTAATTAATACATGTACCTATTAAAATTATGTTTATAAAACTAATAAATGACTTGAGTCAGTCAAAGCTCATGATATGGTGCTTAACAATAAAGGTTGATATGAAACCATCCATGTGCCATGACCCAAAACATAGTAAGGTGAAGTACACATAATCAAAATAACTGACAGATTATACCAACATGGTAACCATGTTAATTACTGGACAGATGATTTTATTTTTACGCTCTGTATTCTCTCTCTCTCTCTCTCTCTCTCTCTCTCTCTCTCTCTATATATATATATATATATATATATATATATATATATATATATATAACATGGGGGAAATTGCATTTATAAACAAGCCATATATTTTGAGCAAGAGAAAAAATACAATTAAGAGTAGTTCTTAAAGAAGAGGAAGTGTATTCTCCTTTGTTACTTAACAGCTGCAAGGCCTTGATGAATCATTTAGTTCCTTGAGCCTCAGTGCTCTCATTGTTCAATGGGAACAATTCCTTACCTGAAGAAAGGCAGGGAGGTTTATCTAGGTCACCTTTTAAAAACCACGAAGACGTATGCTTCTGTGTCTAGTCTGTATGTTTTTAAGGTAAGATTCATTTTTATCTTCTATTTCTCTATGAAATCACAGGAGCTGTTTCACTAAATCTCATGCAGTATCCTCATATATATACAAATATTGTACACATTATATATAAATCTAGTAACTTTGGCTCATCTTATAGAACTTACATCAACTTTAGTTCATTTGTGTATCTCTTTTCTCAACTATCCAAGTTCTTCATTTATATCCCAAGTAGGACATAGAATTCCAATATTATTCTATTTAATGCTGGCTATGTTTCAAAATGACAGTTTTATTTATATAGTATTGGGAAAACAATTTTGAAAGTACAGCTGAATCACATGCATATGTATTTAATGCATATGCATGATCATATATAATCTATATGTAATAACATGTATATATAATATGTACAATGTATATATATATAGTGTATATATAAGTATATATATACTCTGTGTGTGTGTGTGTGTGTGTGTATGAAAGACATAAAGTAATTTGTTATCTTATGTTTGAAGAATGCTGACCAAATGTGTAGGAGACACATTAGAAACTGAGAGGCAGAATTTCTTAAATCTCAGGGAATTCAGGATCTGAGATGAATGCAAACACTTGATGGGACTTTGTGTATCCACTTTATTGAGGAGAAACTAAAATTATTTTTATGAAGACAGATACATGAATGTATTAAATGGGGATTACATGTGAGTAGAAGAAAAAAATAGATGCTAAGCTGGGTTAACAATTTGCAGGCTTTAATTTTTTCTATTTTAAATGCTTGAGATGGTTTTTGTTTCCTATTTGGATCATGACTGATATAGCACCCCACATAATAGGAACCCCCACAATATTGAATAACTTTTGAACCCTTTATCTAAGAATTATATTTCTCCTTCAGAATGTACACTGTATTCTAAATAGTAAGATATCCATTTTCCCATGGAAACGTATTTGAGAGATACATGGATATCAGAAAAGATAATATACTCATAGAGAACTTCTCATCAGGCTCTAGAAAAGCCCAAAGCAGGAACAAATAATGCTAACTTCACTTTCTGTGTTTTCGCATCAATAAAGTCATTGATTTTAATGTCACACTAGAATTGTGTTCTCTCCCATATTTTAAATTTTAATCAAGTTGGGATTAATTGGTAGCTCCAAGTGATATTGATCCAAGACCTCATCTGTGAAGATTCCTGGAAATGTAAGGATTTGAACGGACAAATTCCTGTGTACCTCTCCAAGAACAAATACTATGTGCAACATAAGTTCTTTCCTTAATTTTTTGAGGGTATTGATTTTTAGAGTTGGTAATACTGGTTAACTAACTATAATACATATTGCACAAATATTTGTTGTTTTTGAGGTGTTCTCCATGTTATATGAGCATCTGGAACACAGGTTTACAAAAGTACCAACTCCTACCGAAAAACTTTAGAGTTTCACTGAGAAGCTTTATCAAAGTATTAATTTCGTCTATTCTTCTCATTATTTTCATCCTTAAAAACATTCCAAATCCTTATCTGCCCTTGATTTTCCAGGCCACTGTTCTTGTAAGATTCTGTTTGTTTTCTTTCCAGTTCCTGTCACATCTCCAGTCCAAGCTTACCTTTGGAGCCAGCAGTAGCTCTGTTACAAAATGAACTCTTTTGCATATGCAGATTTTTAATTCTACGTAAGGGTATATTGAGTACTTAGCAGTTGTGATTGATTTTAAAACTGTAATATCCATAAGGATCATTTTAGACTGCTGGTTAAAAAGAAATTTGTAAGCTTCACAATCACAGGTTTTGATTCAGGAGACCCCAAATTTGCATTTTTAACCAGATTATCAGGAAAATCTTTCCCAGGTGGCCTAAGCTTAACGGTTCAAGAAGCACTGGGTTAACTGAAAGCAATTCCTCAGCTACAGGCTTAGAAATTTGAAGTTTAAATACTGCAGCCCTTGCCTCATGGAAAATGTGGTTGGGGGTTGAGGAAGGGGGCTCTAGTATGAAAATTTTTGAGCTTATGTCCTTAATATGTGTGTATTAATTTACTTATAAAATATATATAGCACCTTATATAACACGTTATATAGATTTAGAAAAACAAATAGAAATTGAGAAGCCAAAGGAAAAAGCAAAAAGTAATAGAGGATTCTGTAAATTTTCCACCCATTACTTCTGTGTTCCTTAGGGGATAGACACCACACATTGGAGATCACTGATCAGATGTAGGATCACATGAGAACATAATCATAGAATAATATAGTAGAAACTTAGAGTGCTTTTACCAGTTGCAGTAAGTATTCAGGGTATTACCAAACTAGAAAAGGATATTTACTCAAACCAGAAAGAATAGCTTGAAAAATGCGTCCAGGGTGGTGACATGGGAGGTTGGTGTTAATGGATAAAAATGGGGGAAACATTCCAAGACAAACAGGAAAGCAAGATACATGAGCAGTTCAGTTTGGTGAACCATCTATGACATGATTGGCCAAAGTGGCAAAAATTAAAGCAATAGAAGGAAGCATGGTCAGAGGACTAATTGTTCAATTAGACATATTAGAGTCTGAATTTAATCATGTTCATGGTGGGAATCATTGAAGAATTCATAGAAGAGAAGCAATGTGTTTGAGTACCATTTAAGTCAATTGTGCAGATGATGGATTTGAAAATATGACCAAATATAGAAAACTGATTTAGAAGCTGTTTCATGATATAAAATAAGAAATTATGAGTGCATGAACTAGGGCAGTGGAAGGGATATGAGCTTAATAAAAGAGAAGATATGGTGGGTAAGGAAATAGGAAAGGGGTAACTCCAAAATTTCTATCTTCTTCTACTCATTGCATAGCAGCGCCAAAAAATAAAATGAGATTTATATAAGGTTTTATAAGGGAGGAGGAGATGTGAAAGGAAAATGAGGCATCTTTGGATTTTCTGAGTTTGTATTTCTTATAGACCATCCAAGTGAGGATACTCAATGAACCTTTGGCAGTTGGAGCTCAGGGGACAAAAAAAAAAAAAAAAAAAAGTGCTTGGCTCGAAACATATTTTTGGTAGTTCTATATATATAGAAAGTAGTTGAAGCCATGATGGTAGATGCAGTCTCCCAGAGGGGGTATGCAAATTGGAAAGAGGACCAACATTTGTCACAGAAGATGAGCCCAGGAGGGAGACAGAGCAGAAACCATCAGAAATGCAGGTGAGGAATCAAAAATGTGTGGTGTCATGCAAGTCAGTTAGAAAGCAATATCAAGAAAAAAAAAGCTGTTTTTAGCATTGCTGAGTGCTACAGAGAGACAAAGTTTAACAAACGCTTAAAATGTAACTGTATGACTGGTGAGATGTGGAGAGAGAAAATGCTATATTGTTGGCCTTAGGAGAACAGGTTTAGCAGACTAACGATTCAACAATCAGACCGCGGTGATTTGAGGAGCAAATAATATGTGATGGTAAATCTGGAATATGTAGATTAATCTCAAGAAGTGCATGTAGAAAAGTTAAAAGATAAACAAGATGGTATCTAGTAGGTGTTTTGGGGTCAGGACGGACACACACACACACATACATATACGCTACTAATTGAAGAGAAAAAAACAATTTGCTTGGTTGAGTATTAGAGTACAGAAAGGAAATGAGTGATAAGGCAAGGTTTTAGAGGAGGTGGAGGTAAGAAGAAAATGAGTCCAAGGGCAAAAATGGATAATTTTCACCTGAAAAGAAGAGGCACATTCATCTTCTGAAAATCGAAGGGAGGAAGGACTTGAAGTTTTAGATAAACTTCATGTAAGGGAATAAAGAAAGACAGTAAAAAATAATATTGTCAGCTTTATTGCAAAAAAAGAAAAAGAGATTAATGTCATTTGCTAAAAGTGAGACAGGGGTCAAGTAGTTGGGAGACATAAAGGCATAGTGAAGATCAGAAAGAGTCAGTGATGGAAAAGGCACACAAAGTATAAGAAAAAGGGTGGGTGGCCCTGATGTAATCCACTAAAGTTGGAGACAGTTTTAGGGGCACAAATTGGTAATGTTCATTGACTTTTTTTCTTCCCTAGCAAATTTTAACTGAATGAGTAAGTAATGGAGAAAAAAGATTTCTAAAGTCGATTTTGCTCGGTGGATGAAAGAAAATGATAAGATTTCAAGAGAATCAAATTTGCTAGTAAAAGCTTGGATGAACAATCAGGGTACAATAGCCCATAGTGATGATGCCTTTTTCTTTTAATATTTGCCTGTCATCTGTTTTTAACTCTATAAACTCTATTAAATGATTAAACACATATTTAGTTGTCTTCTTGACATCTGCAGACTTAATTATGAAATCCTTTTCAACTTTTGAAACAATCAATCAAAATCTCTTAGTTGAATCTTACCAACATTAATCAATGGTAATTTTTCTTTTTGTTATTCCTATTGATATTAAATTCACTATGAATTGGTATTAATGTTTAGCATTGTGTTACACATTTTTGGTGTTTGCTGCAGAAAAACCTTTTCCATCTGTAGTAAAAGAAGACAAGTTTCAGAGTCAGGCAAGTCTGGGTTCAAATGGTATTTCCTGGACTGGGAGATGTGGACGATATATTCTTTGTAGATATATTTTGAAGACTAAATGGAATTTGACACATACATGAACACATATATACACATATGAGTGTATGTAAATATATTTTTGTATGTATTTATTCATAGCCTTAGCACTTTCTTCTTGTCAGTATTATTCTGTTATCCTCAGCCTCACCATTGCTGTCCTAGTTCAGGAACAAAGAACTAATTCCTAAGTGGTCTCTTGGGGAAGGCAATCTGCCACACACTCTGAACATCCTTTCATGTTGTTGCTGCATAAGCCAACAATGCAAAGCTCTGACAACTCTACCCAAGACATTTCTAAGGATTGCGTTTGAGAGATGAGATGGCTTACTCCATTTACATGTGGTGAATCTCTCTAGCTCAGTATTTCTCTCCTGTAATGCAGCTCATTATGTGCAGGCCCTATATGTCTCCTCTGTGGGACAAGGAAGATGAGCAGAAAGCGTGGGGGGACCATTGTAAATGAACTTGAAGTTCTGCATGTTGATTTTGCCATGAGTTGTAAAATTCTTCACCTCTCATTCAGTTCTCTCATGTCTTCTGCTGTGATCCATGAGACAGTAATAAACTAAGTAGAGTAGCTTATTGTATCTTGTAAATAGAGTAAAATCCTAGAGTCTGCACACTTCTTTATCATGCCCATTGTTGTAGCCCTCTTATCTGCAGTTACACTACTGACAGAGAGCTATTTCCAAAGGGTAAATTGTACCTTATACTCCCTTACTCAAAATCTTCCCATTATTATCTGTTATTTATAGGAGCTGCTTCTGTAGCTTGTTTATTATGATGTTAACTAATATCTCACTAGCAAACAAAAATCATACATTTAAAAGTTTATCTATATATACCTTATGTCAGGTATTAGTTTATAATATCACATAATACACATCCTTAACTGCTTGTTACATGAACTCTCAGTGATATAATAAGTACAACTAATGCATATATTGGTATTAAAATGAGGAAGAGAAAGATAGGTACACAATATTATATTTAGGATCCAATTGATGGAAAATGAAAATAAATCAAACTAATACTTTTATTTCTTATCTATAAAGATATTGTGTAAAATTTAAATATTATATTCTATATAGTATATATACCAATAACTCTTAGTTTTGTCTAGCATTTTACTAATTTGACAATAAATATATAGAAATGATTATTGAATGTTATTTTCAAATGATTTTCTTATAAAGTATAGTTTTAAATAATGCCTATATCTGTTTATAGCTGTCATTTGATCAAACTATTTTGCAATTGCATTTAGCATACAATTCAAAATTTAATTTCATCCTGATGTAATTTAAACATAAAATCATTTTCTCCAAAACATCAGATGTGCAGTCTTTTTTCATTTATTTACTATGGTTAGCATATGATTATGTGGGATTTATAGGTTATTTTCTTAACAAATTATCCCTTGTTACAACAATATGGAATGCCAATATACTTTTTTTTTTTTTTTGGTTTTCAAGCATCAGCTTTTTAAACTATTAAAGCTTTTCTTTTTTTCTTTTTTCCAAATACCATGTTTCTTTGTCAAATGTAATAATGAAACAAATGTAATAAAAATCATTTTATTAGACTTTTCTACTTTGCAAAATTATTTCTACTTTGCAAATACTTTCTCATTTGATAGAATATTTGAGAGTTGGTTAAATGGAAACAATATAGATGTATTCTATTTTTTCACCAATTAAAATTCTTCTAGTTGCAGATAAAAGACTTACAGATTTTCTTGGGGCAAAAAAACATGTATTTATTGGAAGATGATCAGATTCTTCATTAATGGCATAGCATTTTAGCTTTTGGAAGAGGAGGGAATAGAGAAGGGAAAGTAGTTTTAGGAAGGGGAGATTATGAGCTATATCAGAATCCTAACAACAGCAATAGTTAATGCATCTTTTCCTCTGAGCATAGCAATAGGCCTAGATCTACCTCAGCAACACCTAGTCTTTGGGTTTCTTTGTGCAAATTCCAAGTTCTAGGATGTGAGAATCTGTGTTTCAGATTTGGAGTTTGATTTCCTCACATGAATCAATCATCAATAACTAAGAGAAAGTATAAAAGTTTCTTCTTAGAGGCTTCTCCAGAAGATGGAGGAGTTGGATGATCCTAGGCTCACCTTGTTCCATGGATGCAACTAAATAACACCCACATCAGTGTAAATGACCCAGAAAAGGACACAGAGACTGGCAGAACAGACTGTTCATAGCTAAATGTAGAGAAGAAGTCACGTTGAAGAGGATAGAAGGACAGAGACAGGAGTCATATGGACCTGGGAGAATGTCCACAGGAGGGAAGGATGCTGCAGGTGTGGAGAGGGGAGAGGAGCAGACCCTATGCCAGGCACCCCAGGGATGGGGAACCCACAATGGGAAGAGGAATCGCCATAATATTTGGCTCTGAAAATCACAGTGGCTTGGCTTCATGAGTTTTTACTATCAGAGAGGCTTAACACCTGGAACTTTAAAAATCAGTGGCCTCAGCTCTCAGAGAGACAGGAAGGCAATAGAAAACTGAGTCCCTGATTTTGAAGAGAAACCACAACAAATAGCCCCAGTGAAATACAGCATAGAAGCAACAGTTTGAAAAACACCCAGGGTATGCAAGAAGATATATTTAATAATCTCAGAGCTTGTGCTGGAGTGGCAGGGATCTTTGGGATATTTCTTCAAGAGCCAAGGGAGTGGCTGTCATTTCCCTCCCCCACCCCCAGCCTGGATACACAGACACCCGCAGGAACCAGCAAAGCAGGAACACTCTCCATTTAGCTTGGTAACAGCAAGACCCACCCCTCTGCTCTTCCTCAGATCCACCCCCTCCAACCTGGCCTGGCCAGGAGTTTTCCCAGGTGGCTATAGGTTTCCTCCCACAGTGGACCAGCTCAGACTGTGCTGGCACCACTCGCCCCACCCCCACATTCTGCAGACACACCCTCCAACACACTTTTGGCAGGAGTTCATTCAAAGTGATGTCACAAGCCTGACAGCATGAAAATAGCCACAGGAGCCAGCACCACTTCAAAGTGACCCCTGCCCAGGAAGAGGGTAAGATAATCACACACAACAGTCCAGTTGCACCCCAGGAGTGGGCTGGGGGCAGACATCTCAAGGTACAATGAAAGCTTCTTAAGGGACAACACAGGGAGAATGCTCTGCAGTTCAGTGCTACCACACCTCTGGTAAATGCCTAGTCTGACTCAACTCAAGCCCAAGGTAGCCCCAGATTGCCCTACTAACAACTCAGGCACCAAAACCTGCCTATGACAGGCAAAGAGAGCCATTGCAGATGACTGGAGTGAAGGCAAATATGGCTTAGCCACAGCAGTAGGGCACACACAACACACATCAGAGACACCCCTGAAGCTCCATGTTCTGGTGAACAGGAGACATTGCACTGCAGAGCACTACAGGACATCTTCTTCATAAGACCACTACTTCAAGAGCAGGAGACCCTGACTTTCCTAATACATAGAAACAGACACAGAGTTAAGAAAAGGACTATGTTCCAAATGAAAGAACAGAACAAAATTATATCAAGAGACTTAAGTGAAACAGATACAAGTAATATGCCTGGTAGAAAATTTAAGGTAATGGTTATAAATATATTCACTGGCCTGGAGAAAAGAGTGGAAGACCTCACTGACCCTAAACAAAGAGATAGAAAACATAAAAAAGAACCAATCAAAGTGAAGAGCTCAATAACCAAAATTAAAAATACACTAGAGGAAATAAATAGAAGACTAGAGGAAGCAGAAGAACACATCAGCAACCAGGAGGACAGAGTAATGACAAGCAATCATATGGAACATAAGAGAGAGAAAGAAATAATGAAAAATAAAAATAGACTAAAGGAACTCAGTGATAACATCAAGCATAATAACATTCACATTATAAGAATACCAGTAGGAGAAGAGAGAGAAAAGGGGCAGAAATTTTACGTGAAAAAATAATAGCTATAAACTTCCTGAATACAGGGAAAGAAAAATCAAGATCCAGGAGACACAGAGAGCTCCCAATAAAATCAACACAAGGAGGTCCACACCAAGACACACAGTAATTAAAATGGTAAAAAGTAGTGAGAAAGAGAATTTTAAAAGCAGCCAGAGAAAAGAAGACCATTACATAAAAAGGAAACCCCATTAGGCTATGAGCAGATTTTTCAGCAGAAACTTTGCAAGCCAGAAGAAAGTGGAATGATATCATCAAAATACTGAAAGGGGCGGGGGGAGAAAGAGAGGGAAAAAAAACCCTACAGCCAAGAATACTTTATCTAACAAGGCTATCGCTCATTATAGGAGAGATAGAAAGTTTCCCAGACAAACAAAAGTTAAAGGAATTCATGACCACTAAACCAACCCCTATAAGAAATGTTAAAGAGCACTCTTTGAGCAGAAAGGAGAAAACATAAGTAAGAAGTAAGAAAAATAGGAAGCACAAAATCTATAAAATTAAGTATATCTATAAAAGTCACTCAAAAGATTCACAAAATAAAAGGATGTAACGTAGGCACCATATACCTGGAGAGTGAAGAGTGGGTTCCCACTTAAGCAACCATCAACCTTATATAGACTACTTTTTGCATAAGACATTATATATAAACCTAATGGTAACCACAGATCCCAAACTGGTAATAGATATGCAAAAAATAAGAGGAAACTAAATATATCACTAAAAAAAGCCAGCAAACTTTCATGAGAGAAGAGAGCAAGAAAAAAAAGGTACAGAGAAGAACTACAAAAGCAAACATAAGTAACAAAATGGCAATAAATACATACCTATTATTAATGTGTTTGAATGTAAGTGGACAAAATGCTCCAATCAAGGGACATAGGGTAACAGAATACATGACCCATCTATATGCTCCATACGAGGGACTCATTTCAGATTGAAAATCAAGGGATGGAAAAACATTTCCCACGCAGATGGAAGTGAAAATAAAGTCACGGTAGCAATACTTATACTATACAAAATGGACTTTAAAACAGGAGCCAAATACTGTAACAAGAGTCAAAGAAGGGCCCTGCATAATCATAAGGGGAAAAATGCAAAGAGAAGATGTAACAGTTGTAAATATTAATGCACTTAATATGGGAGCACCCAAATACATAAAGTAGCTAGTAACAAGCATAAAATAAGTAATTGATAGTAATACATAATAGTAGGGAGCTTTAACAGCACATTTATGTAAATGGATAGATTATCCAAACAAAACCAACAGGGAAATAGTGGCTTTGAATGACACATTGGACCAAATGAATTTAACAGATATATAAAGAACATTCCATCCTAAAACAGTGGAATGCACATTCTTTTCTAGTGCACATGAAAGATTCTCTAGAACAGACCATATGTTAGGGCACAAAACAAGTCCCAGCAAATTAAAAAAGACTAAAATAATACCATGCATCTTTTTCTGACCACAATGCTATGAAACTAGAAATCAACCACAAGCAATAATCTGGAAAGAACACAAATATATGGAGGTTAAATAGCGTGCTACTAAATAATGAATGGTTTGACCAAGAAATCAAAGAGAAAACAAACAAACAAAAAATACATGGAGACAAATGAATATGAAAATACAGTGGTCCAAAATCATTTGGATGCACCAAAAGCTCTTCTAAGAGGTGAGTTTTTTTACAGGCCTACCTCAAGAAACAAGAAAAATTTCAAATGAACAACCTAAACTTACACCTAAAGGAGCTAGAAAAAAAAAAAAAGAACAACAACAACAACAAACCCAAAACAAGTAGAAGGAAGAAAATAATAAAGGTTAGAACAGAAATTAATGAAAAACTAAACTAAAAAACACAATAGAACAAATCAATGAAGCCAGGAACTGGTTCTTTGAAAAGATATACAATATTGATAAACCTTTAGCCAGACTCATCCAAAAAAAAAAAAAAAAAAAAGTATTCAAAATCAGAAATGAAAGAGGAGAAACAACAACCAATAACACAGAAATACAAAGGATTATAAGAGAATATATGAAAAATTATATGCCAAAAAATTGGACAACCTAGAAGAAATGGATAAATTCCTAGAAATATATAACCTCTGAAAACTGAATCAGGAAGAAATGGATAATTTGAACAGACTGATTACCAGCAATGAAGTTGAATCAATAATCAAAAATCTGGGGCACCTGGGTGGCTCAGTCGTTAAGCGTCTGCCTTCGGCTCAGGGCATGATCCCGGCGTTATGGGATCGAGCCCCACATCAGGCTCCTCAGCGGAAGCAGGAAGCCTGCTTCTTCCTCTCCCACTCCCCCTGCTTGTGTTCCCTCTCTCGCTGGCTGTCTCTTTGTCAAATAAATAAATAAAATCTTTAAAAAATAATAATCAAAAATCTCCCAACAAGCGAGTCTAGGACCAGGTGGTTTCATAGGTCAATTCTACCAAACATTTAAGGAAGAGTTAATACCTGTTCTTCTCAAACTATTCCAAAAAATAGAAGAGGAAGGAAAGCTTTCAAAATCATTCTATGAAACCAGCATTACCCTGATGCTAAAACCAGATAAAGACACTATAAAAAAAGAGAATTACAGGTCAATATCTCTGATGCACATAGATGCAAAAAATCTTAACAAAATATTACCAAACAGAATCCAACAATACATTAAAAAAATTCATCCCATCTTTTTTTTTTATAAGTCTGGCTAGGGATTTATCAATTTTATGAATTCTTTCAAAAACTGCTCTTGGTTTCACTGATCTTCTCTACTGTTTTTTGCTTGTTTCTATATCATTTATTTCTGCTCTAATCTTTATTATTTCCCTTCTGATGATGATTTTATGTTTCATTTGTTATTCTTTTCCTAGATCCTTTAAATGTAAGGTTAGGTCGTGTATTTGAGATTTTTCTTGCTCCTTGAAGTAGGCCTGTATTGCTATATACTCCCCTCTTATGACTCCTTTTGCTGCATCCCAAAAGTTTTGGACCATCTTGTTTTCATTTTCATTTGTTTCCATATATATTTTTTAAAGATTTATGTAAAGAGGTAGAGCAAGTAAGCGGTGGAGGGGCAGAGGGTGAGGGAGAATCTCAAGTAGTCTCCACAGTGAGCATAGAGCCTGATGCAGTTCTCAATCTCTTGACCCTGAGATCATGACCTGAGGTGAAACCAAGAGTTGGATGCTTAATGGACTGCACCACCCAGGTGCCCCTTCATGTATTATTTTTTTAATTTCCTGGTTGACCCATTCATATTTTAGTAGGATATTCTTTAACCTCCATGCATTTGTGGTCTTTACATTTTTTTTTCTTATGGATGACTTCAAGTTTCATAGTATTGTGGTCAGAAAATATGCATGGTATGATCTAAATCTTTTTGTGTTTGTTGAAGCCTTTAAATCATTATTTTGTAACAATGAATTGCTAGCCAATTAATGATGTAATGGCACTAAAGTTATTTGTCCCCAGAAAGCAAGTTTACTTTCTGTATGGTGCCATGGCCAGGAGTGATGTTGGTTGCTGTTATAAGAGAATTGAGAGTTCAAAATGAAGGACTTGATTATGGGATGTCTGTACTAACCAGACTTTGCATGGGCCCCAGTCTTACACTATTACTGCTTTATGTATGAGCACAGTAAACAACACACTGTCATACTGTGTTATAGGGAGAAGGTGGACAACTCATAACTACAGAGTGGTCATTCTGCCTGACATTATGCAGAATGCATTTTTCAGTAAGGTACTTCTGATGAGCATTTTTATGGATTTGGATATTTTCATGTGTTGGGTCTATTTTGAAATGTGTATCATTAGCCTTCCTCTGATATTCTTCTTCCAATCTTCAGTCTTGCTTTTCCTTTGCATCTAGGCAGCTCTTTAGCCACTGACAAAGAAAAGTAACAATTAGGTTTATTGTATATTGCATATTCTACTTCATAGCCAATCTTCCTAGGTTGGCTACCATGCAGAGACATTTATAAATTGGTTTTGATAAATATATCCTTCCCCACATTATTGAGATATAATTTACATTACAATGTATAACATTGGGTATGTTTGATCAAATGAAAATAGCATGCTTCCCAGGATAACATAGGTAAAAGATAATAACAGTATGGGCCTGCTTTGGAAAATTCTGTGCATGCCAGTTTTGATTGACGAAAGATTATTGTTGTCTTAATGTATCTTTTTTTTTTTTTTTTTTTTTTTTTTTTGCCAATCTCAGAAACATCCTCTTATTTCTCTGCCTTACTCTGTTATGCTGGAGATGACAGCTATGGCTCCACCTCTTGGAATATGTAACACTTTGTTTCATCTTGGATTTGGCTAATGGAAGACATTGGGAGGAAATCAGAGTACAGTGAAAAGAAATGAAGCATTTATCATCTCTTTTCTTTAGCTATGGCATCACAATTCTTCCAGTTACTGCATTCCACTAGAGTTACTCTTCTGTTTGGAAGTCTTTTCCATGGCACCATCTTTCACCTGGGTTCTTATAACTATTATCTTTCCTTTGCCACTTCAGACGTAGGGATTCTAAAGGCTCACTACTATTGCATCTCACTGCCCCTTATTAGTTTATTAATTCCTGACCACACCTGTGTAAATATTTGCTATATTAAATTATCTTTGCCACCCCCTTAAATCTTCAATATCAGGTTTTTTTTTTAGTATGCATTGTTTTATGCTAATATATTCATCAGTATATTAGTCAATATATTGACTAATGTAATTAGCTAATTATGTATTATATATAGCTAATTATAATATCTATAATTATACATATTAGCTAATATATTTATTAGCTCTGCCAACATTTATAACTGAGCATCTAGCTTGTGAATAGAAGTCACCCCAATAGATAGATAACTTATCTATCACATTGTAATCTTTGATCAGAAGAATTAGCATTGGAAAAACCGTGTGATATCCCAAGTATTTATAATGTACTTCAAATATTTCTTTAATAATGTTTCTTTAATACTGTTATAGTTTAGTGACATTTTAACAAGAGTGACAAACCATTAACATAATATAGTCGAGTCCATATCACTTGTCATTCTTAATTATTTTGTGGGGTTTTCCTGTCATTTGTAAGAACAAGTCTCCCTTATGTAAACATAGTGCGCATATGGCAATGCTAATAAATGAGCAATTGCAGCATACTAAACCATTAGGAATACATTTACTTGCTCCCAAACATGTGTTCTGTATAATGAGATTGGCATATACTGTAAATTTAGTAGAAGTCCTGCCAAATTTTAAGCAATATGGAAGAGTAGCATAATTATGATAAAAATAATAAAGATGACCACAGTAGTATCTAAGAATACTAGTACTGGTACTAAGAATGGAGAATGAGTTGGGGGAGGAGGCAAAGGAATGAAAAGATAAAAAAAAAAAATACCTAATAATCTGAAGACTAACAAATTTCCGACAGCGTGCAAAGTACCCTACATTCCTCATCTCATTTAATAATCACAAAAAAGCTAAGATTTAGATGCAGTTATTATTCTCATAATATGAAGATCCTGAGGATCAGAGGAAAATAGGAGAAAAATGAGAAGATGAAAAAGCTCAAGGACAGAGGGGTTGGACTACTTGTTACCCAGCCTATTAATATTGGAACCGCAGCCTTGCACTTATGCACTTGTCATTCCATCCCTTTCAAGTTCAAATATTCTACTGTATGTCATCTTCTATATTTTTAACTACTTTTGCTAATTTACCAACTGGACTGCAGTAAGATATACCACCTATTGACCCTAACAAATTTTCACTGTCCAGTCACCTCATTGTGTATTACTTCCTTGCTCAGCCAGGTTAGATTGTACAGTTTATAGTTCATAGTTATAATCACTCCCATGCTTATATCCTCAATTCATTTTTATAATAAACTATTCTTTTTAATAAGGATTCTGGATTTTATTTTGTATCCTAGGTATCTTGAAATGTATTTTTTAGAAGAAATTCAATGTATAATAAACTGAATCCAGGTAGATAGCTCTGAACTATAATTTAGAGTGGGAAAATTTGTGGAATGATATCAATTCCATCATCAAAGCCTGGAATAAATCAAAAGATGGGGTAAATGGGAGGAGGCTTGAGATTCTGCATTTTCAATAAGCTTCCAGGAAATGATGCTGCTGGTCTGAGGACCACAGTGTGAATAAGAAGGGATTGTGGACTATTTTGGGTGGGCGGGGAGATTGTCTTTGAAGGGAAGGACAAAAATAGGTTGGTTTGTTGGGGAGGTTACAAACCAGAGGGAAATTTAATATTTATTGTTGTTAAGATGAAAAAAGACATCAGCACACTAGTACTTTGGTGTGAAGGAATTAGTGGTGAGAGAAAATAAAAGATAAAAAGGAAGAGGATAGTAAAGGAATCATAGGTGGCTCAGGGCCTTAAACTTAGAAGAAATACAGAGCACAAGTGGAGAGACTGGTCCTGGACTTTAAGAAGGGGCCAACATCTCTACTGAAACTCTTCTGAAAAGTTGAAAGTAGGTCCCCTACATGTTTTTTGCTGACTTAATTTCTGGCAGCTTTTTGAGGAACTATCCTTTAAAGTTCATTTTCCTTCTTACTCTTCTTTCAGGGCCTTTTATTCCTAAATCTGTTAAAATCTGTCTCCCGGTTGTATTTGTTTTGTTTTGTTTTCTCTTGTTAACCACCTTTGGATTTTCATTCTTTCATTTCTTTCTCTGTTTCAACTCTTGTCAAAGGAGTCATCCTCACGTCTTGCATTGGTTGCAGCAAATTGTGCTCCCTTCCAAAAGGCCAATCTCTCTCCTTTGTTTATTCACCTGACAAAAATAAAGAACAATAACTAATATATTAAATGCAGGTTACCTTTTAATGTCTCCTTACTCCAGAACTGTGCATAAGAAATTTCAGTGTGGCTCTGCAAAAACATACCACCAGCTGACTAACTTCATGTTAAGTCCATGACTCCTAAACTTGTAGTGGACCATTGGTTCTGTTTGGCTACTCTACACTTCTTTTGCTAATTTTTATTTCCACTCTCCTGTATCCTTTTTTCACAGTCTTCCTATATTCCTCACCAAAGTCAGTCTCTTCTTATTTCATTAATAAAATAATGCAATTAGAAAATGCTATAATAGTTTCATTTTAATCCATAGCTACTTACTCATGTTTATGTTTATAAAGGATAAATTGTGCTTTTTTTCCCCTAAAGCCAAAACTTGGATCCCAACGCCTTTTATCTACCGGAGATACCACTCTTAAAATCGTCTACTGCTCCACACATATCATCAATTTTTAAACAACCTTTTGAGTTATAATTGTGTATGATAGAATATATCAATTAAGATATAGGCTTTGGAACCATCACCACAATGAAGAAATAGAATAATTCTATCATCCCAAAAAAGTTTCCCCATATACCTCTGTAAGTAAATTCCCCCAACTGGCCTTAGACTGTCCCTAATGTGCTTTCTGTTACCATGGATTACTTTTGCTAGCTCTTGAACTTCCAGAAGTCAAGTGAAAATATAAAATATGCATTCCGTTTATGCATGGCTTCATTTTTTTTCAGTTATGTTTTTGAGTTACATCTGTTTTGTTTATCTACATTTCATGTCATTTCAGTGATCTAATGAATTGCCTTATATGGCCTTTTCACAATTTGATTGCCCATTTATAGTTTGACAGACACTTGGGTTGTTTACTTTTGGCTATTGTGAATAAAGTTTCTATGGGCGTTCTTGTATACATCTCCCTGTTGTTAGATGTTTTTATGTTTCTTAGATAGATACTAAGGAAAGGATATTTAGGGTCATATAGTACATGCATTTGTGACTTTATAAGAAATCACCAAATTGTATTCTAAGTTGGGTGTGACATTTTACATTCCTACTAGTAATGTGTGAAGATTCCCGTTGCTTCACAACCATGCTAGAACTTGTTATTGTCAGGCTTTTTAAATTTTAGTCGATCTAGTTGATGTATAATGCTATTTCATTGTGGTTTCAATTTGCATTTTCTTGCTATTGATGTTGAGTGTCTTTTTACGTGCTTATTGGTCAGTTGCATACCTTCTTTCATGAAGTTCTTTTCAGAAATTTTGCCCACATCTAAGAATTGTTTGTCTTCTTTCTGTTGAGTTGCAAGACTTCTTTCTATATTTAAGATACAAGGCCTTTATAAACATATATATATATATATATATATATATATATATATATATCATCCCTATAATTATATATATATATATATATATTCTTCCATTGTCTTGTGTGCCTTTCCATTTTCTAAATTGTGCCATTTGAAGAGCATTTTTAGTTTTAATGAAATCCAATTTACCTGTTTTTTTTTCTTTTATATGTCTTTTTTTGGTGTTTTTGTTTTTTTTTTTGTCCTAAGACAATTTCACTTACCTCAAAATTGTGAAGACTTTTCCTCTGTGAAGTTTCCCTTTAAAATATCTATGGCTTTAGCCTTTATTCATGGTTTATGTGTAGGTTTGTTATTCAGTTAGAGTTATTTATATATACAGTGTGAGATAAGAGTTAAGATTAATTTGTTATATGAATATTCAGTTCAGCCAGCATTATTTCTTGAAAAACAATTTTCCCCCATTGGATGATGTTGGTGCTTTTTTCAAAGTCAATTAAAAATATGTGCCTTGGGGTGCCTGGGTGGCTCAGTCAGTTAAGGTTAAGCAGCTGCCTTCAGCTCAGTCATGGTCCCTAGGTTCTGAGATTGAGCTCTGCGTCGGGCTGCTTGCTTGGCAGCGAGCCTGCTTCTTTCTCTGCCTAGCACTCCCCCGCTTGTGCTCTCTCTCTGACAAATAAATAGATAAAATCTTTAAAGAAAAAAATATGGGCCTGGCTCTATTTCTGTGTTCTTTATTCTATATTATTGATTTGTATGCCTATCCTAACACAGCTACCACATTTACTTGATTAATGTAGCTTAATAGTATGTCTTCAAATCAGGTACTGGAAATCCTTAACATTATTCTTTGCCTTAAAAATTGTTTTGGGAGTTGAAGTGCTTTGCACAAGGTAGTGCATTAATTTTTACAAAAATACCCCTGGTAATTTGAATGAATCTTGTTAAATCCATAGAACAATTTTGGTAGAATTAACATCTTAATATAAAACTTTCCATTCCATAAAATTGATTTATTTGTCCATTTATTTATTTTTAAAGAGCTCTCAGTGGCATTTTGTCTTTTTCTCCCCATCTCCCCACCTCTTTCTGCTCCTCTGGCAATGGCCAGTTTGTTCTCTATATTTATGGATCTGTTTCTGCTTTTTTGTTTCTTTGCGACATTGTCATTTTTAGTAATGTAGTCTTGAATGTCTTTTATTAAATTGAACTTCAGTATTTCAAGTTTGTCAAGATATTGCGTATGGTACCTTAAATATTTATTTTCAGTTATCTGTTGCTAGTTTACAGAAATATAATTGAACTTTTTTGTATATTGACCTTGTACAAAATGAACTAGATGAATGTATTTACGAGTTCTAGTATCTTAGTATTTCTATGCACATTTTATGTCACCTGTCAATAATGAAAGCTTTATTTTCTACTTTTTTATAATAATTTTTTATTGTTATGTTAGTCACCATACAGTACATCCAAAGTTTTTGATGTAAAGTTACATGATTCATTACTTGCATATAATACCCAGTGCACCGTGCAATACGTGCCCTCCTTAATACCCATCACCGGCCTATCCCAATCCCCTACCCCCTCCCCTCTAAAGCCCTCAGTTTGTTTCCCAGAGTCCATAGTCTGTCATGGTTCATTCCCCCTTCTGATTAACCCCCCTTTCTTCTTCCCTTTCTTCTCCTACTGATCTTCCTACTTCTTATGTTCTATAAGTGAGTGAAACCATATGATAATTGTCTTTCTCTGCTTGACTTATTTCACTTAGCATTATCTCCTCCAGTCCCGTCCATGTTGCTGCAAATGTTGCGAAATCGTTCTTTTTGATGGCTGAGTAATATTCCATTGTATATATGGACCACATTTTCTTAATCCAGTCATCTGTTGAAGGGCATCTTGGCTCCTTCCACAATTTGGCTATTGTGGATAATGCTGCTATGAACATTGGGGTGCATATGGCCCTTTTCTTCACTATGTCTGTATCTTTGGGGTAAATACCCAGTAGTGCAATTGGTGGATCATAGGGTAGCTCAATCTTTTCAAATCTTTTTGTCCTTAGTTTTCTTGCTTTATTTCTCTGGCTATGCCCTCCAGTATAATAGAGAAGGAAGTGGTGTGAGCAGACATTCTTGGCTTGTTACTGCTCTCAGGGATAACATGTTCAGGTGTTTAGCATTACATGTAATGAAGGCTATAGATCATTCATAGATGCCCTTTATCAGGTCAGGGAACTTTCTCTTTCATTTTCAGTTTGCTGCAAAAGTTTTATTTTCTATGTTTGTTTGTTTGTTTTGTTTTGTTCTGTTTTCAAGTCATGCATGGGTGATAAATTTCTTCAAATGCTTTATTCATATATTTAGATCATATATATTTTCTTTTGTTTTGAAGAGATAGTGAATTACATCAATTAGTTTTTGAATGTTAAACCAACCTATGTGATTTTAATAAGTACCCTTTGTTATGATGTATTAACATTCTTGTATATCATTCAATTTAACTTGCTAATATTTTGTTAAGAACTGTAATGTCTACATTAATTGGGGTGGTCATTGTTTTTATTTTCCCCCAGAGTGCAAACTGTTAATCATATCCAGGATATTATTGACTTTTTAATTGTATGACTAAAGTTTCCAAATATTTAAAAATATGCATATTTATACATTGATATGTTTATACACAAAACTTTAAATTCTTATGCTTGTAACCTCTCTGCATCCTCTTAATTGAAAGGACATTTAAAACAGGGGGCGCCTGGGTGGCACAGCGGTTAAGCGTCTGCCTTCAGCTCAGGGCGTGATCCCGGCGTTATGGGATCGAGCCCCACATCAGGCTCCTCCGCTATGAGCCTGCTTCTTCCTCTCCCACTCCCTCTGCCTGTGTTCCCTCTCTCGCTGGCTGTCTCTATCTCTGTCGAATAAATAAATAAAATCTTTAAAATAAATAAATAAATAAATAAATAAATAAATAAATAAATAAAACATGTTTGTTTTTGATAACTATCATTGGACATTCTTCTCTTATATTGTCTTACACTTTTATCCTTTTACTTGGGAGTTCTAAAGATATACATTAACATGACTAGTGATAAGTTTTGTTTAAGTAAGCCTATCATGTATGTTCTTTTTTTTCACTTTTTATCATTTCTTGGCTTATTTGGATTGTGTTCTTTCTAGTATTCCATTTTGGCTTCTATTTCCTTCGACAAATTGTAGTGAATGATTCTTTAGTTAAATTCACATTTTTAAGTAGCCAAATATACTTCCATGTAATTTGCCAGATTACTCTCAAAATTTTTTAAAATATCTCATATTTTTGTTGTTTCATCTTTGATATTTCCAATTTTGTGTGCTTGTATTGCTTGTATATTGTCTCTCATTTTCATATATATTTTTTTGCCTTTGCCTTAAAACTCAGCTTAGATGAATTCAACAGGCTAATTCAATTTTGCTATTATCCTTTTTATTATGTCCTTCTATTATTCTTCTTATTGTTGTTATTTTTCTAAGTTCCTTATTTTAATTGTTGATGCAGGTTAATTCATTGTGTTCAAGAGAAACTCATAACCATAAAAACTTATATTACTAAAAATAACACCAAAAGTGCTTAAGTGCATATGAAGCTTTAGAAAATCTTTTAACTCCAGGAATATGAAAGAAACATACTAAATGTCCTCTGGAAAACTACTAGTACTTATTTCAGTTAACAAGAGCATGATTTCTGTAGAAAAGTTACAGGCACAGCAAATATATGACTACTAAAATGAGTGAGATAGCAATGATATGCATTCATTGTCACTAATTTCAATTTCCATTTCTACAAAATGAGGCTGATAACAGTCTTGATTTTTTTTGTGATGAATATAGAATGATAATCCTAGTAGTAGTAGTAGTCTTTACAGTAATTTTATATCACGTACTATGTCCTGGACACAGTCTTAAAGTTTTTATAATGCATATGCTTGATTCCAGTAAATATTTCTTTCTTGCAGTTTAAAGATTTCATAAATTTAACAATTATGCTACACTACTTAATTATAAAACAGTTATCAGCAGAGTTTTTTTTTAATTGGAAGAGTTTTATCTGAGAATTCTGTCAATTTAAGGCTTAGGCAAAACATGAATAAACATCTAATTTATTTCAAAGAGTACTACTGATTTACCTAAATATCCCAAATAAGGTGAAATTGGAATGAGAATATACATCCCCCATTTCTCAGCAGGTTATCCTTGTTTTTCTTTGTCATTATGCTTAATTAGAGCTTTAAAGATATGTTTCTTGAAAAAATTATATTTCTGCCAACTGCTGTCAGTCGGTTCCCAATTCCACGTCACTCTCAAGTAATAGAGTAGTTGACAATGTTCTGACAGAATCCCAACTGTCAGACAGCTCTGCTGATTGCTACTGCTTCCCTTCAACCTAATTAAAGATTTATTATTTTCATCAGACCAAAGATAATCTTTTCTGTTTCAGTCAACTTTAGCCCTGAGGTGTCCAATATAATAATGCTATAATTTTTCTCTCAGCTTATCCATTTTTTTTCTTCCTCATGCTTGAGACAGAATATCTTTGTTGTTGTTGTTTTTCTGTGAAGGCAAAGTTCATTCTAAATACCAAGAATCTTTAAAGGACTTTCAATAATTTATATCACAGAGTATATACGTTATGGCATTATATACATAAAAAAATTGTCATTTTTTAAATATAACAGAATACACAAAAGTGGGCTAACTATAATTTTAATAATGAGCCTCTGCCTTAACTTTCAGATACATAACTGTTAAGATCAGAAATGGATATAAGTGTATACCGTTAACAAAAAAAAATGAGATATACAGAATCACGAACCCCCAATTTTATGCTTTGCTGTGCACCAGTGTGTGCATATACAAGTATGATGTTTGTATTTACTTTTTGGTATTGTTGCTTCTGTGACAGTGGTTCTTGGATTGTTAGTCTCTGTCCTACATGAGATAATCAAGCCAAATTAGAAAGTATTTACTGATTTTTATTAGAATTCTGCCTTTTTTTTTTTTTTTTTTTTTTGGTGGGAGGATAGGTAGATCTAACAATCTTTGTAAGAGTGAGATATACACTCCGGATTATACCAAAAAGATATGATTTCTCTTTTTAACTTTATTCTTCTCAGTTAGTATTGCCATAAAGATGTAATGGCCTTAAAATTTTTAAGTAGAAGAAAAATCTCATTTGTAGAGAATTGCTCATACTTTAGGTATCTGTAATTCCTTTATAAGAGGTTCCAAAGCTTAATAATTTTGAAGAAAACTTGAAATATATTAACTTTAGAAATGCATCACACATTTACCTTAGAATAATTGGTCTACGGATGGAAAGTAGAGTTTCTAGTAGCATCCTAGAAACACATTTATGTGCATGGATACGCACACATATGTACACACACACATACACACTATTCTGCAAATGTCCGAATCCCAGAAATTGTTAGATACATCGTTAATTACCATGAGATATAATATGAGATATAAATGACCATGAGATATAAACAACTCTCTTCTGAGTTGTTTATTACAAATAATTTCAGTGGGAGAGTGATTGCACTTTGCTCACCATTATGCACAGGAGGAAAAAATAAGGCAAAGGAGGAGAAGGAGCAGAAGAAGGAAGGGGAGGATGAGGGAAGGAAAGTATCTATGTACATTCCTGAGTCAGTATTTTGAAAGAATAGTATATGTTCTGGGTGACTTTTATCACATTTGTTTCTAGTACAATAAGGTGCACACCTAGTCTGTTTCCTTCTGAACATTACAAAATAGAGAGTGCTGGAGAGTCCCAAATCTGTTCAAATTACACTTTTTTTTTTCAGAAACAAATTAAATCTTGGTTCCACACAGACTTTCTATTGTCATCAGAAGGTATCTGCATTTATAAATTGTGTTTTTAAATTGAAAGAAATAGGGAGAAGCTTAGCTGTACTTAATCACCAATAGCATTGGTAGGAGTAAACACAATTTACATTTATAATACTTACCTGATGAAGGAAGTCGTTTCACACAACTGTGAAAAGTGGAGTAAACCAGAGCTAATCACTAATAGAAAAGTCAGCTATATACAATCAACATCCTATGTATTATTTAAGAAGGTGCTGGCTTTATCTGCATGATGTGACAATAGTGATTACAATTCTGTAAAGCCATAAAAATGATTGAGAGTCTGCAAAAACCTCTTGGGAAAATTCATGAAAATTATATGTATGTATATATTTATACATTACACATTTAAATTCTAGGAAATACTATGTTTTAATAATAACTACAAATTAAACATAACAATTACACCTTAGAGGAAAAAAAATTGAATGGTGTCATAAAATTCCTTACAAGTAAAATACTTAAAATATAAACTTAGAGAAACCTATTGGATAATTTATAATGGTATATGCAGTTATTTACTTCTAGATATGTCTTCCAGGTGACCAGTTCAGATTTGAGTTTCATCTTAACCTATTTCACTGCCATACATCTGGAAGATGACTACTGCATAAGAATGAAATAGAGTATTCCTGTATGACTCCTACAAATGTAAAGACTTTCCCTAGTTTTTCTAGTTTCCTTCCTTGTCTAAGATATATAAAGTAAACCAATATACCCTAAGCTAAAATTTCCTGAAGGCAAAGAATATGTTGTCACATGTATAATTTAAAGTATAATGCATATCTTGAAATATGGGAAAATGTTATGTTTATATCTCGACATTAGTGTGGTTAAAACAATCCTCCCATGAGTTAAATTAAATACATATTAACAGAGGAAAAATATAATTAAGTGAGCATGATGTCTTGCTTAAAAGTCAAGAAGTTATTGAATCTTTGCAACAATCATCTGTAATATGAAAATTATTATTAGACTTGACAGGCCTCAAAATAATATTTATATTTTTCCTTATTGTAATCAAGCACTGGTGAATTTGACTACTACTAACCAAAACATTAATTCATCCATTCTTAGTAATATGTGCAATTGTCACGTGTCTTGAAATACAGACTCATGCTAATAAAAATCTATGTAACCATTACCAAAAATAAAGTTAGAAGTATATGGAATTAATATATTACTAACATTTGCAGGGTAGTACTGGTCTATTTACAACACTATTTCATTTAATACTCACAGGAGATACATTATTAACTCTATTTTATAAATAAATAAACAAACTTTAAGTGGGGATAAATGTGCTCTGAAGTATATATGTATGATGGTAAAGTTTAAAACATGTTACCATTCAGAAGGTTATTGGTGAATGTTAACTCAGATAAAATGGTATTTGGGGATATTATGGGACAATTAAATTGAGTAGCAATGATTGATGGTTGGAAAAGAGTAGTGACACATCTCAGTATGATGAGTCAAGATAAGCATTGATTGTCTATTCTAATGTCTTTATAAATTTCATGCTCACTTCCTTCTGATTTTTTGTTTTTTCCCTGACTCCACTGGTATTATAAAACTGCTCTGCTATTGGAAGAGTACATTTTACAGTGAACAGAGTGATTGTGCTTTCAGGTGGCCTCCTATAGATTGATAATATACATTGATTTTATATGTATGTATATATACATATATACATATATATGTATGTATATATACATACATATATATATATATATATATATATATATATATATATACACACAAACACACACACATCATATGGATCTTATATCCACAATATGTGGATTTGCCAGTATTAGAGAATACATCTTCCTGAAGATCTTGGATTGCTTCACATCATTCCTAATTTTGTATATGTAGGCAAATTATGTCCTTGTTTTGAGTCTTTGAGGACAAAGTTTACTACTTAATAAAAATCTGTTGTTTTATTGTTTATTGCATCAAGTATTGTTTTAATTGATGGGATGTCAAATATATTAAAGATAGATTCCGTGGATCTGTATAAAACTCAGTCTAAAATTGAGAAAGGCAAAAATTTACCTTGGAAGCTTCCTGTCTCATATTTCTGGTATTTTTAAGTGGCCGCTGCTGATTTCAATTACAGCTACTTACTGTATATCACATATTTGCATATATTGTCTTATTTTGTTCCCAATACAGACATGTGACTTTATAAAAATCTGTTCTTCATGCTTAAGATATATATATATATATATATCTAAGATATATATATATACATATATATGTATATATATATGTCACATGTATAATTTAGAGTATAATGCATATCTTGAAATATGGCAAAATGTTATATTTATGTCTTGACATTAGTGTGGTTATATATATGTATATATATGTGTGTGTATATGTATATAAGTGTGTATATATATATATATGAAGAATCTGAAAGGCTAAGAGAACTTCTTTGTGACAAAGATTTTGTGTAACAAAGATTTAGTCCTATAGCTCCTGTCTTAAACTTAGTAAGCTTTCTATGAATATTTTATTTTATTTAGTATTTATTTGTTCTTTGTAGATATCAAATAGGAGTTCAGTATATGTTGAAAACAGAATATACATTAAAAGCCTCATTTTTCATGTATATGACAATGGCCTTTGCTTTTTCAAAATGTTACCTTGACCATAATTTGAGTAGTTGTAGTTATCAGAGTAAAACTAACCTTCATTGGAATTTCTGGATCAAGAAATACAGTGTAAACTTTGGAATATCATTTGATTGTAAATTTAATATAGAATTAATATTTACAAATCATACAGATTTTATTTCCTGAAACTGTTTGCATTTTATTTAATTATTCAGATTCTTTTTTTTATAATAATTTATTATGTTATGTTAGTCACCATATAGTACATCCTTAGTTTTTGATGTAGTGTTCCATGATTTATTATTTGCGTATAACACCCAGTGCTCCGTGCCATACGTGCCCTCCTTAATACCCATCACCAGCCTATTCCAATCCACCACCCCCTCCCCTCTGAAGCCCTCAGTTTGTTTCCCAGGGTCCATAGTCTCTTGTGGTTCCTTCCCCCTTCTGTTTACCCCCCCTTCATTCTTCCCTTCCTTCTACCAATCTTGCTGCTATTTCTTATGATCCATAAATGAGTGAAACATGTGATAATTGTATTTCTCTGCTTAACTTATTTCACTTAGCATAATCTCCTCCAGTCCTGTCCATGTTGCTGCAAATGTTGGGTAATCATTCTTTCTGATGGCTGAGTAATATTCCATTGTATATATGGACCACATCTTCTTAATCCAGTCATCTGTTGAAAGGCATCTCAGCTCCTTCCACAATTTAGCTATTGTGGACAATGCTGCTATGAACATTTGGGTGCATATGGCCCTTTTCTTCACTACATCTGTATCTTTGTGCTAAATACCCAGTAGTTCAAATCCTGGATCATAGGGTAGCTCTATTCTTAACTTTTTGGAAAGTTTGGAAACTTTTTGGAAAAACACTGTTTTCCAAAGTGGCTGTACCAACTTGCATTCCCACCAACAATGTAAGAGGGTTCCCCTTTCTCCACATTCTCTCCAACATTTGTTGTTTCCTGCCTTGTCAGTTTTTGCCATTCTAACTGGCGTAAGGTGGTATCTCAAGGTGTTTTTGATTTGAATTTCCCTGATGGCTAATGATTTTGAACATTTTTTTAAGTGTCTATTAGCCATTTGTATGTCTTCATTGGAAAAGTGTCTGTTCATATCTTCTGCCATTTTTTTTGATTTGATTGTTTCTCATGTATTGAGTTTGAGAAGTTCTTTATAGATCTTGGATACCAGTCTTTTATCTGTAGTGTCATTTGCAAATATCTTCTTCCATTCCGTGGGCTGCCTTTTAGTTTTTTTGACTGTTTCCTTGGCTGTGCAGAAGTTTTTATCTTGATGAAGTCCAACAAGTTCATTTTTTCTTTTGTTTCTCTTGCCTTTGGAGATGTGTCATGAAAGAAGTTGCTGTGGCTGATGTCAAAGAGGTTACAGCCTATGTTCTCCTCTAGGATTTTGATGGATTCCTGTCTCACATTGAGGTCTTTCATCCATTTGGAGTTTATCTTTGTGTATGGTGTGAGAGATTGCTCAAGTTTCATTTTTTTGGCATATAGCTGTCGAGTTTTCCCAGCACCATTTATTGAAGAGACTGTCTTTTTTCCACTGGATTTTTTTTCCTGCTTTCTCAAAGATTAGTTGACCATAAGAGCCAAGGGTCCATTTCTGGGTTCTCCATTCTGTTCCATTGGTCTATATGTCTGTTTTTGTGCCAGTACCATGCTGTCTTTGTGATCACAGCTTTGTAGTATAGCTTGAAATCAGGCAACGTGATGCCCTCAGCTTTGTTTTTCCTTTTCAACAATTCCTTGGCGATTCAGGGCCTTTTCTGGTTCCACATAAATGTAAGGGCTGTTTGTTCCAGGTCTATGAAAAATGTCATTGGTATTTTGATCAGGATGGCATTGAAAGTGTAGATTGCTCTGAGTAGCATAGACATTTTAACTATGTTTATTCTTCCAATCCATGAGCATGTAATGTTTTTCCATCTTTTTGTGTCTTCTTCAATGTCTTTCAGGAGTGTTCTGTAGTTTCTAGAATATAGATCTTTTACCTCTCTGGTTAAGTTAATTCCAAGATATTGTATGATTTTTGGTGCTATTGTAAATGGAATCAATTCCCTAATTTCTCTTTCTTCAGTCTCATTGTTCGTTTATAGAAATGCAACTGATTTTTTTAGCATTGATTTTTTATCCTGCCACATTACTGAATTGCTCTATAAGTTCTAGTAATTTGGGGGTGGAGTCTTTTTGGTTTTCCATATAGAGTATCACGTCATCTGCAAAGAGACAGTTTGACTTCTTCTTTGCCGATTTGAATACCTTTTATCCCTTTTTGTTGTCTGATTGCAGTTGCAAGGACGTCTAGTACTATGTTGAATAATAATGGCGAGAGTGGGCATCCTTGTCATGTTCCTGATCTTAAGGGAAAGGCTTTCAGCTTTTCCCCATTGAGAATGATATTCACCATAGGCTTTTCATAGATGGTTTTTATGAAATTGAGGAAGGTACCCTCTATTCCTACACTCTGAAGGGTTTTAATCAGGAAAGGATGCTGTATTTTGTCAAATGCTTTTCTACATCAATTGAGAGGATCATATGGTTCTTGACTCTTTTCTTGTTGATGTGATCTATCACACTGATCAATTTGCAAATGTTGAGCCACGCTTGCATCCCAGGGATGAATCCCACTTGGTCATGATTGATAATCCTTTTAATGTACTTTTGGATCCTATTAGCTATGATCTTGTTGAGTATTTTGGCGTCCATATTCATCAGGGATATTGGTCTGGAATTCTCCTTTTTGATGGGGTCTTTGCCTGGTTTGGGGATCAGGGCAATACTGGCCTCATAAAATGAGTTTGGTAGTTTTCCTTCTGTTTCTATTTTTTGAAACAGCTTCAGGAAAACAGGTATTATTTCTTCTTTGAATGTTTGGTAGAATTCCCCATGGAATCCATCAGGCCCTGGAGTCTTGTTTTTGGGGAGGTTTTTGATCACTGCTTCAATCTCTTCATAATTAATTGGTCTGTTTAAGTAATCAGTTTCTTCCTGTTTCAGTCTTGGTAGTTTATAGGTTTCCAGGAAGGCATCCATTTCTTCCAGGTTGTTTAATTTATTAACATAAAGTTGTTGATAAAAGTTTCTAATGATCCTTCCTATTTCATTGGTGTTCGTTGTGATCTCTCCCCTTTCATTCATAATTTTATTAATTTCAGTCCTTTCTCTATTCTTTTGAATAAGTCTTGCCAGTGACTTATCGATCTTATTTATTCTTTTGAAGAACCAGCTTCTAGTTTTGTTGATGTGCTCCACTGTGCTTCTGGTTTCTAATTCATTGATCTCTGCTCTAATCTTGATCAACTGCCTTCTCGTTTGTTGGTTAGACCCATTCTTCCATTCCAGCTCCAGCTTCTTGTGGTGAGAATATAAGAACTGCATTTTAGATTTTTCTATTCCTTTGAGTGAGGCTTGGATGGCTATGAATTTTCCCCTTAGGACTGCCTTTGCAGTGTCCCATAAGTTTTGGACTGATGTGTTTTCATTCTCATTGGTCTCCAAAAATTGCTTAATCTCATTTTTAATTCCCTGGTTTACCCAATCATTATTGAGCAGGATGGTCTTAGTTTCCAAGTGTTTGTGTTTCTTCCAAATTTTCTTTGTGATTGAGTTCCAGTTTCAAAGCACTGTGGTCTGAGAATATGCAGGGAATGATCTCAGTCTTTTGATATCAGTTAAGACCTGTTTTGTGTCCCTGTATATGGTCTATTCTGGAGAAAGTTCCATGTGCATTCAAAAAGAATAAGTATTTGGTTATTCTGGGGTGTAGTGTCCTGTATATATCTATGAGGTCCATTTGGTCTGGTATGTCATTCAAAGCTTTTGTTTCTTTGTTAATTTTCTGCTTAGGTGATCTGTCTATTGCTGAGAGTGGAGTTTTGAGGTCCCCTACTATTAACGTATTATTATCTATATGTCTCTTTATTCTGGTTAAGAGTTGGCTTGTGTATCTAGCTGCTCCCCTGTTCGGGGCATAGATATTTACAATTGTCATATCCGCTTATTGGGTACATCCTTTAAGAATAATATAGTGTCCTTCTGTATCTCTAACTGCAGTTTTTAGTTTAAAATCCAATCTGTCTGATATGAGAATTGCTACCCCAGCTTTCTTTTGCGGTCCATTGGCATGAAAAATGGTTCTCCATCCCTTCACTTTCAGTCTGGATGTATCTTCAGGTTCAAAATGAGTCTCTTGTAGACAGCAAATGGATGGGTCATGTCTTTTTATTAATCTGCAACCCCGTGGTGTTTTATGGGAGCATTTAGGCCATTCACATTGAGAGTGATTATTGAGAGATATGATTTTAGTGATGTCATGTTGCCTGTGAAGTCTTTGTTTGTATAGATTGTAAATTTCTGTTCTGTATCACTCTTGGGGTCTTTTTACTTTTTAGAACCCCCTTAATATTTCTTGTAGGGGTGGCTTGGTGGTCACATATTCTTTCAGTTTCTGCTGGTCTTGGAAGGTCCTTGTCTCTCCATCCATTCTGAATGACAGCCTTGCTGGATAAAGGATCCTTGGCTGCATGTTCTTCTCAGTTAGAGCTCTGAATATGACTTGCCAACCTTTCCTGGCTTACCAGGTCTCTGTAGAAAGGTCTGACATTATTCTGATGTTCCTCTCTCTGTACGTGAGGATTATCATCCCCTGGCCTTTTTCAATATTGTATCCTTGGATCTAATATTTGAGAATTGCACTATTATGTGACATGGTGTAGGTCTGTTCTCATTGATCTTGGGAGGGGTCCTCTCTGCCTCATGGACATGAATGCTTCTTTCCTTTGCTAGATTAGGGAAGTTTTCAGCTACAATTTGTTCAAATATCTCTTCGAGACCTCTCTCTTTCTCCACCCCCTCGGGGATGCCAATGATTCTGACATTGGAACATTTCATTGAGTCAGTAATCTCCCATAACCTACATTTTTGAGATTGGATTTTTTTGAGCCAAGTTTCTGTTTTAACTTTGTCTTCTACCATCCCATCCTCCAATTCACTAATTCGTTCTTCTGCCTCATTTACCTTGGCCATCAGAGCATCCAGTTTAGACTGCATTTGATTCACAGCATTTTTAATTTCTGCCAGATTTGCTCTCATTTCCGCCCTTAGAGATTCTATATTCTCAGTAATATTTTCGTTAATATTTTTTCCAAGCCTACACATCATCTTGACCATTGTTACTCTGAAGTCCATTTCTGACAATTTGGTTGTGTCCATATCCATCATTTCTGTGGCAGAGGCCACAGTCTCTGTCTCCTTTCTTTGGCGAGGATTCCTCCTCCTCATCATTCTGATGAGGAGAGGTTACGGGGATGCACAGAGCCCAAATTATTGACCAGGACCCAGGCAGTGTGCACTTGTTTTATAGGGACATTAGGGATGTTGGCTTCTTGATTTTTCAGCCTGCCTTCTGGGGGAGGGGCCTGCTGTACTGATACTCAGGTAACCCTGTTTGGGTAGAGTTGCCCCGTCCCCTGCAAGGAGGGATGGGGATGGGCACAATGTGAATGGGTATTTCCGAGCTTTTGTTCTCCTGAGGCTTTCCCTGGTGGTTTTCTGTGACTCTTCTGAGAGTCAGAGCAGCAGTGGCCGTATCCTAGCCTCTGTCTCAGAACAGAGAGATCGCAGTCCACTCTCTACTGAACTCTTCTGTCCACTTTAACTCTGTTTCTGTCGGTGTTGCTAAAAACCCTGCAGCGTCTCAGGTCGTGCGCCCCATAGCCGGTGTCCCAACCCTCACTTACAAGGATGGTGCGTCTCTGTCCTTTGTGCTTCTAATACCGCCAGCTGCCCCCAGTTCCCACGCGCGCTCCCAAGCTCCTTTTTTCAGTGTGGTTCGTGCGCGCTCCAGAGCTCAGATTTTCAGTCTGGTCATGCACGCGCTCCCGAGCTCCTGGTTTCAGTCTAGTTCAAGTGTGTGCTCTGGAGCTCCGGTTTTCAGGCAAGTTGTGCACGCGTTCCCAGGCTCATGGTCCCAGTCTGCTCTCTCACGTGTGCAGGTCCATGAGTCCGGCCTGCTCCCCAGTGCAGGTGGCTACTGCTTCCCAGCACCCAAGCACGGTGGCTCCCTCCCCCTTCCATTTATCTTCCCATATGTGTGCGCATTCACAGCTCCCCGCTTCATACCTCAAGCTGGAGATGTTCGTTTGTAGAGATCCAGATGTATCTTCCTATGTCTCAGGCTGTTTTGTAGGTGCTCAGGATGATCTGGTAGATACCCAGCTCAGTTCAGGGGACCAGCTGAAAAAAAGTCCCCTACTCCTCTGCCATCTTTTTCCTGCCTCAATTATTCAGATTCTTTAAACTTACATATATTGCTTCATGAATATATACAATTTATGTTAGAATATAAATATGCATTTCTTCATGTTTACTGTATGTATATATTTTGCTCCTTTTTTTGTTTGGCTCTCCAATTCCTCTGATTTCTCTGCAGTTAACTTCTTTGACTCATTTCACAACCTACATGAACATCTTACAATTGAATTTCAATATATTGTCATGTATTTTTAAGCTATTTGAGTTACTTTCCTACTATATTAAAATCCCTATTCATTTCACAAATAAAATCTGCTTCTTATTAAGTATTATCCTTTCAGTATATTGCTGGATTTTGTTTCATAACCTTATTTGCTATATACTTTTTTGTAAATAGCAGTGAGTATTTATACCTGTATTAATAAGTAGGGTAGATAGAATTACAGATAAACAAATATTTCTTTTTTTAATACTAACAGATTTTGGTAGTAAAACTTAACTAGTTTCTTTAAAGTAAATTCATGAATTTAACCTTTTTTTCCCCCTATAGCGCTGTGTTTTTACTTTTTTATCCTTATTTAATTTAAATAACAATTGTACACACCTAGAATTATTTAAAAGTAGATTAAACTCCACTGTGGACCTTTCTTTTTTTAATGAGGAATGAAATTAAGACAAGTTGTATACTTGAAATTAATATAACATTGTGTGTCAAATATACCGAAGCAAACAAACAAAAGAAACAGATCATCATGTGGTTTAATAATCCTCATTTTTCAGCCTAATATTGAAGTTAAGTTTATATGCTTTTTATACCAGTGGTAACATATTTGTTTTTTTCATGTAATATTTTCATTAGAATAGTCTACTAAAATTTTGTACTTTTTGTGATAATTACTTCTTTGCCCGGTGATTTTAGACATCTTTTTCCTAATCCCTAATCATGTGGAATTTTCTAGTTTTTGTTTTTGGTGTTGCTATAGATTTCTAACTTAATTGCATTTTGATCAGAAATGTGGTTTATATGATACCAAGGGTATGTAATTAGATAAATTATATTAAATTTGTATTGTCTAGTGTGAAGAGAGGTTTTCATAAATGTTCTTTTTTAAATAAATGTTCTATTTGTGCTTGAAAAGTGTTTTTCAATTCTTAAATATTATATGCCAAAGGTATCCAAAATTTTCCTGATAAGTTGAACATATAAATTCCTCAATTCAAATTTTCTTTTATGACATTTTTATTTATTTTACACATTAATTTCTGAAAATTGTGCTCAAACATTCCATTATGTTCTTAGATTAGCTAATTCTTACTACAGGTGAATTTGTGAAGTCCTACCTATTTTATGTTTTATGAAGCTAAGTTATTTGGGATTTTAACTGTTTAATATCTTTTACCAGCTTATTTTTTTTTCCATTTTTTAACTTCACTTTCCTGAAATCTAATGTTTTAGAAATTGTCCTTGTAAATAACATATATTTAAATTTTGTTTTTCTAAGCTAGTTTTGTAAATTTAATCAATTTATATTTTTTCATAATATTGAATATACCTTGCTATTTTTTTACCATGTGCTTGCTATTTCTTTTTATTTATATGTAAATTTGGTTGCTGTTTCCCCCCCATCATTTTTTTTTAAGTTCTTTTGGAAAGATTAAGTTTCTTTTTCTTTCTTTCTTTCTTTCCTTCGTTCGTTCTTTCTTTCTTTCTTTCGTTTTTTTTTTTTTTTTTTTTTTTTGCCATTTTTTCAAATAGATTTTCCTGCAAGTTTCATACTCTATAGTTAGTCTTGTCTGATTATCAGACAATTTTAGCAAAGGCTACTTTATGTTTTTCTAATCTATTACTGTATGTACTTTTGAATTACCTACTGAATTACCATATTACCTACTTTCTACATTATATGCTATTTTGAGTAACTGTTGTCTATCTTGTTTCTTCCTATGTGTTAGACATTTTTATATTATTGTTGTATATTGCCATTGTGCTGATATATGCATTTTTTTCTACAAATATTTACCAATAGTGTTGCTCACCATTTCTTATATTTTACATCTTCTGTAAGGACCATTCTCTTCTGTAGAATTAAGCATCTTTTATCATTTCCCCTAGGTAAGATTTGTTGATTAAAACTTTTCAAGATTTGTCAAAATTATCTTTATTTTATTCTATAACTTGAAAAATAAATTAAACTTTAGGTATAGAATTCTAAATGACTGTTCTTTTCTCTCTACATATTAAAGATATTATTGTGTTGTTTTCTTACTCTAATTGTTTTGGTTGAGTGTCAGGTATCAGTCTGTTATTTTTCTCATGTCCCATAATCTGAGATTTCTTGTAGGTTGCTTTCAAGGTCTGTCTTGCCTTATCTTTAGTTAAGTAATGAATTAATTAATTTGCATATAGTTTTACTATTATGCCTCTAATATTTTTATTTTTATTTTCCAACTTTGCATTTGCTGGGCCTCCTTAATCTAAGAATTGGTGTTTTTAATCAAACAGAAAAATCTTTGGTCTTACCTCTTTGAAAATTCGATCTTCCTTTTTATTGTACTATTCCAGGCCTCATGAGCCTGTGACCTAATTCTTAACATCTGTGAACTTCAACTTTCCCTTCTATAAAATGGTGGTTATGGTTGGGCACTTGGGTAGCTCAGTCAGTTAAGTATCTGACTTCAGCTTGGGTCATAATCTCAGGGTCCTGGGATCGAGCCCCACATGGGGCTCACTACTCAGCAGGGAGTCTGCTTGTTCCTTTCCCTCTTCCTCTCCCCCAATCATGTGTGCCCTCTCTCTCTCATTCAGATAAATAAACAAACAAATAAACAAACAAACAAATAAATAAATAAAATCTTAGAATAATAAAAAATAGAATAGTGATTATGGTACTCACCTTAAAGATTCCTTTTAAGGATTAATTATTTAAAGCACAGTGCCTAGTACATATTAGCAGCTTCAACAAGTAGTAGAAAAAAATATTTGTTCATTAGAAAATGTTTAACAAGGCAGAATTGGAATAATAATTCATAAACTACTGTGTATTTTCTATTTATGTGGCTTAATGAAGGCTTAATTTAATTTTGTTGGATACTAAAAATATCTAATTTTGTTCAGAACACATTATTAACTTAGAAATGTTAAACCTCAGGATTGGATGGTTTATCATATAGAATATTACTTATGACTTCATTAGAACAAACAAAAAACATTGCTATTTATGTATTTAATAGTCTGTCATCACAAAATAGCCCATGTTTGGGACTTGGCAGTACTTTGTCAAAAGAAGAGTCAATGGAAATGAAATTAATAATATTAAGTGGTTTGTTCACTTAAAGTTGTTGGACTGTGCAATTTAAGGAATAGTTTTTATATTTAATGTTTATAATAATAAGCTCATTTTGTTCCTGTAATAAACCCTTGTTTATGTACTCCAAGTACTTTTTCCCTACTGAATGGTTTCTTTGGTTAACCTAAGAATTTACTTCTTCTTATTAAACATTAGGCTTAACCATTGATAGTTTCTTTAAAAATTTTTTAAGGTTAACTTGGAAGAATTTGGCATGATTGAGCTTCCAAAGGAAGTTTCCCAAGAGAAATATCATAAACAATTTTGATTGCTTTATTCTAGTACAAGAGCTACTTAAGTGATATTTGTGGGTGTGAAGAGAGAGAGAGAGAAAGAAAAAGAATAGATAACTGAATAGTACTGGCTTCTTAAGTATGACTTTTTACTTTGTTGTTGTTTTGTTGTTGCTTTCAAATGTATTTTATATTTACTACATGAAGAATAGAACTGCATTAAAAATAAACATAAGTGACTTGAATAAGTAAGCATGCATTTAAAATATGTTAGTGATGATATGTCTTATTTGTAAATGCTATGGTCTAGAGATTTTTTAAATTAGTATTAATTTGGAAATGTAGGATGTGTTGTGTCATCAACACAGGAATTTACTGCTTATTTCTCACAGGTCCAAAATGCATATGTAGTTGAGTTTAAATGTAGATATATAACTGGCTTCAGTATAACACACATGTAGCTGGGTTATATTGTAATTTACATTACAACCACTGATGTATGTGCAGAAAATTATTTTATTTATTTACACTTTTTTTTATCCCTTCCTTCTATCTGTCAACTTCTGGGCAATGTAAAATAAAACAAAAACAATTTTATCAGGTAAATATTGGTCTGATCTCCAAAATTATAAAGTAACTTTTCAGATTACTTTCCTCTCCCTCTTCCCTTAGATGGCTTCTGGGTGTGTGGGTGAGGGTCTTGCATGATCCCTTGGCATTGGAAAAGGGGCAGTACTCCTGCCTTACGAATCCTTAATGAGGTAAATCCTATCAGGGTCTCATTCCCTGACTACATGCCTGCCTGAGATTTCACCCTGCTCTTCATGTCTGAATGTTCCCTGTGTCATATTCTTATCCTTCGTGAGATAACATACTTGTTATTCCCCTCTTCTGCCCTGGTACCATAATGGTGGACTAGATGTGTAGAGAGGGAAAATAGCTAACAGAATGAACCAAACCAATAGATATTTCACAATGACCACATCAGTTATAACTATATATACATACATGGGTGGAGAAAAAAAATTATATTATGAACCAAAACTGTTCCCAATTCTGCTTAATTTTTTTTTCAATTCTGCTTTATAACAAGAAAAATATTTAAAATCGGGGTGGAAATCAGCTAATGCTCTCCTAATTTAAACTTACTGAAAACATTTTGAGAGGAAGGAAGTAATAGAGGAATTTAAAAATCTCGCACTTCAGTGCTCTCACATAGTTAAGTAACCTGTTGGCTAGCAGAGCATATCCAGAAGGCCCACTCATGAAGATAGGTTAGAAGCAAGAGGGTTTTTGGAAAGCTAAACTTCTGCAAAACAATATCAGGAAATTTGTGTTTCTGACAAAAACCAGAGAGGTAGAGACTTGGAAAATCAGGAGTCAGAGATTATTTAGAGGAAGTAATGGCAGCAAACAGGATAGCAATGTAAAATCTATATCATCCTCCAGTTCCATCCATGTCAATGTGAGAGACTCTGTACTCTGGGGAAAAAAATTGAGGGTTACAGAAGGGAGAGGTCTGGAGGGATGGGGTAACCAGGTGATGGGTATTAAGGAGGGCACATGTTGTAATGGGCACTGGGTGTTATATACAACTCCTGAATCGTTGAACACTACATCAAAAACTAATGATGTACTATATGTTGGCTAACTGAACATAATAATAATTTAAAAATAAAATCTACATCATCCTAAAGATTCTGCAAGGGCTGGTACACACAAATGCATTCTGCAAGTGAGCCTTTTGGAAGAGAAATTAACATAGCTGGATGAGTATCTTGAGAGTTGCAAACTTAGAGGTTACATGATCTAGTCCAGGAAATGATTTAGTGCCTATATTAACTAAAAACTGTAAGCCATTCTCAAGTCTTTGAATCCTAAAAAAAATAAAAATTAAAAAAATTTAAAAAAGGGGTTGGGGGAGAACACAGAACTGAATCACAAAAGTGTGGAAACCACTGGCGACATCTGGAGAAACATGTATTTTAGAAAAGTCCTAATTTTATTAATAACATAAAATGCATAATAAACCCCTCAAATAAAACCTTACTTATGGCTCTGTTTTTCAGGAATTTAGGGCTATGACATTTGGTACCTGGAGTAGACTTGAAGTAGATATTCTGAGTAGGACTTTGGAGTTCATTGCCCACTGGTTTGAAGTCAATAAAAGCCCCTTTGCTGGTGAGAGTGATGGAAAAAGAGATGTGATCTGAGAAGGAGGAAAACAAATACAGGGTAGAATATTTTAGAGTTGCCTGTAGCTTTTCAAGAAATCATTGGCTGTTGATTGGACACTTGAAATATCCAGAGAGACTATATGGAATCACTATGAAAGAGAACATTTGATCAGGAAGACGAAGGGTGGGTAGGTTACCTGGTGGATCCTTCCAGCCTCTGACTTCCACTGGTAAAAGTCAAACCTATGGGACATAAATCTACGAAGTCATAGGTTAATTACTGCACGACTGGGGTAACTATTGAATGTGATTTCCAAGGAGGGTTTAGATTACTTACATTGACAATAGAGCTGTATGTTGACAAAATCTGTTCATCTGCTATGTAAGGAGTTTTACCTACAGAGGTTGATGTGATGGGTGCTGGTTAATGATTTGGGTGTCAATCACTTTGTGAGTTTTGTGGCAGTCTAAGATTCTGTTGTGGTTAAACTAGTCTTCATAGAGCTGATAGCTATGATGGATCTGAGTTATGGCAAAGATCTTTGGCAAGCAGAGGAGAAATGAGAAATATGAACCAAGATCATAAAAGATGACAAATCAAAACGAGATGGGTTGAATTGAAAGCAGAGTTTGAACAATATTTGTACACCCATGTTCATAGCAGTATTATTCACAATGCCCCACAATACCCACAATAACCTTAGGAAGGAACCTAAGGATCCATAGGTGGATGAATGGATAAATAAAATGTAATATGTTCGTACAATGAAGTATTATTCGTTTTTAAAAAGGAAAGGAATTTGACACATCCTACAACATGGATGAACCTTGAAGACATTATACTAAATTAAACAGGGCAGTTACAAAAGGACAAGCAGTGTATAATTCTGTTTATGTGAGGTACTCAGATTAGTCAAATGCATAGAGACAGAAAATAGAATCGTAGTTTCCAGGGTCTGGGAGGACAGGAGGAACAAATGGAGAGTTATTATTTAATGGGTATGGATTTTCAGTTTGAGTAGATGAAAAACTCTGCAGATGGATGGTGGTAATGGTGCATAAGAATCACCACTAAAATGTATACTTTAAATCTGTCAAAATGGATAATTTTGTTATATGTGTTTTACCACAACAAAAATGTATCATCCAAAAAAAAAAAAAAAAAAAGAAAGAAAGAAATGGGAAGGAAAGTTTGAGAAAATAGGTTTGGGAAAAAATCCATTTATTTATTTTTTTAAGATTTTTTAAAAAATTTATTTGAGAGAGAGAGTGAGTGAGCAAGCAAGAAAGAGCACAAGCAGGGGGAGAGGGAGAAGTAGACTCCCCACTGAGCAGGGAGCCCAATACAGGGCTCCATCCCAGGACCCTAGGATCATGACCTGAGCTGAAGGCAGATTCTGCCTAACCAACTGAGTAACCCAGGTGCCCCAGAAAAAACCATTGAAATAAAAATATTGATTAGATATGTATAGTATATCTGCCCTGTGTAAAGTGCTTTAGGTGAAATAGAAATTTGTCACTAACTAGCTGTGAATTCTTGGGTGTATCAATTAATCTGCCTTATCTTCTCAAGTGTGATAGTTTGGAGTAGGTGAATTCCAGACTTCTTACATCTTCAAATACACATTGCATCTCTGATAATGTCTATACTTTGCTCAAAAAGATATGGGATACTCTCTCAAATTAAGTCTAAGCATTGTATTATAGAAAAACATTGCAGCTGTAATCCAGTCCCAACTGTCTCTCGTATTGTCAGTGCATTACCTGGATCTAGCTCTGCTTAGCACTTACCATTCTCTGGAGACATCCTGCTGTATCAGATGGTCTTCTTCAAGCAATTTCCACATTTTTATCTGGCATGTTTATACTTCCAAAACTAGAAAGTTCTGGAATGTGTTCCAGAACAATTCTCACAGATTCCAATATGATTTAACTCTCCCCTTTTCCTGCATTTCCATGGAAATGCATTTATATGCTAGTCACAGTTTCTCTTGTAATAACTTATATATTTTACTATAATTAGTGCCTTGAACTAGGAAGTGCCCAGTAAAAATGTTGAATTACTTTGAAAACAAGTGATATATGTGTTTTGCTATTTATGTCTTCTAATTAATTTTTAGTTTTTATTTTTCTAATATTCACTTTATCATATAATTGCATTAAGAAATAGACATAGAAGAAAATAAGGTAAATATAAAAAGACACTGAAATAACTTCTGACATCTTATTTTGACTTAAATTATATCAGAACTATAAGCCTAATGAGACATAAGGATGAGTAGAAATGAAATTGAATTATGTCAATACTTTTTTTTCCTTCTTGTGATTAATTTCACATATGGGAAAAAGAATAGTAATTGCACATAAAACCGTTGTCATTTCTCCAATTTGAATAAGAAGAGGAAAAGAAAAGTGGATATTGGTATATAGGGTGATAATACATATGGCATGAGCCAATGAAAATTTTGTAGAATATTACTCTGTCCCTTTTTAGACATCTAACTTTATAAATTTGGAGAAAATAATGAAGTTGATAGGACATAATATTTATATGCTTATTTTTAGTGAAATTTTAAGCAGTGTAATTATAGAACACTATAATAATATTTCAGTGTCTCAAATTTAGTTTGGTAGGTTAAGTGCAGTTATGTGAGGAGACTAGTATTGGTGTATCCTGTTGGTAACTAACAAGTTTCAGACAAAAAAATAAATCCTAAGGTTTTTTTTTAACTTAAAGTTTTAAAGAAATTAAAAGTTTTTTTTAAGTTAAAAAAAAAGACTGGAATATAGTAATTTAAATGAAAATTATTTAATCATAGAGCATACTTCTTGTTTGAGTGTGATTTACAGAAAAAGAATGAATCAGCTTGGTACATCTCTTAAAGCCACATCACTTTCAATCACCAAAAAATGATAGGAGGAAGTTATTGATAACAAGTTCCAATTGTATAATGTTCCCAGGACCTATATTAGCAGTTTGAGTATTATTAAGACAGATGTATATAGACCTGCAAATCTCTGCAATGAAAACATATCTGAATGAGGAAAATATTAGTCCTGAAATGCTATAAAACTTGTATTGTTAATATGCCCTGACGATGGTGTTAAGAGTTGTTTAGTTGTGCTTATCTAAAGCTGCCCGTCTCAAGGCTAATGAAGAGATCCTGACAGCTTTTCTGCAATGTCAGTAAAGAGCTTTAATGACTAGAGATTAATCAGTTTCCAAGGCAACAATCTTTAGGGATATCTACCCCATTAAGGCAAGGGAAAGAAGTGGCAAAAATTTATGCCACCAAATAGAAACAAGCAAACAAAAAACAGGCTAAGAACAGTTTTGCTCCTTAAAGAAATTGCAAGGGAAAGGGTCTTGGATTTAGTGGTGCATTCACTTAATTAAAATAGGATTTTTATTCTCTTCTCAATGTAAATCATCATTGAGAAAAGTATCTGTCACCTCTGATATTCTCTGGGCAATAAATTTAAATGAATTAATCATTTCACTTATTCAGAAATTTGGAAGAGTGATAGGCACTTGCCAATGGGCTGTAGAATTCCTGGCTCATTGATTTTTAGATGCCAGAGGAGATTGGAGAGGCTGTGAAATGATTTGAGTAGAAATAAAAAGAAGTAAATCATTCTAGACTAGATTTGCCTGTTTATCTTTCTTACCCTCTAATCAAACATGGATTATAATATTACATGTACATAATCATATAATAACATTACTATAGACTGTTCTGTCTTTCTTCTCAATCAAAGTTTAAAAAGTCACCATAGTTTTGAACTATACCTGAATTGGAATTTAGCTTTCAGTAGAAGCCTTTTAAAATTCTGATATATCATTTGATCAATCCAAGTCCCTTAAAACTAAGGTGGCTATGTAATTTATTATTTCAACAAGGCCACTTTTGAAGGTGAAATAGACTTCTGGTCAGACTAGGATATATGGTCACTCTAAAATTGAAATATTAACAAATATGCATTATATGACCATTGGTAGAAATTGGCTCAATTCCTCAATATTGTTACTAAAGTATTAGCTAAGCTGCTATGACAAAGCTGGCAATAAAATACAGAGACTCTTACAGAACAGCACAGAGAACTGCAAGTGGTTCAGGATATCCAGGAAGATCTATTTTTTTTATTGTTGTTGTTCAACATCCCCCTAGTTTTCTTGGTTTGTTTGGCTAAATGTGGCTTACCAGCAGCAAGACCATATCCCAGACTGTGAAATGAGATAAAGTACTTAGCTTTTAGGGAAGTGACAAAAAGTTACATACTTTATTTCTACTTTCACTATAGTAGCAAGAGCTTAATCATGGCCACATATAGCCTACTAGTCATCAGACCTACTAAAATGTGGATGTGGGTGATGAGGGATATTCTATTACTAGAAGAATGGGGGTTGATTTAGCTGTTTTTGTTTGTTTGTTTGTTTTTTTCCACAAGATTTTTTCTCAAATATGATATGCTGAACCATCAGAATTCCATGGACTATTTGTTAAATTGTATGTCCCTGAGCACCACCGTGTTATTCTGTATCAAAGTCTTTAAGAGTGGGAACTAGGGAATGGACATTTACTACAAACTCAGGATACTCACAGATATGTAAGATTGGAGCTATAATCTTTTAATGATTATTACATATCATGGCTTCTTTTTATATAAACAAAAGACAATTCTTCATTTGCAAAACATATTACTTTTTAAACAATAAGCTTATAATTTTCACCTATACATAAATGAAATGAAAAAGATTATTTTGAACCATAATATTCTTCTTATGAACTACAATATTTTCATCACTATATTTCTGAAAAAAATTGCTAACCAGAGTGGGTAAAAATGAGATTTCCAACATGATTAGTTGGACTTATACTGATGTTAGGCTTCTAGTGTATGAAACAAAAAATAGTATATCAAAAATTACCCTTTATACAAACTTTCAGTTATAAAATGAATAAGGTCTGAGGATCTAATTTATAATATGGTAACTATAGTTAATAACACTGTGTTGTGTAATTTAAATTTTCTAAGAGAACTTAGAAACAAAAACAAAACAAAACAAAAAACAAACAAACAACAACAACAAAAAGGAAAACATGTAATGAAATGGGAATAACACCTTATCTCTGTGGTCTTCTTCATACTTTCCCCAATCCCTTAAAAAATAATCCTAGTCCAATCAGAAAATTATCAGACAAGTCTAAATTGAGAAACACGCCACAAAATCCCCTATCAGTATTCCTCAAAACAGTCAAAGTCATTAAAAACAAGGAAAGTCTGAGAAATTATGATAGCCAAGAGAAGCCTAAGGAGATATGACACATAAATGTAATATGGTATCCTGGATGGGATCTTGGACCAATACAAAGACACTGGGTAAGAACTAAAGGAATATGAATACTGTATTGACTTTAGTTAACACTAATGTACTAGTATTGATTCATTAATTGTGTACCATACTATTGTAAGATGTTAACAATAGTGGAAACTGTGTGGGGGGTGTAGGGCGTATATGAAAACTCTCTGTACTATCTCCACAACTTTTCTGTAAATCTAAAACTATTATAAAAACTTTATTAAAAGAAATAGTCTTTGAGAATTATTTTTACACTGGGGCTTCTAATAAAATGGCTGGCATGAGTTTAGAGGATATGTTTTACAAACACATTTATTAAAACTTTGGAATTTGATTTCCTATTTAGATATGCTTTTGCCTGGAGAAAGCACAGTGGAAGTGAAAACACAGGCTTGGAAAGATGTAAGTCACCCTTCTTGTAATCATTCTTAGGCATAAGCTCTATGAGTAGAATGCCAGGGGTTTTCCCTTTGGTTTCTTCATGGCATTCAGTAGAGGTTGTTTTGTTGTTGTTGTTGTTGTTGCTGTTGTTGTTTGGGTTTTTTTTTTTTTTTTTAAGATTTTATCTATTTATTTTGAAGAGACAGAGAGAGCCCAAACAGGGGGAGGGGCAGAGGGACAAGAAGACTCTCTGCTGAGTGCAGAAAGTGACAATGGCAATCCCAGGATTCTGAGATCCTGACCTGAGCCCAAGTCAGACGCCCAACTGACTGAGCCACCCAGTGCCCCTCAGTAGAGTTCTCTAAGTTAAAGATATGAACTACGTGGCACCACTGTACTTGGAATCAGAGGAGGAAATTCCTTAAATGCTAAATATATTGAAATTATTTGTACATATGTTAGTAAAATTCTTAATGTGGTTCTTTTGGAGAAAATTTAAGGTGTGCATATAGGAATATTTGGAATAAGGACTATCACAACATAGATTGGTTGGGAAACTGTTTTGGCAGTTTGGGTATGAAATTGTGAAGTTGGTGAGAGTGGGATGGATAAGAAGATACTGATTTGAGGATGTCATGGAATCCATGGAGATGGAGAAAGAGGAGAAGAGAATAGGGGTTAGGAGCAGATTTTAAATCTGGTCACTTGGTGGATATTTACTGGCAAATGTTTGATAGAGAAAAAAATCAACATAAAATCATAAAGTTAAAAGTATTGTGCTTAGTGGATTTATCAGATTGGATGTCTTCAGTACCCAATGATCTTTGTAGCCTTGTGGTCCTGGTAACCATTTAAATACTTAGTGTCCTAGATTGTCAGTTTATTTAATGAGGACAGTGATTCTTTCCATCTACCTTATAGGAATGTGCAAATTAATAAGAAAAGAATCCTAAAGACTTTTTGAGCTCTTCACTATATAACATTGCTAGAGAGGGGATTCACTAGAGCATGAATTACAGTTTTGCCACAGGAAAAACAGATTTTCAATAAGAGCAGGAATGAAAGAATATTCCTCAAAAGATTTATGTCTCTTGTATTATTACCTGATGCTGATATCTATCTATCTTTCTATCTATCTATCTATCTATCTATCTATCATCTATCTATCTATTGTTTTGAAGGTCTCTAATTCATAAATATGCCTGAGAAATTAGTATATTTCTGTATGGGTTTTGTTTTTTTCTTATCTTTTAAGAATTTATTTATGGATCATCTCCTCTTTAAACCTTTAGGACAGTAGCAAGCACTATCAGCTTCCCCCTTCAAACTCCCCAAGTATGTGTACTCCCCAAATCCAGCACACATATCTTGAATATATAATTTACTGATTTATATTATTATATTTGTTCATTTGCTTTTTCAATGTGATTGTGAAATTCTTACAAGGATTATCATAGTACTAAGTGAACACTTAAAAATGTTTAATAAACTATACGTGGATATTTAAATGTCTACTAAATGCTACACATGATGGTCAGTTTGAGCAACAAAACTGGAATTTGATCTGCTTTCAGGGAACTGTCACTTTTTCAATGAAAAACCCCCAATGTTTTAATAATATTTATTGAAAATTCATTAAATCGATGAACTCTATATATTAACTTTAAAATGTAATTCTTCAATTTGTTAAATAATACCAAAATTATTTAAATTTTTTAAAATGTCAAACCAGTGTAGATACATTTACTGTTCAGAGCCCTGTATTATTTTACGTTTTTATGAATATCTCCTATGTCATTAATATGATTGTGTCACAAATGGCTGTATAGAAAAAAAACAATGCCTTATGAATTATCCATACTCGGGAACACTTGATGGAAATAAAGTCTAGTTCTTATATTTACAGGAGTGGGGGGAAAACTAACAACTCACAGATGGTTTGCCCAAGATAGGAAATACAAAAAAAAAAAAAAAGTATTTAGAAAATGTAATTCAAACTGTTTAGGGAGATGGACTAAACTCTATCAGTTGCAGCCTAGAGCAGGTTATAAGACACATTGTCTGTTATGGTTTTCTGCATCTAAAGTCTAACATCAGCGGACACCATAAGGGAGAGTATTTTCAAATCCTAAATGCTGCAGAGCTCAGCACAAGATGTACACCTCTAGCTGCATCAATATCTTCTTTCTCTGAATGCCACTTTTGGAAGTACTATACTGTTAGAGACAAACATTTCTAGCTCCAGGAAAAAAAAAAAAATGTGTATATCACCTTACCATGAGGAGTAGCAAAATCCTCTGGAAGAAGTTTCAGAAGGAGTTATATGGATGCCAAAGAAATGGTAAATTAGGACAGTATATTCCGAAAATCAGTTGGAAGGCCTTGCCCCAAGTTACATATAGCAATCACAAATACCATCATATATATATTTCCTAGAGGCTAAAATCTATGACTTGATTATCTTTTCCTTACAAAGTATCTCCTGAAGTTTTTGTGATACTATTGTAGTCAATTACTACTTTTTATATATTGAATAATTAAGATACAATTTGTAGACTAAGTTATGGAGGAAAATATCTGAGTAACAAGTAGACTTGTAGGAGAATATACAGAAAAACTGAAGGTGAAAGTTAAATATGAAAATTGTGTTCATTATGGTAAAGAGAACTCTGAAATATTTTCTGATTTTGAATATTCATGAGAATGGGAATTTGACTAACTGAATATTTGGTCTATTGAGAAATTAATTGTTATTTCTTCAAATATTATGATGTTATTTGCAATTCAGCTAATTGAAAGGAATACTTCTTTAAAAAATGAATAAACAGATAAACTCCCTTTGTGAATAAACAGATAAACTCCCTCATAATATGGAGGGAGGATGTATGGGAATATAAATGGGACAGAATAATTTTAATTTGATGCAGACAGGGATTTATTATAGTCTGAATACTTTTTTGTACTTTTAAGTTCTCCATTATATAAAAGATTCAAAATATATAAAAATAAAGAGAAAACAGATAATTGGGATATAATTTTATAAATAAAACATCTTAATATTGCTTATTTTGAATTGCCATTTTGAACTTTCTAAACATTTATAATAGTGTTTTATTCATTCTTTTGAATCTTGGAGTAGATGACTAAATCGTCTACAATTGATATTTTGGCACATAATTTCCAAAATTATGCTTGTAATACGAATTACCTGCCTTGTTGTGTTAGTTCTAGAATTTCCAAAACAATGTTAGGGAGTAAAGAAACTATATTCCACACAATACATTTTTGTTACATGAATGACTGGATAAATTAATGGAGTGATAATAGACTTCTGCGTCTTATTCCTGGCTTCAGTGATGATCTTTCAGTTATTTGACATTAAGAATAAAGATGAAAACCATGGCACCACAGATGGCAGAGTAAAAGTACATTTTCTACCTCACTTGAATCCACCAAATATATATATATCAGAATTCCCTTTTCAGTTATACCAGGCAATGATTATAAAACCAAACTGAAGTTAGGCAGATTACCAAAGTAAGAGAAGATAAGAGCTACCATTAAGCACTTTTCCAGGTTTTAAACACGGAAAATTTCTCTGAAAGTGAGAAGGTTCAGAAAATCTTGGCCAACCAACCTTTATCTGGATTGCTGTGATCATACCTATGAACCAAAGAGAAGAAAAGACTATTGTCTGTTCCTCTTCCTTACAGCAGACCAGTAATTTGGGAGGGTTCAAGGAGAAATGTCATCAATGCTATCTTTATGATTTCCCAACAATAATCAGTTGTCTAAAAACTCAGAAAATTGAATACACTTCAAAATAAATGTATATTAATATGCCTTACTAATGGCATAAGAAAGTAATTTGAAACATTTAGAGAGGATCCTTATCTATGGCACTGTTCTCAGACCTGAGAAGATCAGTTCTCTTGAATATTTTATCTATACATACCCTATCTATATATAGATATCTATATATCTATACTATATCTCCTATTTCAAAATATTCACTTTAAAAATATATAAGTATATACTTTTAAAAAATGTATTTAAATTATTGCAGTGTTTTGCTGCATTAAATTACAAGATTAATGGGAAAATATCACTTTGAAGGTTTCTTTTAATACACAAAGCAATATGGCATCTGCTCGTTGTCAATTACAAATATGCAGTCACTTCTCTTCAGAGACAGAGAAAATGCTAAGTCAAACTTCTTAGTAAAATGTATTGATTGCTTTAAGAGGAATTTTTAGTTTATGAATGTTTGAATGCTTTTAATCCATGGCTATTAAAAACCCATTTTTCTTAGACCATCAGTAAATCTGTAATTTAAATTGAATATCCACTTCACCAATTAGTAAGAAGACACAAATTTTTTATTGTGAGGGCAGCTTTACCAAAATGGTAATAGATATCATTTCTGGTTTGAAAAAATAACTACATCAGGGGTGTCTGGGTGGCTCAGTTGGTTAAGCGTCTGCCTTTGTCTCAGGTTATGAACCCCGGGGTCCTGAGATGGGACCCATGTTGGGCTTCCTGCTCAGTGGGGAGCCTGCCTCTCCCTCTGCTGCTCCCCCTGCTTGTGCTCTCTCTCTCTCTCTGTCAAATAAATAAATAAAAATTTTAAAAATAATAACTACTTCAAGCCCAAGTGCAAAAGTAAGAATCAATACACATACTAGTGTACTTGATAAAATAAATATTTTCAAAGGTCTGTAATACTTTGTTTTTGCTTAAATATTCTAAGAAGACAACATTTAAAATTCAGAGAAATAAATATAATTAGGTTTTTGACATTGAAGCATTTTTGGAAAAAATAGAATAGATCCTTTACATTTACATTTGGTGGAACTTCAAGTGTTTGATATTAAAAGTCTAAACTAGAATATGATTGAAATAAGTTGTATTACAGGCTTAGCTAGTTACTTTACCATTGGGCCTTTTCCTTTTGCAAATTCATGTGTTCTAAAACTCATAAACATTGAATAGGGTGCTTAAGAAAGTTTTAGAGATCATCTTTCTTCAGGATCCCCAGTTTACAGATCTGGACTCTGACACTCCAAAATACTGAGTTCTCCAACGTCCCAGACTAATCAGTGGCACACTCAGAACTAGAACTTGGTTTTTCTCATTCCCAGAATAGTACATTGTAGACAGTGTTCTGTCTCTTTGTGATAATAGTTCAAACAGCTACAATGTTTTCATTGTCTTTCTGTGATCTGGTGTTATAATAAGAATGCAAAGGAAACTATATGAAGTGTATATATGCACTTAAAGTTTTCTACCTGCATTCACATAGGGCAATATTTTCTAAATTCCCATCAAAATGAACAAAGTTAAAATTATATCATTTTAATGAATCACATTCAGTGTTTAGCAAATTTTAACTTTAGCAAATGGAAACATTCAGCGACACCTGGGTGCCTCAGTCGGTTAAGTGTCTGCTTTTGGCTCAGGTCATGATCCCAGGGTCCTGGGATCTAGACTTGCATTAGGCTTCCTGCTCAGTGGGGAGCCTGCTTCTCCTTCTGCCTGCTGCTCCCCCTGCTTGTGAGCCTGCTCTCTCTCTCTCTCTGACAAATAATAAATAAATAAATAAATAAATAAATAAATAAATAATAGCTCAATAGATAAATAAAATAAATAAATAGAAACATTACATTTTACACTTGACAGTGCTCTGAAGTGAATTGCATTTTCTCTAAAATTGAAAGATTCTAAGGAGAAAAAATGTCATTGAGGTGCTTCAGAGTATAGTCAAGTGTGGATACATATATACTTGATAGTGAAGCCATAGCCAAATCTCTGTCAGAAATAACTCACAGTAGTCAAGTTGCTTGAGGAAACTAACACAAAAGGAGATGACCTGAAATAATCTCTAGAGATCTGTATTTGTCCAAATGATTTTCTGAGTTCATAATCTGGAGACAAATATGAATACTGGTAGGATTTCAAGCTTGCAGAAAGATGCTGACTGGAATTGGGACAACCATCTTTACAAAAAAAATCAAATACCAAAATTAATGTTAACAAAAGAAAGGAAATGGAGAATGGGTTTGTCTAGAGAATTATGGATCTGTATATATAAGCAAAGAAAAGATGTATGACAGGGTTCGTTTAATGGAAGAATCAGAGAGAAATGTTTTTAGTCTCAGATTCCATTCAAATAGAGAAACAAACAAAAATAAAAACCTTGCTCTTTTGGAAATTTGATTCCATGGACCACTTGGAGAAATACAGACAGACTATTAAAATAAATGTTTTAACAGTGATGCAATAGAGAGGATTATTTTTTCCTAAAATTATCTGCTTTGGACTACTACAAAGTATTTTTAAGCAAGTAAGTTATATAAATATTTAAACAAATATATTGCAGTCTTGCCTTGTGTATGACAGTTGATTTGTGATTATCCTGGCTAATAAAAAATCAAGTCATTTTCACTGGGCTTTAGCATATATCATGTGTATTCTTTGTTTGTTTGTTTATTTATTTATTTTACTTCGTGTCATGTGTATTCTTTGATTAGAGATTTATATTTCTGACTTTATTTATGTTAGTATATAAATCAACTATAGAGGTTTGACTTTTTAGATTCTGAGAGGCAGAATACAGCCAGTGATATCTCTCTATTTATCTATCAATCGTTGACTATATGTATCAATAGCTTATAGCATGTGTGTGTGTATAAATATATATAGCCATAAGCATTCAAATATATACTTGAATATATATATTTAAATAATCAATTTTTATATAGGAAAAGAAGGAATTGAAGACATGTCTGTCTGATGAATTTGGCATCGAGAAGGAAAAGCATATTATTTTCTTATATTTGATGCTGTAGTTGTGTTAAAAAGATGAAGATGGGATTAATTACTGAAATGCTTTTATCCAGTTTATTTAGGCTTTTTGTCTCCAACGCGATGAGTTATTTACAAATATCTAACATAGGCAGCAGAAGAGATCCTAAAACCTGTTTGAGTGAGATACTGAAATTAACATTATATAATTGTTGCCATGGGATTATTCTCTCTCTCTCTCTCTCTCTGTTAAATTTACCAAGAGATTAGGTAGAAGTCTTGCTCTTAACATATCAAAACCACTAAAATAATATAATCAGCTTCTTATTTTATTAGAATTTTAACATTAAGATGAAACATTGTTACAACAGCTCTCTATAACACCATCTGGTAAGAATTATCACTAAATGATTTTGGAAATGTTTTGAATAAAATGATAATGATACTCATATTATTAACCAAACTATAAACATTAGTTAAAATAAAAATCTTTGGTAGTCTTAACAGAAAAGATAACATTTTACAAGTATTTGTCAATACTGCAGTTTATATTTGCTAATATTAAAATATATTTTCTTGGGGCGCCTGGGTGATTCAGTTGGTTAAGCGTCCAACTCTTGATTTTATCTCAGGTCATGATCTCAGGGTGTTAAGATCAAACCCTGCATCGGGGTTCTCTCACTCCCTCTCCCTCTGCCCTCTCCTCCACTCAAGCTCTCTCTCTCAAATATATACATATATATATATTTTGTATATATATATATTTTGTATATATATACACATACATTTTTTTCTTACATATAAAATATAACAACTCTGATAACTAATTTTTAAGTGTGTGCTCAAAGAGATAAAGTCTTAAAAATGAGACAAATTTAGGAAATAGATAAAAAGAAAATGAATGATCAGAATGCCAATAATACAGATGAAACTTTAGAAGAAATATTGGCTAATGCCTTATAAAATGGCCAGTTGTATGTCCTAGGCGAGACTTTTAAATTTAGTTCAATTTGACAATGCGCACCTAATAAAATGCTCTAAACTATCATAATATATTATAAGTTGATATAAAATAGTATATCTCAGTAAGATAATTTTATGTAGATTTTATGATAGTTTATATATAAAGATTTACTTCAAATCTGTTTCTACAGAATTATTAAATCATATAACTTCTATTTTCAGGAATAAATATACTGTACACTAATTCTAAAAAATATTAACTTGTGAAAATGAAAGAAATATTTAATTAAAACATGGTAACTTTTGGAGTTTGTCTCTTCTATGATTTTGATTATTTGTTTTTATGGATCCAAATAAAGGGTTATTGGTGTAAAGAGAATGTTAAAAGTAATGAGGATGCCTACATATAGAATAATCTGGGAATACATTGTTCCAAGAAACTAGAAGTTACTTTCCTAGACTCTCACTTTAATAAAAAGAATATTAAAGATATATATCAAAATGCACTTTCTTTATGCTGTCTTAAAGGCAATGTAGGTACACCATGACTTAGAAGGATTCCCTCCAATGTTCAGTTTCTATATTCAGAGACCTCTTGTTTCCAGACAGTTTAGCTTATATTTTGTTACATTAAAATATAATATCCTGCATAAACAAGTAGAATACATCCCTTATTTTTTTAAGTGAATGTTGAAAACAGAAAAAAAAAACCATTTATATCAAAATTAACTTTTTTCCAAATGAGAAAATCTGAAGATGTACACTTTGATTTCTTGTTTTTATTAAGATGAATTTTCTAATTATTTTATAATATATTTAGGGACGTTTTTTGATCTAATGCAACATATTTTTAAAATATGCATTTAAATTATATTTAATTTTCATATCAAAATGCAATTAATAGTAATTACTATTGATTGGGTGCAATACTCTTTTCAAATAGCACATTGGTATTAAACATAGAATTCCTCAACTTCACTCTTCCAAGTAACAATGTACTTATGAAACAATATGAGGCTAATAAATGGTCATGAAGTTTCTCCCTAAACTTTGAGTTGAATGTACTGCATTTCTTATGTTTTTTCCACTAGAAGTTGTAACTTTAGGAATTTGGCACTTTCAGAATGATGGCCAAAGTAGGCCACATTTTATCATCAAAAATAATTTAAGGCATAATATTTTCAATACTTTAAGAATTGTTCTGAAATGGCATTTTTATTTGAAAGAAAAGATACAATGACTCTACATTCATAATGAAGGCTTAGGGAAGGGTGAATACAACCTAAAAATAAACACATTGATATATTAAAAACCTCAAGTAAACATTGGATAGAGAGCTGTAACCTGGGTAAAGCAAAGAGCAAATGGTTAGATTAGTTGATAGAAATCTTTATTTAAATTGTATAAGAAGTGGTTAAAGCAGAGAAGCTTTGTGATATGGACTGGGAATTTTAGATTTTATGTTAGGTAATATGGGCATTTACCTCAATGTCCTTAGTATTATGATGAAAACGGTGCTTAAGGGAGTATTAATTGTAACTTCACAAAAATTAATGGCAAAAGTTATGAGAATGGAATCTTGATGGAGATTTTGAGGCAACCTGCTAATAATTGCATGTAAGCTATGCAGCTCTTGATTGAAAGTTAAAGGTGGAGCTTAAAGGAAGGATAGTTAAGGTTGGCATAATACAGTAGCAATTAGCAGGAACAGGTCACATGATGGTTTTTGTGTGTCTGCAGAGACTGAATCTGACACACTCTCAGGATGGCTTTCTGATATAGGAATAGTGACTTAAGAACTTCTGGTAGTAAGGTATTCTCTTTGACCTGTTGATTATTTAGTAGTGTATTACTTAATTGCCTAAATTCTTGACACATTTATTTAGACTAACCTTGTTTTATTCAAGTTGAGTGTCAAAAAATAATAAAAAACTTCTGCAAGAGTTGACAGACATGACATCTCTGTGACTTAGCAACCTATTTTCTTTACAAGTATCTTGGTTAGTCATCCTTCCATTTTATAAGTGTTAGTTTAATTAAAGTTATATAATTTAATCTAAAAATTCACTCAACAGGGAACATATAAGGGAAAATAGGTCCTAGTATGCTAAGAGCATACCAGTGAGTGAGGACCTTGGTAAAATCCTTCTCGGTTTGGAACCCTCGCTCTTCTCTCAGGTTATCGCTCATCTTTTTTGTATGATGCCTAGCCACAAGGATGAGTGTGAGCACCAGTGACAATCTACATATTAGCCATTAGAGAAAGTAGTGTCCTCCGACATTTTGACTAAAAAGAAATTTAATACCTGTGCTAATAATTTATTTTTGCTGCTCAGAGGACCACCTTCTGCATCTGTTTTCAGTTGCAGTTTTCAGAAAACAGATTCTGAGAGGGGAAAAAAGCATGAGAAAAATGTTAAGAATTATTTTCTCAAGACTAACACCTAAGAAAGAAAGAATCAGGATTGGTCATAGGGAAAATGGGTATAATGTTGCCTTATCCAGGATTTCTGCTGACCGCAAAGTGAGCTCTGAAACACATTTGGCCCTCAAGATTGCCCTGAGTTGTAGCAAAAGACTTAGGACTTCCTGGGATGTCCCAGAAAAAGCATCTGACCTAGGTGATGAGATTCCCTTCAGCGGTGGCAGTTCATAAAGAACTCTCACAGCAGAGGGCTATTTGCCAGCAGCTGGGTTCTGAAAAGGGATCTGGACAACACATCATAGTATCCACTACAGCATTCCATTTTTGGTAATTTAAAAAGTGATTATGAAATGTAATTACTTTATGGCAACAAATGATCTAAGCATGGAGTTTCAGATATATATTTGGTATTTGTATAATCAATGTTAAAACTTGGCATTAAAACTTCAACAATAAATTCATTCACTCAATGATTTTCACAAATCTGATATATGTCAACCATTTGCCTGAGGATGCAAATATCAATAAAGCAGGACCCTTCAGTCTGGTCAAGAAACACTAGCATGCAAATATGTAGGGGTAATAAAACATCATAGATACTATGATAGAAGCACATTAAGCATTCTATATAGGAGATAAATAGGGAATCTGGTGAAGTTTTGTAGCAGAAATAACCTTTGAACTGATTTAAGAACAGGAGAGTTTGTCTGAGCAGATGATGGGGAAAAAAAGAGTATTCTTTATAGACAGACAGCAGAATGAATTTGGTTGGTAGGTGTTGGACAGCATGTGCATGAGGCAAAATGCATTGGAAGAGTGAGGGCGACACAAAGCCTGGGAAGTGCAGTCAGGCATTAGGCCCTGGAAAGCCTGAATTCTTTTGCCAGGAGTGAGAACTTTGCCTATGAGAAATAGAAGAGTCATTGAAGGATTTTACACAGGCATAAATATGACAAAATTTAAATTTTAGAAAGACCATTCCTGAAACTATGTAAAGAATTAAAGAGAAAACTAGTTAATGGAATGTTACAGTGAAGAAATTATAAAAGTATTAAACAAAGTGATAAAAAGAGGATTTAAAAAAAATAAAAAAGCATTGAGCTATGTCAAAAAAGAGGAAATTTAAATTTGTATTTTCATATTAGTTAGTTTTTCTATCTAAAAACAATGTACATTTTTCCATGTATTCAATTCTAATTCAGTGAGATTTTGAAATTTACTTAATGAATTTATGACTTACTTTGCATTGTCAAGAGAGCGAACTTGGGTCACCTGACTTCTTTCTTCCCTGACAATAATCTGCTGGGAAATAGATTGCAAACCAGCTGTTCAATCCCTTTCTTCTCAAAGATGATGTCATGATGATCATCATTTGGCAAATTTTTAAAAATTATTTAGATGACTCCTCAGAGTATATTTCCACAAATGAAACTCTTTTGTCCTCATACAGGTCTTGAAAGATTTTTGCAAAATTGCTTTCCATGAAATTTGTTTGAATTTTCATTGCAACCAACTGTATATCATAGCAGTACTACTGCAACATTGATGGACTTATTTTTGATTTAAACTGCTTCTGTTTCTTAATCGATATAAACCTTTTTATCTAGATTATTGAATTCAGTAAGTCAAAACCATATTTCAACATTGCTCTTTTTTTCCATAGGACCTCTAATCTATTTTGCGAGCTACTTGTTTGCCTTTCTTTGGCAAAGCTGGAGCAGGATCCATAACTTTCTCCATAATGCTTGTACATTTAACATATATTCTCTTTTCTTTTTTCCCTTAAATTTGTGTCCAGTATAACCATCATAACTGCAAACTTCACTTTACTAAAAGATTGATCTATTCTCCAGATTGGGTATCTTCAAGTCTTGAAAGCTGCAGTGCAGGATGGAAATGAATTCTTCAATTTCCCTTATTCAACTCATAGCTCATTACCTAGCTCCTGCTTCTAATCTTTTCACGGTCATACTTACATGAGGTAACACTGAAGGAAAAAAAAAAAGTGGAACAGACTTTTTGCTAGTGATGTTTATGATCTGATTTTAATACATAAAGCTAACTCTGTCTTAAGGGACAACTGATTTTTTTTTTTTGTCCTGTAAACATTCTTGTTAGTATCTTCCAATTACAATTCCTCAGATCCAAATATGCCTTCTCCAGATAGTCCCATTATTCCCTGAGAATCTACTATTCCTTGGAAATCAGTGATTTGTCCCATTTTTAAAAGTTCTCAGATGATATTCTTAGAAATATTCCCTCTCAAGATGGCTCCAGACCATGTGATCCCCTTACTTAGGTACGTTTGTCTCTAAGTTGGTAGAAATACTGCTTTTTCCCAGTGCAGTACCTCTCCTCACTCTCTGCTTTGCATCTCAGTCCAATTTAGCCTCAGTCTTTCATGTCATCTTTATGATCCCAAAACTCTCTGAGTAGATGACCCTCTTGAAGGATCTATCTTTGGCTTAATGGTTAGGAGAAACACTCTCCTCCTGCCTCTTCCATCTAGATAAGGGTAGAATGTACAACATACTGACAAATCCTTGCAAAAGAATCTTCTTGCTTGATTCTTCTTGTTCCTTAAAACCAGGAGGTAGGATGTCAATTATTTTACAGAACTTTTTGATAATCTCTTAGAACATCTGTGTAGGTAGCCTAACATCTCACTTATGATATGGGGGTACTCAACAACATTGTATTTCTCTTAGATTCGGAATTGCTGAAGAAACTTTGAGAAAATGAATGACAGTGAAAATCCTGTTACACTTGATTTCATTTTTCTTTACTAAATCTCTTTCATCCTGATTGAATTACCTGTATTTTTATCTGGACTTTTTTTTTTTTTCCTTTAAGGGCTTAATTAATTGCATTTTCTATTTCTTCGTGGCATTTTTGTTTAGTTTCATACACCTATTAAGTGGATATATTCACCTTTAGAAGTTGTCATAGATTCTTTCAGCTTACTTAGTAGTATGCACTGAAAGAACAATTCACTACTGCTAATTTTAACTTACTCTAGAATATAGATTTATAATCCTCTGAAAGAGAAATGCTGAATTTATGTAGTGGTTGCCTTATGTACCTTTGAAAGCAAGTAATCTAATTCTATAATTCTATACTGAAATCCATCTAGAAATCTAGAACTAGAACATCTATTGCACAAGGTTCTTATTTATATATATTATATATTTAAAATACATAGAGTGGATATTATTGTAATAGGAAAAATGGTGTACAAAGATTAACCACTTATTTTTTTATAACTAAATTCTACTTAGGTTTTGAATCTCATTTTTATTATAAAGGAAAACAATCTTACCAATTCAAAGTGAAATCATTAATCCCAATTTTTCCTTTGTTTTTCTTGGCATAAGGAGTTCAAGATCATCACCCTCACTATACTTCTTTTCCTTCTAAAGAAGACTTACACTTGAGTAAATGATGGGAAGATAAAAAGTCAGGGGGGTCTTGCAAAGAGCTATGTGGTTGCGACAGATACGAAAATGCAACACTCAGATCCCTCTTCAGGAAAGGACTTGCTGCCCAGCTGTAGAGAGGGTGGTTAGTTAAGAGCCTCAATCTGTATCTCAGCTGTTGAACCCAGGTCACTCTATTTTCGGGACTGACCCTGCTAAGCAAGACAGTGATATCCAGGGATATGCTCTTATCTGGATGCCCACCTGCCAATAAGAGCAAGGTGGTCATCCAAAGATCTAGTCATTTCTACCTGAAATGGATCTTATTGTCTACATTTGCTCCGAAGATCCCTGCTGGATTGATGGAGACTTTGCTAACAGTCATCACTACTAAGGGTTGCCCCTACTCAATCGTGTTTCATCTCTTTCACTAGTGTTATTCCCCAGTAAATATTTGTGCTCCTAACATATCTCAGTGTCTGCTTCCCTGGGTATTCAAAACTAGCACACCTCATGTACATAAGGAGGACTTCTGTTTCTTCTCAGATACTATTTTTCCTATGTCTGAGTTTGCTACCAATAAGATTCAGTGATTTATCTGGTCTGTTGGTTCCTTGATCTTTTTCTTGATTTTATTCTTGCTGAAGGCGCTTGGATCCTTCTGATCTGCAATCATGACCTCAAATAAATATAGCTGCTAATTTCTTGATCTGACCTAGAGGCCTCACCAGTTCCACGTGTCCATTCTTTCTTCTTCCTTAGTCCTTATAGGAAGTGTGAGAAACTTCTGTGTATGGAAAATTCAAGGGAGGGATGACTTGATAACTCTTTCTAAATATGAGTTGGTACAATGTCTGCTACAGAGTTACTGCTGTCTTTACTTTCAATGTTATTAATAGTGGTTTATCGTCACAAAAACAGTTGCTTTCCCTGGCTTCAAAAAGAAAAGAAAGCAAAAATTTTCTCAGATCTGGTTCACTCTACTTGGTGTTTCTATTTCCTGATACCTGAGACTAGAGCAAGAGGCAGGTACTTCCTACTCACAATCTCTTGCTTCTCCTTTTCCAATCATCCTTTTTTATGGGAAGTGTTAGTACACATTTTTTCACTCTGTGGTTTATGGTATAGTTCAAGTTCCTTCACACTTAATATTCAAAGGCAATCCTTGGGAGAAGGAAGGATGAAAAGAAGGAGGGAAGGGAAGAGAGAGACAGAGGCAAAAGGATTCAAAGGCATATAGATTTTAAAAGTTAAGATTATGTTTATTTTAAAAATGTAAAGTAAATTTGACTCTATTTCAAATATATCAGCTTTTAATCACACTTAGGGCGGTAGATACTGAAAATTGTCACTCTGCTGAAATGTGGGATAATGAATACAATGGTGAGAGCAGGGTAGAGAAAACCTGCCTCAGGTATTTCAGAACAGTCTTCTACATTTCTTTTCCTCAAATCTCTGTGCCTTATAGGTGAATTTGCTTGTACCATATATTATTTTGAAGACTGTATTTGCCTGCACTCTATGTTGCTCCCAGTACTCTTAGCAGGCTCTCCTGTTTCCTTACCCAACCATGATGTAATATTTTGTCTTTATCATTTTGTCTTTCCCTATTGCGTCTTTGCTGATCTCTGGACATCACTTAACTAATAACAGAGATAAATAAAATCCATATGCAATGTTGGTAATTAGGAGTACAATGAAATTAATCTTTCTACAGCATCAGTAACTTTCTATTTTCTCAAGCCTCTGTTTATCTCCTAACTTTTGCTAAGGACTTTTCCTATCAACTCAGCAAGAAATATTTTATTCCTTAAACTCATGATCCTAATTTTATTTTTATCAGCAGTTTGATATATTACTTTTAATTTGGATTATTCGTATGCACAAAATTTTTCATGTAGATTTGAAGCATTTGGTATATAGGATCATTTATTAAACAAACTTATTTCACTTTAATACTTGTCTGTTTTATTTAAAACCCTGTATATTTAATACATGCCTATATATTATCACTCACTAAATGTGATTTAATAAAATTATGGCTCAAATGATGGAAGCCATGTTTCATAGAACATGAAAATATATCCTAGGTAGAAATTAATCTCTTCAGAGTAATTTGAAGTCTTTAAGAATAAGAGAGTTTTGTTTTATTAATGATCACTGTAATATTGAGTTATGTTAATACTAGGATTTAAATCTGTTTATGTGCACCAAAAGTAAAACTATTGTGTTTTATTGTCTTTTATTGTGTTTAACAGACTGCTCAACAGAAGTAACTACTTATTAAGAAATTAGTAAATTAATCTTTATTAAGTAATCAATAACCAGGTTTAAGAAAAAGTGTACAAAATCCATAAATAAGGCAATAAATAAATAAATAAATGTCCCTGTGAGGTATACTAGAACATCTCCTAATAGATCAATCTAAGAATAATCCGTTTAGAAAAATGTAATAATGTAGTATTTACTAAGGTTTAGCCTTTACAAAGTTAGTTGTTGACTTATGCAAATAAATAAGATCCAAAAGATTTTTTTTCTAGTATTAGACAAAATAACCACAAAGTTTTTGTTTTATTATCCTTTGGTGCATTAATCTGTTTTAGATTTAAGTTGGCAATCTCACTGCGGGATTCATATATGTCTATATCTTTAGCTATATCTATATCTAAATCAAAAGAGTTTTTCATACTCTTCTTGATCAGCTATTTCATCTTCCTGTTCTCTTATTAATGAGCTAAAAATTTTGAACATTCTCACTCTGTATATGTGTGAAAAGTATGTGTTTCACATTTTTAAAGTTATGGCACTGATCATCGATAAAAATAATTGAACCAGTTTGTGTTTATAGCATACTCGTTTTGCAAGATTGTATCATTACATTCAAATGAAGAAAAAATGCTTAGGTCTATTTAAAAAAACACAAAGAAATAAAATTTGATTACTCCTCAATGATTTCTCCATTTATAATACTCAAAAAGAATCACATTAACTTCCTTTTTTTATAGTCAATGTGCATGGCATTACACATCTAACATTCCAATATATAACTCTTACTGGAAAGAGAACAAACTTTCAGCATAATCCAGGTTAGAAAAAATTGCATCCTTTCTGAATCTGGCTTATGCTTCAAAGTATTCTGGATTCTTCAAGTAAGGATCTAAGGAGAAAGATGTTGAAAGTAAATTCTTAGTTAATTTAAATATATTAAATTATTCTCTTACATGGAAACTTAAATTAGTATAAATGCACTGTACATTTATCTTGACCCTATTAAACATCACCATTGCTTTATTAATATAGAGAGGGGGAATACAGAATTGTATTTATTGATAATGCTCAGTGCTCTTTGTGCATGTTATACAAATTGCAATCTGTTTTTAAAGCATTTCTCTCAAAGCTACATAGACCAGAATTTGTTCCGTATGATTACTTTTGACAGAAAGGGCCACTGGTATAAATAAATCACTTTATATTCCAAAATAACTTAATGTTTAATTAAGTATGCTTAAATCAAATGATAAATGATGTTTATTTATGCAATTAATAGCTTACTAAATTAGCAAAGCTGCTGTATATTTTTATTTTTTATTTTATTTTTTTAAAGATTTTATTTATTTATTTGACAGAGATAGAGACAGCCAGCGAGAGAGGGAACACAAGCAGGGGATTGGGAGAGGAAGAAGCAGGCTCATAGCAGAAGAGCCTGATGTGGGGCTCGATCCCATAACGCCAGGATCACGCCCTGAGCCGAAGGCAGACGCTTAACCGCTGTGCCACCCAGGCGCCCCCTGCTGTATATTTTTAAAAACAATACGTTTCATTGAAATAATGCACATTTATCTTTCTCTTTTCTATTCTGGATATTTTGTAAAGTTACTTCTTTCCATTGGCTCCAGGGGGTGGCCATATGGAGAGAGAAAGAGTGGAGGAAACAATGGTTTTACTAACCTTCAGTAATACCTAACAAGAGAGCTAGGTGGTAACTCTACATCATAATCTTTCCGTATATAGCATGTGGTGTATGTGCTTTTAGGAAAGTTTAAGAAGAGAGTAGTAAAGAAGGAAGACAAGGGAAAAAAAATACAGTTCCTGGAAAACCTATGGTTCTTTTGTTTATGAAAATTGTTGTACTATTATTTTATCACTTTTCCACAGTAGGTTAAACCACTTCTGGATCATATGAGGTACCATCACTCTACTATAAATGTCAACAAGGCTGCTAGGAATTTCGATTATGACTAGTATATAGTCAATTAACTAAATTTCTTTTGGTAATATTTTTCATATTATTTATTTATTTTATTTTATTATTTATTATTTATTTTAATTATTTTATTATTTATTATTATTTATTTTATTTTATTAATTATTAATAAATTAATTAACTCATATATTTGACCTTTTATGTGCTTTTTATGATTTATTTCATTTATGTATTTGACATTTAAAAGTAAAAATCTAACATTTTAAATTTACACAATTAGGCAAATATTGTGAAAGGATTGTTATATTTTTTTAAAACATCATTAGCAACAACATACTAATAAGCTTGTATTGCGTGCTGGAAATTATCATTTTAGTGAGTTAGCTCTCACTATCTCGATTTTTTAAATGACTAAACTAGCACTTTAGGCAACCTTAAATAAGTTGTCCGAATTTCTATAACTAATGAGTTACAGACACATAATTTTTATTGAAGTCTTTATAATTGTTAAGAGCTCAGGCTGTTTCTATAGTACAAACCTGAAAATGTTATATATTTTATACTTAAATACTATAGTAAGTAATGTATTATTTAAATTAAAATATGAATTCAAAAATTATATTAACCATTATTTAAATATTTATATTCAGTTGATGTGAGATGTTGTCAGGATGTGAAATTTAGAAATCGAAGTCACGTGTGTAAATATGATAGTGGAACCTGTAAGAACTGACGAGTTAACTGAAAGAAAATGTTGCAGGATCCTTGAGCATGATGGTCAAGAAAGAATTCTTGAGGCATTTTATGGTGCAATTTAGTAAGCTTATTTAAGTAGCACGGGGCAGGACCTAAAAAAGAGCTACACTTTTTTGTTGTATGGAGCTGATGATTATACGCTTAGTGCTCAATGGGGAGGGGACTTGCAGGAAGTATTAGATCGTAAATGTCTTTGAATTTCTACTCATAAAACGACTTTCACAAGATTTCTCTAGTGGTTATCATTCAATTTGATATTATCTATCAGTGAGTTTTACAGGCAGTCATGAGACCCTTTACGAATGTAGCAACCAGCACGTATTTGATACTTATTGAAACTATGCAGGCTATAATATCAGCCTTCTGGTTTAAAGGGGAACGTTTTTCTGCTTCTATCCCTCATCAGTAATACCTAAACCTAAGTTTCACTATGCCACATACACCAGTAAAAAGATGAAATAGAGCCAGTAATGCAGTAAGTTTATGAAACTGAATACATGAAAATGTAAAGTCAATGAGGAAAAGAGAGGCACTTTTCTAGAGAAGAAGGTAGTGGTGGTAATTAGTGTGAAATGTTCCAGGTAGATTAGAAAATTGAAGGCTGAGAGAAGCCCTATTTTTAATTTTCCTTTTTAGTTTCAAAGATGTAACTCTAGGGACGCCTGGGTGGCACAGTGGTTAAGCCTCTGCCTTCAGCTCAGGGCGTGATCCCCGCGTTGTGGGATCGAGCCCCACACCAGGATCCTCTGCTATGAGCCTGCTTCTTCCTCTCCCACTCCCCCTGCTTGTGTTCCCTCTCTCACTGGCTGTCTCTATCTCTGTCAAATAAATAAATAAATAAAATCTTTAAAAAAAAAAAAAAAAGATGTAACTCTAGCTTGTAGAGGTGGCTTAGAAACTGCCAAAGCATTCACACACGTTCCTATGGATCAGTGTCATGAGATCAATTCTGTGTTGATAGAAGCAAGTGGAGAATATGGCAGAAGCAATAGGGATATTTCATTGATCTAGTCAATTGCTACATAATCTTTAACTACATTTGGTCCATTATCTTTTTTTTTTTTTCATTTAATGCATTTTATAGACTGGGTTACAGATTAGTCATGGGCTTGGAATAAATCAATTTAACAAATATTTATTGAGTGTCTACTATGTCTCAGACACTAAAAATATATATTGGTGAGTGAGATGAAAAAATTCCTGCTGTCATGGAGCTGAAATTGTAGTGGTGGAAAATTCAATAGAAAAATAAATATATAAACCTGACAATTTTGTATTTTGGAAAGTGCTATTAAAAAATAATAATAAACAAGAAAACAAAAAAGACACAGAGTAACCAGTAATGTTATATGTTAGGTAAATTCTGTCTGAAGAGAAATTAAGACATGAAGGAGAGAATCAATGTGCCCAAATTCTCTAAGAAGCAGATGTTCTGATGATCTTAAGTTTTTAAGAATTTTCTTAGGGAAAATTTGTGAGAAATTGGGACAAATCTGGGCAAGTCTACAAGAGCCCTAGGACTGCATTACAGGTATGATCCTGAGTCAAAGAGAGGGGAAGGGAAGGTTGAAAGTGAAATTGTTCTGCTCTCCTTTCAGCCTAAGAAATGTTTGACCAGGCTAAGTGGAGTCCTAGAATCAAAGTCATTTATCAGAGGATTACTGTGCCTCCTAGGGAGGAGTCTGCCTTAGTATCCTTGCCATGTCCATCTCTTGACCAGGAGCAGCCTGTGGAAAGCATGCGCCTTGGTGGAAACCCAGAGATGAATTTCAGGAAATGGTAGCTGAGGCCAATATAAATTTCATTCTCCATGGTTGGCTATCTGACAGATGAATTTTCATGGCTGCCCCCAAAAGCCAGCCAGAAAATGGAATTTCTTGGTAGGAAGGATACATGACATTGAAGTGGAAAAGAGGGATAATATGTTAGGAACATAAGGAAGGCTGGCAGGACCAAACAGTAGTATGTGAGAGGAAGTCTGTAATGATATGATGACAGGAAAAGTAGGAAGGATTCACATTCCACAGGACCTTCCAGACTATGGTAAAAAGCTTTGATTTTTAAAGAAGGAATTACAGAATTTTAATCAAGGGAGTGTCATTATTCTACCAATACTACTCGATAGTTCTGACTTCTGTGTAGAGAAAAGATTAGATGTGAATAAACTCCAAACAGGGAGACCAAAGAGCATACCAGCTTGAGAGAAAAGTGGATTGGACTACAAAACAGCAATGGAGGTGAAGAGAGTAGTTTTACTAGGAGTACAGTTTAAAGATGGAGACTGTACAGTTTACTATTAGGTTAGGTGTGGGGTTTCAAGGAAAGACAGGAATAAAGACTGATTGCTGACTTTATGCATGGGCTCTATAACTTAATATGAGGAAGAAAAAAATGTGTACGGATTTTTTGTTGCAGTTATTTTTTTTTTCCTGATTGTAAACCTTTGTTTATTATAGTGAACTTAGAGAACCAATAAGCTTAAGAAATTGAATACTGTTCATCTTCTCTATACAATGGCAGCTTTTTTGGAAACTATTTTAAATTTATTTCCAGATATCATGTGCATGTATTACATGCTCAAGATTATACAGTAAACCCAATATTATTATTCCTACTTTCTTTTATAATTGAAGACATTTTGGTTGATACATAATATTCTAACGTATATGCAAAAAATTGGCATAACCTTTCTCTCACATGTAGACATTTACGTTATTTTTTATTTATTAATATTATGTTAACATCTTTAGGAATTCATCATATTTTTTGAATTTGAGATTGATTTTGAAATATATCCAATTTAGATAATGAATATTTATGAAGTTTTTCATAGTCTTTCATGATTCTGTCTGAAGTGAATGAAAATACTCATGTCCTAATATTCTCAGCATCATTGTATATAGCGATCTGATTATCTTTTGTAATCACATTAGAATCAATGTGGTGAAACTGCCTTTAAAAAGTATCCTTTGTCTAGAATTATATCCCATTTATTAATGACTTATTTTTTCCTCTAACAGCATACAAGCATTTTCTCAATAATGCAAGAATAAAAATTATCTAAACATGGAAAATATACATTTTAAGATAAATCTATTTTTAGGCTGACAGATATTACTACTTATCTTGATTTTTTACCTTGTGACAAAGTGTCTTAAATGAGATTTTACCTCCTAGATAATATGGTCAGTTTTATATCACTTCCTTTTATAACTCTAATGATTAAACTGTTTAGAGCAGTATGAATTTCTTGATACTGTGGTTATAACTACATAGCCTTGATAGTCCCCCAGAGTACACTAAATATTGACACTTAAAATGAAGAACAATTACACTAAGTCCATGACATTCTGCTGGATAACCTTAGGATTTCTTTGATAATTACACTTAGCTATAGTTCTTACTGAATACACATGCACAAAATATGTAAGATCTCTACCTAAGAAGACAGAATCACATACTCTATCTCTAGATTCAAAAAGTATCTATGCAATACTGTCAGTGTCTTCCACTGTCAAGGGGTTTAGTGAATTTGAGCTCAGCCCTGTCAGTCTGAGCTTGACTGGCCCAGCAAATCCAGTAATATTTATGCTTGTTTGATAAATGCTTGTCACTAAAATTTTCTAATTAATCATGCCATTTGCCTTTGAGACATGTATTTAAATAAAACAGGAAACTATTATTAAAGCATAAGACATGTTTGCTACATACTTATAAGATTTTTACCTGTAGGAAGATTGAAACATTTGTCCATATTATTGCCTCCTGAAATTGTTTATACACTGACCATCCATTTGTACTTTTCCATGGCATATTTCACTAGATTATTTTGAAGAATTCGGTAGGGGGATACATAATCCCATTTAATAAATGAGAACATTGAAGATGCAAAGATTTTTTTCATAACACAATAAGGAAGAGAGAAAATATTTGACTTCAGATGTAGAACCAATTTTTCTAAAATAAATTATATTTTAACAAAGAATATTTCTAGAAATGTATTTTTAGCCAATGTAAACTTTTATACACTAACATGATAATATGTTATGATATGGCCTAACCTGATTTAGAGTCTTGAAATACAGAAGACAAAAATACTTCAGATTGATATAAAGAAACATAAAGGATAGAAGAAATTTTATATAATTACAAAAACAATAAATAACAATGGATAATGAAAATGCACAAGAATAAATTGCTTATATTTAGACAATTTATGAAAGTTCTCTTTTCTAACATGTATTTATTAGTTGTATGTAATTTTAAATGTTTGATTTTTTATTGATCCAGGAAGGATGGATTAGAAATAAGTTTTGATAGACATCCTATATATGTTATTATTGTGATTAAAGTCATGCTCTTTTTAGACTACTATTATTTATTCAAAAAATACATGTGATGATTGCTAAATAGTCCAAGCAGAAAAGTCATTGTTTTCATGCAGAAGAGTAAGAATCTGTAATATTTTGGTAAATTTTCCAGAGTGGAATCATGAAAATATATAAGAGAAAAATAGAGAAATAGAAATAGAGAAATAAAAATAGAGAAATAATAATATTTATATTAATGGAACATGTTAGTTAACATCAGAGGTGCCTAAAGTATGAAAATAAAGTAATTTTGGCATATCTTATTTTGTTTGTAGTATAAAATATGTAAGAACAATCCAAATACTTATGTACCAATGAGCTAAGGAAATATAATAAATACTCCTCAAAAATCTTCTTTGTGACTTATTCTCTTACAGTGTCTTTTGATAAGTACTTTTTCTTATTTTTAACCTAATTCACTGTATCTACATTTTCTTAAATATGTTTTCTTAATGTATTTAAAGACTCTTATCTATTCTAAAATAACATATTCTCATTTAATCTTTTCTTTTCTTTTCAATAATATTTATTTTGTTATATTAGTCACCATACAGTACATCCCCAATTTTTGATGCAATGTTCCATGATTCATTACTTGCATATAACACCCAGTGCACCATGCAATATGTGCCCTTCTTAATACCCATCACCAGTCTATCCCAATCCCCCATCCCCCTCCCCTCTGAAGCCCTCAGTTTGTTTCCCAGAGTCCATAGTCTCCCATGATTCATTCCCCCTTCTGTTTACCCCCCCTTCATTCTTCCCTTCCTTCTCCTACCAATCTTCCTACATTTAATCTTTTCTAAATTTTTTTTATTATGTTAAATTAGCCAGCATATAGTACATCATTAGTTTTGATGTAGTGTTCAACAATTTGTTAGTTGTGTATAACACCCAGTGCTCACCACAACACGGGCCCTCCTTAATACCCATCACCTGGCTACCCCATTATAAAGATCTATTTTTCATTTTTCTGTGATTCATTAGAAATGTATTTTACAGTGTGAAATAAAATAAAATGTTCCATACAATATTTTCCCAGTAATATTAATTAAAGAAGCCATACATTTCCAACAGAACTCAGAAGACATTTTGCCCATATATATCTCTCTATTTTTTCTACTCTTTAGTTTCATTGGATGATTTAGTATCTCTATGCAAATGTTATACTGTCATAATAGGGTATTGTAATACTTTTAAAATTTTACTTAAAAATAATTCCATATTTTATTCTTCCTTTAAGCGCCTTGACTGTTCTTGGTCTTTTGTCCTGCTGCATATGTTTTGGAGGAAATTAACTGCAATTTATAAAACAAAATATAAAACATCATGGACAACTTGGGTTGTTCCAAGAAAGGAAACTATATTTAGTATTAGAAGTTATTTATATAATTCATTGTATTAACAGTGTGGGATATAAATTATTGCCTTATTTTATCCTGTGTTTCTTCCTTCCTTGGGATCATTTTAGGTTTTCTCTGCTGCAGCATATGTAGCAATCACATAAATCATACATTTAAGAAAATATTTATGATAGTAATTCTGACCAGTTTCTTTTTTAATAATTTCTATGGCATAATTTTTCTGGGAAAAAATCGCCTATTTTTCATGGCCTTCCTGGACTCCCTTTGCTTTAATCATACCACTTTTCTGCTTTGAAGATTTAGAAATTGTGTTGTAATGTTTCTAAAATAATTAAAACTAATTAGCTTCATTCATAGTCATTGATAAAGTTATTAGATAAGTCCAGCTCTGAACTTTTAAACCTGCATTCTTTTAATAAAAATTCTTTTCCTAGATGTGCCATCTATTCTTTGTATTAGAGCAATTTAGATTATAAGAACCTTCATATTTTCTCTGCAAAATGGAGCTAGTAATACCAATAATAATAATACTAGTGAAAAATAACTGGCATAATGCCTGACACAGAATAGGTATGAGAAAACTATTGATTAAATAAGAATATTAAAGTAATTATGACCAGCATTATAGTAGCTCATTCTATAAAGAGCCTTTCAATGTTCTAAGAACTATTTTGTGAATTACTTTATCTCTGTAAAACCTTATGTGATAGAGCAAAACCAGCATTATGTTATACTTGAAACTTGACCCAGTCAAGTTTGAATATTGGCTCGATGACTTAATATCTTTATAATTTTGGAAAATTACTTAACATCTCTGTGTCTTAGTTTCCTCATAGGTAAAATGGTGCTGTTAGAGTTGATAGGAGGATTAATGTGAGCTTTAAAAACAATGCCTGTAACATAATGTGTTGTATTGTTTCCTAAAAGATATGTGTTAGCTATGCTGTACACCTGAAACTAATGTAACATTGTGTGTCAAATCTACTAACAACAACAAAAAAATACGTGTTAATATTTTACACTAAGGCACAGAGAGAATAATTAAATTGCTCAAGGTCATTATAATTAATATTAGGTGGCACATATTAGATTCTTCTATAATTTCTTAAGATTATGATACTATTGTTTTTTAAGATTATTTATGATACTTGTGCCTAACAAAAGGAGGAATTTAAGTTTTGAAGTTGTTGTTTACAGTTTACAAAATACATGTAATAACCATGGCTAATAAAATATGGAAACCTGATAGTGGGTTTAATGAATCATGGGAACACTATACAAATATATTTCTGTCAGTGAGCAAAATAATTTTGTGACATTTCAATGAAAAGAAGAAAAAAAAAGTAAAACAATTCATTTTTCAATTACACAAACCCAGTCAAAGAAGTACCTTAAAACTTTTAAACATTGCAGCAACACCCTATTTACCTGTATCTGTTTCAGCATCATATGCTCTTATGCCTCACTGAAAGGTGATTGAAAAATAAAGATTTTTTTTTTAGCAAATGTGGAGATAGGATTTGAAAAATAAAAACTGAATTTTGAAGAAAAAATATTAAATTCACACAATCTGCAAAGAAAAAAAATCTGGAGTTATTATCAAGTGAAAATGGGAGAGCCAGGTGTACATGACAGAGAAAGGACACATTCCTTTCCTTTATATGTAGAAGAAATGGATTTAGATCAGCAAACATGAGGTTTTTGAATAGAAGGGGAGAGAGGGAAAATAAAAGTTCACTTATATTTTTTGGCTTCTAAGTGTATTCTTTTATTGGTCAGTTATAGAAACAGGTTTATGAACAGATTAAAAACAGCTGCTTCAGAAAGCTGTTGCAATTATCCTAGAATATTAAACTACTTAAGCTTAATTTATGATTTTTGCATAGTATCCATTAAAAAAAGACCTTAATAATAGAATAATATTCTGAGTTACTTCACATGGGAAGCCATTTAGTATTTCTCTTTAGTTTTCTCAGAGCTCTTGATTTAACAGAGTAAACAAGGTTTAAGTACAAACCTAAAGGACAGCTTAATCTTACAATCATTTCCCCTTATGCTGCAGGCTTCCATTTTAGCTTTATTCATTACAGCCCTAAAGCTTCTGCTTTCTAAATGTGTAGGTTAGAGAAAGTACCTTGGAGCTCACCTGCTCAAGATTAATAATATCACTCCTAGAAGATTAGAGCTATTACTCTTCCTGACCTGATCCAAATAGTACAAATGGGATTTTAAGGATGATGTCTATTCAGAGATCTAACGGAGTGATGAGGTGCAGGGGATAGCTACCCTAAGGAATCAGGGAAGATAGACTGTCGGGGTTGTACAGATGACAAACCATTAGCTTTAGCTATTACCCAAAGAAAAGATTATGGCTATAAATAAATTCATCCAGGCCTTTAATACAATAGACAGGCAGACCAATGGATGGACAGGCCAGGAACATAACTATTATTTAAAAAGAAAGCCTTAGGGTAAGATCTTATTTCAGAAGCAGAATTGTAAGTAATACCAGATAGGAAAAGAGAGAGAGAGAGAAAGAGAGAGAGAGTGATTTAACTTAAACTCTTAGAAATATTAGTTTAGAATTTTTTTAAAAATTCAATTTTTCAGAAATTATCTGTTCTTGCCCTACTTTTAGGTTATTGTGGTTTTTACTAAAAATTAGGGTTTTCTACTTGTGCAATTAAAACTCCTTTGTGATTGACTCAAAGAAGCATTAAAAAATATGTGAATATATTCACCTTACAGAAGAACAACTACTGAAATTACACACACACACACACACACACACACACACAAACCACATTTTTTTCATGATACACTGCATAGGTATCTATCTTAAGTGATTTAACTTATACTCACCTAAAATTTCTTCAAATCCTCTTCATCATTCTGGATTCCTTCATGACTTTTGGGCAAATCTTCTTGATCCCCTAAAAAGTACAATAATCTCCCTATTATTTGCTCTCACAGCGCCATCCTCGTTGCAGAAAATAACATGGTTTCTCTCTTCAAGCTGGACTTTACAAAGCACTCAAGAATATATTATGGGAAGAATCTTCTGATGTACTATAGATTTTAATCATGTTACTTATTGGTTTATTGTCTCTTTGCCCCCACTAAAATATAAACTCAAGATGCTATAACTCCAGAATGTAGAACAGTGCCTGAAATTTGGTTATGTGATTGGTGCATATTTATTAAATGAATTACTGAATGGGATAATTGATAGTAAATTGCCCATTTATCAAACATTAAAGAAAAATTGGTTATGGAAATAATAAAGGAGAGGCACAATTCAATAAAACTTCCTGCTTTTTAGATCGATCAAATGGTTGACAGATGATGCTATTCATAAAAATGAGGAAAAATGAGGGCACAAAAAGGGAAGGTAACTATTGAGAAAGGAGAGAGCCAATGAGAACACTATTTGATATATTGACTTTGAAATATCTATGAGATGTTTTATGGCGTGATTTCCAATAGGCTTTTAGAAAGGAACAACTCAAGCTCAAGGCATGACTGATTTAGAAAGAAGGATTTAAGCATCATCAACGTGTGGGAGGAGGTCATTGAACGCATGTGAACACCAGCAAAGAATGGTAGAAGCTAAAATAGATAAAAATCATGGGCAGAATTTGACAGACACCCATGATTTCAGTAGTAAGCAAAGAGAAGTGGACAGAAGTTGAATGCAAAGTATTAGTTTCTAAAAATATGACTCAGATTTCTTTGATTTAGTTGTACTTATTTTCTCAGTCTTAATTTCTAATTGTCATCCATCACAATGCTCACTAATGTCATAGCTGTCATTTTTTAAAAATTTTCTGCAAATATTGTACTGTATGGTGACTAACATAATATAATAAAAAATCATTATTAATAAAAAAAAAGAAAAAAAAATTTCTGCAAATATTGATGCAAAAAAAAGGGATGTAGGTGGCTGGTGAAGTATGCATATTGTTGCCGGCTAATTAAGTACTTTCTGAAGCTTTTCATTCTGTCCTGAAGTTTCAAATTTTTTATTATATTGGTATTGATAAATAAATATTTCCTATAGAAGTCTTCAGACAACAATTATGAATATAAATATGAAGAATGGTAGTGTGGTATTTTTTATTTTATAACTATACAAAGATATAAAATTATATGAGTGTGTTAAAGCATTTTCTATTAACCAACTCCAATTTTTATATAATTAAATAGAAAGCATAGATTGACAAGGAGATATTATGCAACTATTTGAAGATTTTTCTTTGTTTATTAGTGGTTTCTGAAATCTGGGTTCAATGATTCAGGCTATGACCCAAAATAAGTGAGTACAACATCAAATAATATTGGAAAATTTTATTATCCATCAAAATTATAAAGATACAAATTCATTTTCTTTTGATATTTCCTACTACCTTAGAAAATATTTTTAAGGCATCTGTCTTCTTTTAAATTCAGTTCATGTTTTGTTCCTAAGTTGTGTGTGCTTTCATGGCATGCTCGTACATTTTTTATAAGCTGTATTCAAACAAAATAATCACACACTGGCAAGACATATGACAATAGCAGAAAATGAAGGAATAAATGAAGAAATAAAAATATTATAGTAGAGCTCCTTCATTCAGTCAAATGTGACATAAATCCTATAGAATTGAATCATAAGAAACTAAACTGGAGGGGTGCCTGGGTGGCTCAGTCAGTTAAGTGTCCGACTCTTGATTTTGTCTCAGGTCATGATCTCAGGGTCATGAGATCCAGCCCCATGTAGGACTCCACACTCAGCACAGAGTCCAGCCGTCCCTCTCCCTCTGCTCCTCCCCCTGCTCTCACATGTGCTCTCTCGCTCTCTCTCAAATAAATAAAATCATAAAAAAAACAAAAAACAAACAAACAAAAAAAAACGATGGGGCACCTGGATGGCCCAGTCAGTTCAATGTCTTTGGCTTGGGTCATGATCCCAGGGTCCTGGGATAGAGCCCTGCATCATCATGCTCCCTGCTCAGCAGGGAGCCTGCTTCTCTCTCTTCCTCTGCCCCTCCCCCAGCTTGTGCTTGCTCTCTCTCTCTCTCTCTCTCTCAAAAAATAAATAATGTTTAAAAAATAAATTAAATAATTAAAAAAAATAAAATGAACTGGATTATAACATGTCTTCATTTGGTCTATTTAATATTCTGTCAACTCTGATTGTACACAGTTGTCAGGCAACTCAAAGGCCCAAGCCTAATCCAAAATAGAAACTTTTCAAAAAGATAGCTACAATGCCAAAGTCCTATACAAGAATATAATAATATCTTGAAAATGTTATGTACTATTTAAATGTTACCTTTTAAAAATAATGCTACTGGGTCTCTGTTCTTGAGTAAATTTCTCATGAGATAGAAGAGATAATCAAGTTCAACACAAGAGAGTTGAACTTAGAAGAATGTGTTAGTATCAGTCATTGATTTCCACTTCAGAGTTCAAGAAACTGGGGCAGGTAGCATATTGGTAACAGAAATAGAACCCTGGCTTCTAGTACTCTGGAGAGATGACCTGCATGACTGGGGAAACATTTTTGTACCTTATCAATCCTATCAACTTCTATTAGGAGACAACTTCTTTACTTAACTCTGGTAGAACTAATTACTCTGCATACCACATAACTCTCACTTTATATATATGAATTCTTGTTGAATACCTGGTAGGCATGAGACACAGTATTTGTAACATTAGTATATACTATATAACTTGATTCTTATTATAGATTTGTAAAGGGATTACTACCCACACTATAAATGAGAAAATAGAGGCATAAACAGGAAGAGGCTTGAAGATCACACAGCTTGCTGGACCCAATTTGAATGAAGATCTTCTGATACTTTGCCTTGTGATCTTCATGTTGTTTTGTTATTGTTTGTATGTTTGTTGGCACTCACTGGTAGAGGAGGCCTATTCTGGAAGTCCTAATAGAGTAGAGAGATAGGATATCAAGGCATATTTCATTGATATTTTTCTTTGTCGTTTTCTGATCACTTTACCTAGTATAAAATAAAAAAGTATGGTGACAAGGTGAATATTTTGTTGTACCTTTCTCTTCTACTGGTATGTTGCATCTGTCTGTATTTTGTATTTTTCATCTACTTGATTGTGGACATAAATAGAAGTTCCAATTGATATTATTAGGAGAGAGTTACCATTCATTAATTCATTCATTCACTTAACAGATTTATATAATGCAATTGTTATGGGTCAAGTTTTTGGTAGAAATAAGAGTAAAATAGTCATAAGAAGAATACACTGGCTCTGATAGTGTCTTTTGCAGAGAGACAGGGACTAAATAATCACAGAATTAAATATAAACTTATGAACATGGTAAGTTCTGAAAAGGATATGAAGTAGTGAGAACAAATAATGATAGTCTGTATACATTTTTTAAGGATTAGTAATGCTTTCCTGAAGAAGTAATGAAGGAGAACATAAATAATGATGAGAAGAATTGAACAAGTTTTTGATGAGCAAAATTAAATAAGTTAAAAAGGGAGAAGAGGAGGGAGTATTTCAAAATATATCAGCTTGTGAAAAGACTTGGTTTTGGGTAGGGAGCAGAAGCATTCTGTACACTACAATCTGAAAAAACATCCATGTGATTATCTGCATGGAGGATGAGGAGAAGTAGACCCTAAGATGATCTTTGATAGGCTGGAAGAGGTGGTAATTGCATCATATAGTTCAGGATCATGGCATTCATTATTAAAAATATTAAACAAGATGTTGAAAATTTTAGTCTGTTTTATTTTTTTTTTCAATTATTCTATTGTGAGGACAATGGATTTAATGGGGGTCAGAATGGATGAGGATAGTGTAGTTAAAAATATATTGAGTTAGTCAATGATGGTAGTCTGGGTTACGTTGGCATTAAGTCAAAAACCGTGAAAGGTCTAAGATGTTACTCTTCCTGCAAGCTAACAAGTTAGCCTGCACAGTTTCATATATATTTTCTTACAGATGACATGAGGTTTCCCAGATCAGACAGACATGCAGTTGATTACTCATGGCAAAATGCAGTAGCTAGAACAGTACACCTCTGTCTGGATTCCCCAAGCCTCAAGCCCCATGGGGCAACATGATGAGAGCCAGATATTACTCCACATGTGCAGTAGGTTGCATATAGCCCAGGAGAGAAAACCTGAACTTAGAAGACTCAGAGTTTCTATAGGACAGCTAGCACTTCTATCCATCCTTCTCTTCAGAGAAATTACATATTAAGCAGATCTCTTCCAGAGAAAAGGAGGAAGTTTCTTTATATGTTTTCCCTTGGAAAGTAAGCAAATGTTCCTAGGGAGAGAAGAATAAGGTTTCATGGCTCAAAATGTTCCCATTGTTTCTGTCTTTAGGGAGATACTACCTTTAACGTCAAATGCTGCCTATTATGCAGTTATTCTTTCGGTATATTTTACTCAGAAGACTTGCAAAAGTTCCAGAATTATGAAGAATTCTATCCTAACAGGTATTAGATAAAGAGATTTATATAAGTGAGAGCTAACTTTAGTAACCTCAAATAATGTAGACCTCTTAGAAAGAGCAAGACAGACATGGATGACTTATGTTATATAAAAGTATAGTACAGACCATGAGCATATCGTCAGATATTTATTAGTTGCCTGAAAACTGAGTTTATTTCAGTTATCTTTTCCAGCATAACAAACTATGCCAAAATTTAGTGGCCTGAACAACTTATTAACTTTGCTTGGGACTTTTAAGGTCAAGAATTCAGGAAGACTCAGCTATGAGTATTCCACTGAGAGGTTCTCCATGAGAAGAATAACACAGAATGTGTTGCCATCTTTAATCTAGTGCATTGCTTATTTTAAAAATAATAATTCTCTGAAGAAGAGTATATTCATTTTCTTTTGTTCCCATAACAAATCTCACAAATTTAGCAGTATAAACCACATGCACTTATTATCTCACTATTCTATAAGTCAAACTTCTAGGCAGGCTTGATCAGAACTAATTTATGGTCTTACAAGGCCAAAATCAAGGTGTCAGTTGGCCTGGATTCTTATTTGGAGCTCTAAGGGAGAATCCACTTTCAAGCTTATTCCACGTTTTTGTAAGAATACATTTCTTTCTTATGCCTTCCAGTGTCCCTAAGCTAGGAAAGGCACTTGGAATCTCCAACTTTCCCATCTGCTAAATCTCTCTGACTTGGTTTCCTGTTCTCACCTGGGAGTAAGCTCTACTTTTATGGGTTTCTGTCATTGCATTGAGCCCACTCAGATAATCCAGGATAACCTTCCTATTTTAAGGTCAACTGATTAGTAACTGTACTAAATTGAATGGTATCCCTCCAAATATCATGTCCACTCAGAACTTCAGAATCTGACCTTATTTGGAAACAAGGCTTTTGCAGACGTAATTCGTAAAGTTAGAAGGAGGTCATACTGAATTAGGGTGGGCTCTAATTCCAGTATGAATGGTGGAGAAAAGTGGAGTAGATATGGCAACAGACAGACACAAAAAAGAGAATGTTGTATGATAACCAAGGCGAAATTGGATGAATATAGCTGCAAGCCAAAGAATACCAAGGATTGTCAGCAAACACCAGAACCTAGGCAGAGACAAGAAAGGATTCTGCCCTAGAGCCTTTGGAGGCTGCAGGTTCCTGACAAAACCTTGACTTCAGACATAGCTTCCAGAAGTCTGAGAGAATAATTTTTTATTGTTTTAAGTTACTGAGTTTATTATAATTTGTCACACCAGCCCTAGGAAACTAATACAATAATCTTAATTACATCTGCAGCCCTATTTTGCCATGTATTACAATATATTCATGAGCATGACACTTGGGCTGAAGGTTATCGTGCCAAAATTCTGCCTATCCCTGGGCCCCATGATCCACATCCCTATCAAATGCAAGATACATGTTCCTTCCTTCCCAAGTCCTAAAAAGTCTCATTATAGCATTAACTCAAAGTCTAAAATTTCATCCTAATCCTCCCAACTCAAAATTCCCAAGTCTCATCTAAATTTCATCAGCTCACAGGTCCCAAAGCTCATCAGCTCAGTAATAGAAATCAGGTGCAGATGAGGTGCCCCATCACAACTTTTCACAATCTGTAGGCCTGTGAAGCTAATGAAACAAATGATCTGCTCACAACACTCCCAACATAAAATGGTGAGACAAGCATCAGATAACAATAGACATTTGAGTTCAAAACTGAGCGGAAATGCAAGGAAAAAGGAAGCACTTGTTCAGAGCCCTTCTGAAATTCAGCCAGGAAAACTCCATTAAGTTTCCAGGATTGGGAAGAGTCTTCCTGTCTCTCCTCATTCCACCCTCTTGTCTCTGTTCTGTGTTCAGTCCTCTGGGCTCTTGGTTCTGCACTCCCAGGAGGTGTGCTTCTGTTTTCATAAAACTGGGTACATGTTTGCAGCTAATTAGTTTTTCACGCTGCTTTCCATTAGTAAAAGTTTGGGGGCTCAGCAGCCTTCTCATATTCTTCTTGTCCCTTTCCTCTCAATCTAAGTTGGCAGATTTTCTGCTGATATAAAACTCTCAAGAAACTGGTGGGTTTTGTGTGGATTTATCAGGGGATCACTCCATTGGAGCAAGGTTCTTCCACAGATCTTTCTTCAATAATCCCTTCCCTATTTTTGGCTTCTACTAAGATGAGTGATGGGCAATATCCTTAAAATCTCTAGAGAGCCTCTGATTTGACTGAGTGATTTGATTTTGTGTAACTGAATACTCTGATCTATCGATCTTTCTGATGTCTCAAGACATTGTACCACCACATCCTCAGCTTTCTCTTTACACTTTCCAAAGAGATCTCTTAATTTTAGTGACTTTTGTCATCTGGACAGGCTGAGAATTTTCCAGATCATCAAGTTCTGGGTCATTTTTTTTTTTAGCAGATTTTCCCTCCGTTTATCCCACCCCCCTCATTCTACTCTAAGCAGTATCTTCAACATTTTGAAGATCATATTCATTTCTTACAAGGTCTGCTTTTCATATAACTCCAGGACACAATTTGCTAAGCATTCTGAATCTTTATAACAAGGATCCTGTTTCCTGTTATTTCCAGTAGCATTTTCTTCACTTTTTTCTGAGCTCTCCGTAGCAACACTTTAGTCAACATACTTCTATTTTACAGTCTGTTCAGGGCAATCTAGGTTTTTACTATTATGCTTCTCAAAATTCTCCCAGCTTACTCTCACTACCCCACTCCAAAGCCACTTCCATATTTTTAGGTACTTGTTACAGCAACAAACTTATATTTCAATGTAGCTGGATTCCTCACATGCAGGCTTATTTCCTGCAGAGAATTCCTCAATGGGAAGAGTAGCCAAGAATTGGCATCTTTAATCTACTACTGTGTTTATTTAAACAAAAACAAAAAGCTGATAAATTATGAAGAAGAGTGATTAGGCTGCCTAAGAAAGCAAATTAATTTCCAGTAATTGTTAAAATCATTTTATCAATCTCCTTTTGTTTGAATTAAGATCGACATTTTTAAATACTCATTAAAGCAGGCTGCGTGGTATCTGTACTTGGAAATGTGTTAATAAATCATTCGTTACCAGCTGCAGTTAACATTAATTAAACCGTATATTTTAAAAGAAAAGCTGTGACTTAGACTTGTGTGTAACTAATTCAGATTATATTTTCTTCAATTATTTAAAATTAGTGAATGCCACTTTTTGCTCATGTAGGTTTGCTCTCTCTCATCTCATTGAAATTTAGCAAAAGATCTCAAAAATGACTTTAAAAAATCAAGTTAATTATTTAGAATTTGTATTTGAAATAAAAGAATGAGAAATAATCAATAATAATTTAAGGATTTCACAGAGATGACTGAAGGAAGAAGATTAAATGATATCTAAAGGAAAACATGACAAAATGTGATATTATTTAACTTCTTTTGCTTTCAGAAGAAAGAACCAAAAAATCAGGTTTTCTGTTCAAGTGACAGTTCAATGGTGTTTAATTTCCCAGGAAAAAATGAATTCAGAACCTGAAGCCTGAAATCAAGCACTTATGAAAGTTCAATTGGACCCTAATTTAAAAACTCAAAAGATAAAATCCTTGGTATTCTTTAGTGGTGATTCTTGAGAAAGCTACTTTTACTCTGGGAGAATGAAAAACTTTGAAGCACTGTTTCTGAAAGTAGTATCAGCTAAATGTCCAGGTGTATCTTATATATGTACATTTGTCACTTTAAATATTGAAAACAGAATTAAGTGGATCAATAATAGTTGAGAAATACCACATTTTTAAAATAGTGGGCATAAATAGGTTTGTTCTTTCTTGCCAAATTAAAATTTACTGTAGATGCCATAAAATGACTTTAATAATTATCTTTAAAACATCAGATCTTTTTATAAACTTCCATATAGAAGTAAGAGAATTAGAGGGGCACCTGGGTGGCTAAGTCCTTAAGCATCTGCCTTTGGCTCAGGGTGTGATCCCAGCGTCCTGGGATCGAGCCCCACATCAGGCTCCTCCGCTGGGAGCCTGCTTCTTCCTCTCCCACTCCCCCTGCTGTGTTCCCTCTCTCGCTAGCTGTCTCTCTCTCTGCCAAATAAATAAATAAAATCTTAAAAAAAAAAAAAAAGAAGTAAGAGAATTAGAGAAAAGCAGGAATTTGTTAGAAGCCTTAAAGAAATGTTCAGAAAAACTAGGATAAGTCATATCTAATGGAAATGGGAAAATATGTTAAATGTATGTAATATACTCTCAGTCCACCATGTATGTTCTAAATGTGTATGTTTATTTATATAATAAAATTTTATATTTCACATATAGTAATATAAAGCATATTATTAACTGCATTATCATATAATATAAATTGTGATGCATATTTATATATAAATATATTAATTATATAACATATTAATATATAATTTATTTAACTTCTGTTTATTTATATATTATAGTATATGCATACATTATAATGTATTATATAAAATATGAAGCATTGAGTTACAAAAAGTATAAATATACATTATATATTTATAACAAGGTTTTCTCAGTGTATATGTTCTTCTGCAAACATAAGTAAATCTTAATATATATTTTCATGCTGGTTAAAATGATTGTACATATAAATGCAACTTATTTTATTTATTATTATGGCATATTGCAAACCCTGTATAGGGTTTCCTAAATAACTTAAACTTTCATCTTTCTGTATCAAATTATTAGGATCCTGTCTAGAACATACTACATTTTGCTATGTGTTGGAAATTGTCTATGCAAAAATGAGTTACAAACTATGTTTTTATTTTGGCATTTTAGGAAAAGCACTGCTATTCCCTTAACAAATATTAAGAGAGCATCTACTATGAGTCAAGACTGTGCTGCTTACTAATATTAAGCCAATGAAAAAGAAATATGTAATCCCTGTTTTATTAGAACTGGGAATACCAGTATAAAATAACTACACAATCAAATATTTAAAGCAATTGTGGTGAATAATAGGGTGCTATACTGGCATATTAGATGAGAGGGAGATCAAGACAAAAAGTTCAGTGAAAATTTTTTGAGAAACAGTTGTTTTAGGTAAGTTGTAAATATTTAGTCTTAACTAAAAAAAGAAAAGAGGAACATTTTCTGGAAGAAGGGATGGCTTCTAAGAAGGATACAAAACAGAAACTAGCATAGTCATTGAAAGAAAAAGACAAGGGCAATTTGATTAGAAAGAAGAAAAAAAGGAGAAAATGGTATAATATGAGTGGCACAAAGTTGACAATATTTAGATTCTTCAGGTTCTTCATGTCTAAGTTACAAGGTTTGGATTTAGGTAAAGAACAATGAGCTACTATTAGAGATTCTTTAGACAAGATATGACAGAAGCTTAGTGTAGAGCAGAGATAATAGAGATGGAATGAAGTTGAAATTTATTTAGAAGTCCAGTCTATAAAACATAGTGGATGGTCAGATATGGAGGTTTGGGAGAAAGAACTCAAGAAAAACTTAGAGATTTCTGCCTTGTGAAGTTGGATGAGAAATGTCACTATCCAGATATTAGAATATTTTCTTTCTTTCTTTCTTTCTTTCTTTCTTTCTTTCTTTCTTTCTTTCTTTCTTTCTTTCTTTCTTTCTCTTTTCTTTCTTTTTTCTTCCTCTTTCTTTCCTTCTTTCTCTCTTTCTTTCTGTTTCTTTCTTTTTTGTATTGCTAAAAATACATGGTTTTGTATTTTTTCCCCTTGATTAGAGAATGGTGATAAATTCAGGTTTTAACATTTTGAGTTGAACATGCTTATAAAGTATTCAATAGGATCAATTAGGCTGTTAGAATGTTTGGTACTCAGATTATACCAAACTGTATTCTTGGCTTATATTCTTAATGACTCCTAAATGGTATTCAAAGTTGTGAATAATGGTGACATCATGTCAGGAGAAAGTACAAAGTGACAATATCAAAGAGTGAAACGTGAGAAAATGCTGCCTCTAATAATACTTATATATGTATATGTGTGTATGTGTGTGTATATTATTAATACTCCAGGAAATAGAAAAATTCTCATTTAAATATAATTTTTTGTACAAGATTTATAAAGTTATCTTTCCCAACTTTTCTGTTTTTTAATCACTTTATCTCTCCTCAGTTTCTCCTTGTTTTTTAATATTTGGTATTGCTATAGAATATTAAAAAATAATGTATGCTTTTTTTTTAAAAGATTTTATTTATTTATTTGACAGAGAGAGAGACATCCAGTGAGAGAGGGAACACAAGCAGGGGGAGTGGGAAAGGAAGAAGCAGGCTCCCAGCAGAGCAGGGAGCCCAATGTGGGGCCCGATCCCAGGACCCTGGGATCACGCCCTGAGCCGAAGGCAGACGCTTAACAACTGAGCCCCCCAGGTGCCCCAGAATAATGTATGCTTGATGTTAGCATTCTATAAGGAAATATGGGAGACAGAAGCATAGGCACACAAAATAACTGAATTTGGAAATGATGAAGGAAAGAAACTCTGTGAACAAGAGAGATGAGAAAAAAAAATGAAAGAATACAAATGGAGACCAGATGGCTTTGATCAGTTAAAGGATTATTTCCACTACTCTAGTGACGTTGATAAAGTTACAGTATCTTGTGTGTCTAGGCTGGAAAGTAGAATAAATAGGCAGCAATAATAACCAGCTATTTGCTTCATGAAAAGTGAGAAGGTAAAACTTCATAGCACTTTGCAGAGAATTATAACTTGAGCCATGGTCTACAAGGTAAGACAAGATAATTGAATGAAAGTAGACCTCAAAATAGATTCCCTGTAGGTTTTTCAAGAATCAAAATTTGTATAAACTGTCCAGAAAATTCAGGAGATAGATCACAAGGTGAATGTACCCCAGGATCTTTCATTAACATACAAGAAAAAATAACCATATATATACATATATATGTATCGTATTTGTGTATCAAAATATATATATATATCATATATATATACATGCATATTATATATATATGCATGCTTATATTAGAAGTGTTCATACATTTCCAAAATGAGACTATCTAGAGTTTCTTGTATTCTGTATTTGTTGAATCCTACATAGCAAAATCGATGTTGTATACTATTTTCTGTTAACTCTACCTCTTGGTCTAAGTTTATGACTAAAGTGCTGGGCCAGTCTTTTAGATATTACCAGGATCAGCAAGCAATAGGAGATTAAATCTAACCCATGAGGCAATAACTTATGATATGAATTACCTAGTGAAAATGTATTATGTTATAGGACTATGGTGCTACAGGAGGTGGTTTATTAGAGAGATGTAATTACAGTGCATAGGCTTTATAGTGTTAAAAGTTATTAAAAGTATTAGGAGGGACTTCTGATTTTAGCTCTAACATGTAAACGGTTAGGTAGTGGTCACTCATGTTCTTACTATAAGAAAAATCTGAAAAAAACTGAAAAATCTACAGCTTTTTTTTTTTTTTTTTTGGACCTGTCAGGAAACTGAAGACACAGAGAAAACCATCACCAAAAATTGGAAGGGACAGGGACATTCAGAGAGATAAAACTAAGATGTGCTTAGATGGAACAAAAGCTGCTAGAGACATAAACTGGTAGGAATACCTAAATGACATGTTGATAAGTTGGTAGAGGCAGACTGTGGGCTAGCACGAGTGTGAAAAAATCCTGAGGGTATCATTTTAAGGAAGCCCCATAATTTTTTGTGAGATTTATCTCTAGGAACCCCATCAGGCACTCATATAAGAGAGGTTTATATTCTATGGGAAAGAATTTTGGCAGTTTTAACACAGCTCATGGAAGGTTATCCCTCCTTACTTCAGGCCTTCCAGCTTTCATGTCCACCACGGGAGAAAAAAAAAAAAATGCAGTCAAAAGGGGTTAGGACTTCAAAAACTATATATAGGAGAAATACTTTTGATGGTTAAAGGTTCTAGTGGGGAAAAAAAAAAGGAGATAACGTGTGTAAGAACAGATGGGTAATATAAACAGAGATTGAGACTCTAAAAAAACAAAGAAAATGCTAGAAATAAAAAGCATTGTAACAAAAATAAAAGATATTTTTGATGGGCTCATTGGTAGAGTGAACACAGCTGAAAAGAAAATCAGTGAACTTGAAGATATGTCAATGGAAACTCCATAACTGAAGTGTAATAAGGAAAAAAAAAAAAGGAAAAAAGTGAGAAAAAAAACCCCTCAGAATATCCGACACTGTGGGACAATTTCAAAGTGTAACATACATAATTGGAATACCAGAAAGATAAGGAACAGAGCAGAACAGAAGAAATATTTGAAGTAGTAATTGCAGAGAATATTCCAAAATTAATACTAGACACAAACCACAAATGCAGCAAGTCAGACAACACTAAATATGAAACTCTGCGCCTAAGCATATCACATTAAACTGCAGAAAATCAAAGACAAAGAGGAATATTAAACCAGACAAAGTTGGTGGAGGGAGAAACCTCACCTGTAGAAAAGCAAGAATAGTAATTACACCGAGCTTCTCTTCACAAAACAAGCAAGCAAAAAGAGTGGAGTGAAATATTTAAAGTATTGAAAGAACAAAACCATCATCCCAGAATTCTGTATCCAGCAAAATTATACTCTAAAAGTGAAGGAGAAATAAACACTTTCTCAAACTGAAATAAAAGGGAATTCTTTGCTAGCAGACCTGACCTGAAAGTAGTGTTAGTAGAAAGTTTTCAAGCAGGAGGAAATGAGAAGGCTATCTCAGAAACTTACATCTACATAAAAAAGAGTGTCCCAGAGGGAATCAATAAAAGGAAGACCAAATCATTTATTTTTCTAATTAATTACTTATCTAAAAGATAACTTTGTTTAGAGCATAATGGTAACGATGTACTAGGCCATTATATCACATAAAATAAAATGAATAACAGAAGTATAACAAGTGAGGTAAAGGAGGAATCGGGAATACTCTTTTTGATAAGGGAGCTGTACTAAACATGAAGCAATATCGTATTAATTGGAAGTAGATTAAAAAATTTTTTTTAAAGATTTATTTATCTGAGAGAGAGCATGGGGGCTAGGGGGTGAAGGGTGGAGGGGGAAGGAGAGGGAGAAGTTCAAGCAGGGTCCCTTCTGAGCGCAGAGCCTAATGCTGGGCTGGATCTTAGGACCCTGAAATGATGACCTAAGCCAAAATCAAGAGTTGGATGCTTAACCTGCTAAAACACCCAAGCACCCTGGAAGTGGACTAAAATTTATAAAAATAAATATTGTAAACAATAGAGCAGTCACTAAAAATGAATAAAAAATTATATGCTACAATAGGAGATAAAATGGAATATATAGATTGCTCAATTAAAACCATGCCACAGAGAAATAGGGAAAATAGAAACAAAGGAAAATGGAAAATATAGATAAGAATTGCAAAGATGATAGCTATGAATCTATATATATCACTATTCATATTAAATGTGAATAATATTCCCATTATTTATCTTATTTAATTGGCCACAGATAAATATTTGCTTTAAGTCAAAAGTGTACTGTTTTTCTGGAAAATGTGAAAAAAAATGTTTAGACGTTTCTATATGCAAAGGATCACTCTTAATAGTCTATATAGTGAAAAAAATAATAATTATTATTTTCTCATCATTAAAATGCAAAGGCCATTTCAAAATTATATCTATGTCAAAAATAATAGTAAATGCACTAAAGCAGTTAGGTGAGGGCACATTTATCAAATTTGATGAATGCTTTACATTTATGACTGGTAAAGGATGCTCAACATAACACCCAATTCATACGAGTTCAGTAAGTGAACAAGGACTCTTGTGAATCAGTGTTCTCTTGTGTATCAGGCAAAGATTTATCATTAGAGGATATTTTACACTTTATTTCACTCAGGGATTAAAGTTCTAAATTGTTGATATTTTTGAAATTCATACACTTGAGAAACACTCAAATTAAACATGATCATGCAAAGAGGGTAGCTTAACTCCATTTACACTCCAGTAAATGCTAGAGACATTCATTACTGCTAGTCTCCTTGCAGGAGAATCTTTTCACCTTTAAAATACAATTATTTCATTTTCCGCTGTTGTTACTAAGCTCTAAGAAAATTTCCAAAGTCTTGGAGGTTAAAAGACAGATTAGAAAATCTATATATTTATGGCTATTCTACAGTGAATTAGGAAAGGAGGAAAATTTTATTTCTAAATAGCAAGTAGTAAATTTGGGTAAGAAAGCAGAGAGGAAAATTCTAGAGTAAATGAAGAAAAGGATGCTCAGGACATGACAATGACTTTGAGGATTTACATCAGCCCAAGTCTTTATCTCCGGAATTCTCAGCCTCTAACTTCTTCCTACTCCTTGTTAAACAACAGAAATCCCCGCCAACTTTGAGGAGACCAAACTGCAACAGCAGTTACTGGCAAGTAAGGAGAAAGGAAGAAAATATGTTTTCCTGATTATAATGTAGAACTTGTAATTTTTAAAAAAAATTTTTTTTCAGAAAGCTTATAGTTGACTTCTATAAAAATTAGTATTATTAGGGATTAGGCCTCTGGAAACTATACTGAATCCTCACCGGAGCATATTAGCATTTTCTGCCTATGACTATGTTGCTTAAGTTTTCCAAGATGCAGTTTTCTCCTATATGGAACTGAGATAGTAGTAGCTCCTTCTTTATAGAATTCCTAGGATCAAGTGAGATAACTGATTTAAAGTGTTCATCTATAGAGACTGCTATGTATTAAGTACTTAATATATTGGTTATTAATATTAACTTCAGTGCCTTATACTGCTTAGAATTGTTTGTATGCCTTCCATCATTTAAAAGATGAATCATCGAACTTTACATCAAAAACCAGGGATGTACTGTATGGTGAATAACATAATACAATAAAAATATTATTATGAAAAAAAATTAAAAAATAAAAGATGAAATTTTAGAATGTGCCCAATTCCTATGTTGCAGTGGGGTTTTCATTCATTTAATGTAAGTACTTTTTAAAAGACCTTATTTTTTAGAGCAATTTTAGGTTTATAATAAAATTGAAAGGAAGGTACAGAGGTTTCCACATATCTCCTGCCCCACACATGGATAGTCTCCCCATTATCAACATTGCTCATCGAAATGGAACTTTTTTCTTAAACCCACATCATACATTGACACATCATAATTACCCAAAGTCCATAGTTTACATTAGGGTTCACTTGTTATATACTCCATGAGTTGGACAAATACATAGTGACGTATATTCATCGTTACAAAATCATACATTTTTACTGCCCTAATAATTTTATGTGCTTCATTATTCCTGTCCCATCCCCCTACCTCTGGCAACCACAGATCTTTTTATTGTCTCCAGAGTTTTGCCTTTAGCGGAATGTCAAATGGTTGGAATGGTGTAGTCCATAGTCTTTTCAGATTGGATTCTTTCATTTATTAGTGTGCACTTGAGTTTCTTCCATGTCTTTTAATGGCTTGGTAGCTCATCTATCTTAAGTGCTGAATAATAGTTCATTGTCTGGATCACCCGTAGTTTACTTATCCATTCACTTACTGAAGGACATCTTGGTTGTTGCCAATGTTTGAGAATTATGTATAAAGCTGCTAGAAACATCTGACTTCTGGTTTTTATGTTGATATAGGTTTTTCAACTCCTTTGGCTGAATACCAAGGAGTACAATTGCTGGATTGTATATTTAGTTTTGTGAGTCAGTTTAGTTTTGTTAGATACTGCAAAACTGTCTTCCAAAGTGGTTCTACCATTTTGCATTCATAATAGTGTTGAGTTCTGAGAAGGGAGAGATAATAATAATAATTCATATTGAAGTGTATATAGTATAATAATTTTTGAGGTAATCATATTTAGTATATCACAGTTTCCTCTTAATAACATGGCACATTTGAAAAGTCTAGTCAGTTACCAAATCCGTATTTGACCACATAGTATGGGGAGGCACCTAAAATGCAGAATACAGTGATTGCATATGATTTATTAGCAAATTATTGGTGCAATACCCTCTGGTAATCATAACTATTAACCAGGTTGATTAATTGTCACTGTCAGTGTTCTCAGAACTGTGTATAACCTGTTCAGAGACCAGTGACAATTCTAGTATTAGAAGTCCTTCTCAAAGAAATGTTGTCTTTTCTTGTGTTGACTAGATTGAAATATAGAACGAGTTATTTTAACAGTGCGTCAGGTCTAGGCAGCCATTTTAGATGGGATCATACATTTTGTCAGTATCTTATAAAACTAAACATTCTTGACTTCATCAAGGTGGAGGCTGGGCTATGTGGCACAGGAGGCCTGCTTTTGTGGAGTCCACACAGCACTTTCATTCACTTATGTAGTAAGCCTTACCAACTGTGCCCATTGAATCTTATTTCCAGATACAGCTGATAAACCATAGAGTGTTGTCATTATGTTATAATCTGGTCAAATATCATGTAGTAGTCCTGGCTGTATTTTGCGGGATAAAGGGCAGAGGTGCGCAGGATACCAGTCTGTGCATGTATGGTAAAGCAAGTGCTGATGTCACTGCCTATAATTAAGTGTCCTGCTCCTCTTATTGGGCCATGGAATTAATTTATGATAGCTTTCTGTGGTTGTTAACAGTTCTTTATTTGACTTACTACATGAGTGAAATGTATTTGTTTCAAAACAAGCATCCTTGACTATATTAATGAGATTTAAAAAAACTTACTTCCTCCCTCTAGGAAATATAAATATTGACTCTGAAAATCTTTAATCAAGAGAAAATTTAGATTTGTAATTAAAAAATGTGAAATCAACTTCTACTTTTTTCCACTTATTAGCTAACTATAGTAGACAAGTCATTTAACTTCTATGAGTCTCAGTTTCATCTTCTGTAAAGCAGATATATGTAGAAAAGTAGCAATATATGTGGACATATTTTATAAACTGTAAAGAAATAACTTTTTAAATCTGAATATTGATAAAGAATGATTTAAATGACTTAGTCTAGGGGCACCTGGATGGCTCAGTCAGTTAAGCATTGGACTCAGTTTTGGCTCAAGTCATGGTCTCAGGGTTGTGATCAGTAAAGTCTACTTGGGTTTCTCTCCCTCTCCCACCCCCTCTGCCTCTCTCTCGCTTTCTCTCTCTAAAATAAATAAAATATTTTAAAAAATAAATGACTTAGTCTAAAGAAACATTCATTCGGGTCCTCTTTTTTTCTATTTTTTTAGTGTTTGACTTCTTTTCTACAGTGTTAATGTGTTGAAGGGAGGTTTAACTTGCTTGAAACCATTGTGATTTAGAGATGGTATTCAATGGGAACAATTATAGGTTATATTTGTGAGTGAATATATATTTCTTCAGGGTTTTGTTTTGGTTTTCTTTTTACTATTTTAACAATAATAGCTCTTATTCTTCTCTTAGGTTTTCTTACCCTTATTCTTAGCCTTTTGAGGAACCGGTTTCTTATGCAAAATATCTGCTTGGTTTTCTCAATTTTTTTGGATAATATTTTCATACTCAGCCATTTTATATGTTCCATATTTTATTATTTACATTTTTTTTAAAAAAGTGCTATTCCAGAGTGATTTGTAGAGCCAGAATGAATTGCAAAGACATTTATAGAAACGTCTTTTCACAGCTGGCTAACTGAGACACAGAGAGGCTAAGCGGTCTGTGCAAGGTCACTCAGCTAGTTTTGGCGAATCTGTTCACATTCACTGACTAGGCTAGTGATCCATGTGTTTTTCATAAGATCATTGCTTCAGATAATGACACAAAAATACAAAATGGTGTCAACTATGTGATGGATTGATTGTGCCTTAAAGGAAAGTTCAATCTTAAAGAAAAGAACTTTCACGTTCTTCATCATTTGTAGTCCTGGACTTCCAGCACCTCTGCTGAAATGTGTCAACATATTCATTTGGGGGAGAAGGATCAGTAAGTTTTCCGACATCAAGCACAGAGAGTATCTTTGGTACTTCTTAGCTTTCATTTTACTCTTGTCATCTACACTTAATAAATCCCGCCGATGACTAGACACAAAGAAAAAATTCTACAGTTAAATCACCATCACTTCATTTTGACTTTTCAAAACAAGTTAAGAGCTAGTTACATATTCACAACATACATATATTTTGCCATATGGTAGTAACTACTTATATTTAGCAGGATTTCTATAAATTGAGTGTACCTAAATTGGGAAAGTAAATACGTATTTCTCGTCCTATTTTTATAATAGTTTCTACTTTCAGAAACCCTATTTCCATGTTCATGCACTGCATTCGTTTTCTGTATTCTAATATTCTTTTTTTATGATATAACCTCCTTATTAAGACTAAAATATATTAGGAAATGTGCCTTCTTCAGCTTTATTTTCTCATCACCAAATAAAATGCTTTCAACATAATCAGTACATGAAAAAGACATCTTGAGTTAAACTGCTGACAGTTTAATCTCATCTGAGGAGAGGACTCCAACATCTATATAAGCAATCCTTGTCTCATACCTCAACCCTATTTTTTTATTCAAAAATTTCATGTTAAGTGATGTCTATTGAGTATCATATTGTTTCACTAATTTCATTATGTCTATAATTTCCCACAATGTTTACTTTTAATTTTAAATATACTCTTTTAAGCAATCAGTTATATTATACCAGGGAGTATGGTTTAAAATGTGGGAGTATATTCTCTGTACTTTTTCCACAATAAACTGCACTATTTTCTTAATTCATTCTTTTAATCACTCATTCATCAGTTTGCTCATTTTCAACCATCAAGTATTTGAGTGCCTGTTGTATGCCAGAGTGAGCATCATATACAAAGGCCATGTTACAAGGGTATGCATGGTACTTTAAAAAAGCTGAAATAAGGTAGGGTTGACCAGGACTCAGAATAGAAGGAGGAAACCTGGTATGAATGAAGTTTGAGTAGTAGGTCAGGGCCCAGCCCTCCAAGGAATTATAGGATATATTAAGGATACTGTCGGATACATTAATGATTTGCTCCTTATTCTAAAAGCAACACAAAGCCCTGACAGTCTTTTAGGCAAGTATGTATGTTGGATTTAATTTTGTAAAGATTTCTCTTACTGCCTCTTGAGAATGCATTGGTCAGAGTTTGTTGCACGATACATGCAAAGAGAAAATCTGGGTGCTTGTCATCAAATGCCAGCAATGGGAAAAGTTGATGGTGGTATTGAATCCGTATAGTAATGATTAATTACAGAGAAGATTAGAATAAAAGGATGTCTCAAGAAGGATTTTATTATTTATTTGCTTTTAGATATTAATATCTTTTTCAGGTTTCCCCTTTTATTACCTTAACACTGCAGCAACTCTATATACATAAACCTTGACAACCTCTCTGTTTACTTTCTAGGATAAACTCCTATTAGTGATATTACTGGTAAAGAGTATTGATATTTTAAATATATGTTGGCATTTACTGACTACTTGTTTTCCAGAAAAGGTGTGGTGATGTGCATTGCCTTAAATTCAATAACAAAGTATGTCGCAGTGTTGAATGTCCATTTTGTCAGGCTTTAAGGTAAAAAAAAAATCGCTTTTTTAAATACACATTATGAAATATTATGAAAGGTCTTGTCTACTTAAATTATATAATTTTATGGTATTAACCAAATATTTTTTATTTGTGATAATTTTTTCTAGAGTCCCATCTATCTTTTGATTTTATGCATCTAGTTTTTAGTATACATTTTGTCAATTCCTACTCAAATCTCTTATTTAATGAAGTCTATCTTTACTACTCTGTATTGTGATACATCTGACACTCTTACCATTCTCTTTACTATTCTCTATAGCACTTATTATCATCAAAAATACAATATAATTCACATAATTATGTAAATATATAGAATATATATGTATTTTTTTCACTGAGGGATTTTTATTTGTACTGATTTTGCTATAAAGTGTTGCTGAAATAGAGCTAATTGTGCAGGGTGGAACACAGGCAAGGCACACAGGGACCCAGGGAGAGGAGAGCCAGGAGCCTAGGTGTGGTACAGAGCCCCTCAAACAATTAGTAAACTGGGCAATAAAAAGAGGGTGAGCTAGACTCAGAAAGGCAGAGAAGCCTCCAAGGGGTGAGAGGCTGCAGGCCCTGGGGGATTAAAGAGCACAGAGCTGGATGTGATTGCAGAACCTCTTTCTCCAGTCCTCCCAGATCAATTTAGGGCATATGGAGCAGAGAGGATTTCAGCCAGAAGGCATCAATAAAAGAGAAGATAATATTTTATCTCTTTCCGTCTGTACCATAATGTATGTTCCATAAGGAGCAATGATTATTGTTTGGTTTATTTATTGATGCATTCCAAGCATTCCGAACAATACTTAATTTTTGATCAATAAATATTTGTTGGATGAATGTTAAATTTTGTTTTATTCTTTTTCTGTGAGTTCTTTTGCTATGTGTGCCAATAGAATATTTCTCTCCATCTATGAATCTGACAGGTGTTCAAATATATTTTCATTAACGTGGACATAATTATTCTATCAATTCCATTAGAATAATATAATCTTCTTCCTAATTTTTGCAAGTTTTGCTTTATTTGTTTGTTCAATAACCTTTAAAAATGCTTTTTCCATAGTCCTACAAAAATCCCTGGAGATTTTGTTTGGAATTCATGGTATATTTCTTTTTATTTCTTTTTTTCCATGGTATATTTCAGAATTTATTTTGGTTCTAAAGCTTTTAACATCAGAATTTTGCAAACGATAGTTGTACAAAGTATTTGAGTTAGACCATAATCACATATCCAGATTTTCACAATTTCACAATTTTACAAGAAGGTATATGAAAATATAAATACTTATAGCATTAGAAATACAATGATTATATGCAAATAATGCATCATGGAACACTGTATCAAAAACTAGTGAAGTACTTGTATGGTGACTAACATAATTTAAAAAAGAAATACAACAATTAAAACATAAAAACTAAAATTTGAAAATGTACAATGAGAATTTGTCACAAGTAGAATCTTAGGAAGAAAAAGACCAGGGAAATACTGTGGTCCATGGCAACACTTGGATTGGGCATAGATCAATGGAAGTTAAGAACTGTTTTTACTGCAGTGGACAGTTTTCCCAGAACTAAAACAGAGGTATTTCCTAGCCTCTTCTAACAAAAAGTTTTACCAGTACCCTAATAAATTAGAATATAATACCAGAGCCATGCTGTTATTTTATGTGTGTTTTGTTTATAAACAGTCAATTTAGGTATAGAAATGAAGCTATATACATATGAAAAAAAGTCTTTAAGCATATAACTAGTAACTAGACATATTTTGCTCCATTTTTTTCCCTTAAAATCTTTCAGTGGCCTCTCATTGTTCTTAAGATAAAATAGAAACTTATTAGCATAGATTTCTGAGGTCAGTATTATCTAACTTCTGTTCACCATTTCATCTTTTGATACTCCTGTCTCCTTTGATCACCATTATCCAAACATACTGCTCTCTTTTATTTTCCTTTGCATATCCCAAGCCATTTCAAATCCTAGAGCCTTATACTTTTCTTCCTTCCCCTAGCATATAACTCAGTTTCCCATCCATCAATGAAATCTTAAAAACCACCTCTTCAGAGAGGCTTCTTTGGCTATCATATCAAAAGTAGTTCAATCCCCAACTCTCCAGTTACAAATTCTCCATAATTTTGCTCTTGGTATTCCTTCATCTCACTGAACATAATCTGACGTTCTGTATCCACTTACAGGAATAGAATTCAAGAAGTTTTAGTATATCTTTCAGACAAACCAAATACTCTGGTAACTTAACAGTAATTGATGATTTAACCACGATTTCAGTAGTAGAGTTTTTAGAGATGCTTTTATTTTTTTCTTCCAATTGGAACATGTGACCATTAATGTGACCCATCGGCCAATTCCATCCTCCCTGGTTTTTGAGTGCCTTTGTTTCTCTTTTTGATGGTAGTTTATCTCTTATTCAAATTCACCAAGATAGGGAATCAGAATTGTGGGGCAAAGCTCTCACATAACCCTTTTCTTCGATTGCTTACTGGAGTCCATGGTTGGGTGCCTTTGGGTCCAATTTCCTTTCTTTTGATGCAAATGACCATGACCAAGTTAGAGAGCAATGTATAAAACCTTTCCAAGACTGCCTCTCTGCTAAGAGCTATGAAAAATAGTTAAGAGCTACTTTTAGGAGAGAAAGGTGGGTAGGCAAGCAAATAGAACCTAAGAAAGTCATCCCCATCCTTGGAGACCAGATAAGTTATATTCCATTCTTAAAGATGGCCAGGAAATGTATAGTCCAGTTTAAATAACCTACCCTTGCTATACCCAGTCTTTACTAAGGTGAAGACATAAGGAAGTGGATAGAGAATTTCCTATCATTATAGTTATTGCATTTTTCAGATGACTGTAACATAAGACGTATGGCAAACTCCATGTTGTCTCGCTGGATGTATATTTCCTAAATTTTATCAAAAATGATTTTTTAAAAAAAGAATAAGAAAACAACAGATTATTCCTGTTGAAGTTCTTCTTTCACAAGGAAGAGGCTCATTGTGAATTAAGTTACATTTTTCTTCATTGAAGGTGTTAAGTTCTGCAGAGCATCTTTATAAACCACAGGGAGGCTGTGAGCATTTTGAAGGAATACTCTTTTCTTTTGTCTCATTGAAGACTACGAGTGATTTACCCAAGTGGCAAATCAATTGTTAAAGTAGAAGGTGCTAGAATGAAAACAGAGCCCCACAAATCTCTGTTGGTTTTAAGTACACAAGTGAAGTACTATCAAGTCACTACCAAAAAAAAATAATAATAATAACTTCAGACTGTTCTAGTATAGATGTGCAGGTATAAATTTTTCCACTGGATATTCAAGAGGGGGAGAAATGTAAATGCTTTTCCTTACTCAAGATATTTATGAAACAAAAGGAAATTGAGTGCATGTTAGGGACCCTGGGGATTGCCATGCATTCCCATTTTATGTTACAAAATATCCATCAATCAAAAGGGTGAAATGCCTCAAATATATATAGATATATATGAAAAAAATTACTGTGGAAAGTGATAATAAAGGTGGGATAGAGATAGACAGTGAGAAGCCTTTCCCCTATGAGTCTTTGTTAACTTGTATCTAAAGGAAGATTACAAATTATCTCGTGAAATTCTAAGTTTGGGAATAGTGAACATATGACACCAAGAATAGTGCCTAACACTCAATACATGAAAGCTATTAGACACTAGGATGTATATGATTTAATAGATTTATTCACTTAATTTGGTTTGCTTTCTATTATTTTATAGCTATGTACTCAGCTAACGTTCAGGCATTTCCAGCAATATTGGTCATATTTATCCTTAATGTAAACAGTTACTTTTTTTAATAATAATTTTTATTATGTTATGTTAGTCACCATACAGTATATCCTTAGTTTTTGATGTAATGTTCCATGATTCATTATTTGCATATAACACCCAGTGCACCATGCAGTATGTGCCCTCCTTAATACCCATCACCGGCCTATCCCACTCCTCTACCCCCTCCCCTCTGAAGCCCTCAGTTTGTTTCCCAGAGTCCACAGTCTCTCATGGTTCGTTAAAACAGTTACTTTTTTGATTCAGTTGTTTTAAATTACCCTCCTGGGGGCCCCTGGGTGGCACAGCGGTTAAGCGTCTGCCTTCGGCTCAGGGCGTGATCCCGGCGTTATGGGATCGAGCCCCACATCAGGCTCCTCCGCTATGAGCCTGCTTCTTCCTCTCCCACTCCCCTTGCTTGTGTTCCCTCTCTCGCTGGCTGTCTCTATCTCTGTCGAATAAATAAATTTAAAAAAAAAAATAAAAAAAAAAAAAAAAAAAATAAATTACCCTCCTGTAACTCTGCACTTTTAATAAAAAGCAGTCTTTGGCTCTCTAGACTTTGTTGGGTTTTTGACAAATACTTTACTCAAATACACATACCAACACAAACACATAAAGGCCTCACTACAGTTAATAGTTGTAAATGATTGCATTTATAGGTTCAAATCCATTCACTAAAATGTTCTCTAAATGGTCAAATTGTTTATAGTCATTAGTTTAGAAAAGAATATTGAACCAAGACTGGGTTCCCAATACGTGCACAAAAACACACACCTTAATGTCTTATGTTTGTTCACATTTGAACTGAAGGTGTTGTTTTAAATGTGGCTGTATAAGAAGAGATTAATGATTTGGAGTCAATATGTACACAGCAGTTATTGGTTTTCCAACTGTAGAGTCTATTTAGAAGTATTTATTTTGGAAGACCACTCGTCTTTGTTCAATAAGAACTATTGACTTTCTTTAAAAATCATTGTTCTATTAGTGTGAAATCTGTACATATAGATAAGAAATACTTTTAAAAAGTATGGCTCAGTAATTTTTTCAAAAAGTGAATATCCATGTGACCATAACCCAAAGCAATAATAGAACATTATCAATTCCCTCAATGCAAACCTCATTCCATAACTTAGTCACTATTTATTCCTTCCCACAAAGATAGCAGCTATTCTCACTTGAACTTCTTTGTAAATTTACCCCCTAAGTATGCATTCTTGAAATAATAGCTTTTTTTTTAAGTATATATAGTTGGAAACATAATACATATTCTTTTATATCTGACTTCTTTCAATCAACATTTTTTTGTGAATTTTACCATTATTGTGTCCAATGTTGACCTGTTTTTTCTATCTTCTTACATCAGTCTAGGTAAGGGATTGTAAATTTTCAAAGAATCAGCTGTAGATTTAATTGATTTTATCTATTGCTTTCTGTTTTCATTCATTGATTTCCAATCTAATCATTATTATATTCTTTCTTCAGCTTGCCTTGGGTTTAGTTTGCTCTTTATTTTTTAGATTCCTAAGGTGAAAGTTTAGATTATTTGTCTCAGATCTTGTTTTCTAACATATGCATTAAAAACTATAAAATTACATCTAAGCACAATTTTTGTTGCATTATACATTTTAGTATTTTAATTATAATTCAACTTAAAATATTTTATAATTGTTATTAAAATTTTTTCTTTCAGCTGTGGTTTATTTAAATTTGTCTTATTTAATTTCAAAATATTTATAGTTTTCTGGATTCTTACTTTTATTGTTTTCTAATTTAATACCATTGTGGTCAGAGCATGTGCTTTGTAAGAATTTAATTATTTGATGTTTAGTGCTACTCATTTTATGGTCCAGTATCTGGTCTGTTTTGGGGAAGGTTCCACGTGTACTTGAAAATAATTTGTTTCTATAATTATTGAGTAAAATATTCTAAAAAGCACAATTATCAATAGAAAGTTGTTTGATAGTTATATTCAAATACTCAGCATTTTTTCCTGATGCTTTTATTCACTTGTTTATCAATTGCTGGAAGAGAAATATTAAATTCTCCTGTTTTCATTGTGGGTTTGCCTATTCTCTTTAGTTCAGTCAACTTTGAATTCATGTGTTTAAATACTGTTTTTAGGTGCTCACACATATAGTATTATTATATTTTTTAATATTTACAATTATAAAATATTTCCCTTTATCTCTTCAAAATTCTTTGTGGCAAAATCTGTTTCTGATATTAAAGTAGCCACTCTATTTTATATTTTGTTTTTGTAGCTATATCCTTTTTTATACACTTATTTTCACACTGTTATTTAAGCTTTATTTCTCATAAAGAGCATAAATACAGGCTTGCTTTTTTATACAACTGGGGTTATCTAGCTTTTAAATGGAGTTTTCATTCAATTCATTTTATTATATTTATTGATATGTTTCGGTTTAAAGTTGCCATTTGGTATTGACTATTTTGTTCCTCTACACATTTTTTTCTAATTTCATTTTTGTTAATTTTATAGTGTTAGTAATCCATTTTATCCCCTGCCTTTCCCATTTTGGTTATTCCTCTAAAAAGAGGAAACAAAAGTTCATTTTTAGTGGTTGCTCTAGGGATTAAAATGTTCATCTTTAGGTTATACCTTTCTGCATGCAAATAATATATTGTTGAGAACAGTATAATTATCTTAAAATAGTATATTACATTTCCTCTTCTCATATCCTGTACTCTTGTTATCCTGCATTGTACTATATACTATATTGTCTTTATTTTTACTTTGAACAATGAATATTTTTACCCTTAAACCATCAATATTGCCTTATATTTCCTTTGATGTTTACACATTTTACATGTATTTCTTAATTTTTACAAGACAATTCTTTGCTTTCTGTATCTGAGATATATCTCATTTGGTGTGAAGAACAACTTTTAACATTTCTCTTAACGTGGATCTCCTGATGAGAAAGTTCCCCAACATTTTTTTAATATTTTTGTTTTTCCTTTTTTCCCTTATTGTTGTAGTTTAATTGAAATGCTTCTTTTCATTTCTTTTTTGTATTTTTATTATATGAATTTTCAAACATTTCCCTAATTCTTATTCAAATTTACTAATTTTTATTCATTAATTTTCTCTTCTTCTGTGTTTAATCTGTTCTTAAATCTATCCATTTGGGTCTTCATTTAGTTATAATTTTTTTCACTTCTCTAACTTAAAATCTTTTCCCTTAAGTATTGTTCCAGGATCTTTCCAAAGAGTTTTTTTTTTTCATTAGGCTTTTATAAAAGACTCAAATTAATATGTTGCTATGAAAAAGCTAACTATTTTTAACTATTATTTGATGGATACTGACTGGCCATTGTATCTTTTTAAGCAAATCAACAATTCATAAGGGAGTAAAAAGAATTGTTCCAAACTTAAAGAGTCGTATTTGCAAAGCTCATTATAACAAAGAGAAATCTAACTATTGACAAAAGGGGGGCAAAGTACAGTGATTTTATAGCATCCACCATTAAACAAATTATAAAATATTAAAGGGAGATTATGGAAAACAACCAAGATTAATTGCTGCTAATTGACAAAAGTCACAACACCAAGTGTTGGTTTCATTTGTGATACTGATGTCATTTACAAGGTTAATTACTGTGTCACCTCACAGTCCCCAGTTGTTTTACATATTGTGGCAGAGAATGCGTGAACAGATGGGTCAGAATAACATCTGGCTTAGGTGAGCAGTAAGAGTACAGCTGACATCCTTGAATGATTTCCTTCAGTTGCATAGTCTCAGGAATAGAAAGTAATAAGAGAGAAACACAGGTGCCAAAAATAAACAACTTGATATTTACTTATTAGCATACTGGCCCTTGCCAAATTCTAGAGTGAATGTCATAATTAGCATCTAACAAAGGTACAGTAATGTTCTCATCAATATAATCTTTTAAAGAATACTTACATTTAATTTAGTCAATTTGTCATTAATATCTTACTTCCCAGTCTTGCTTTTGCATGTCAATCAAAATAATAGTTTATGGAAAATCATGGTATTTCAAACTTGTAATATTTTCTTGATCCTCAGGATAATCTTATAAATTAGATGTTACAACATGATATCCAAATTAATAACCAAAGCCCAGAGATACTGTATCCTAGGTTAAAAAAGTAAATGACAGAACAAGGATGCAAAACCAGAATTATTGGCTTTAACCTAATGCACTCACATTTAGAACTGCATTATGTCAGTAATGCAGAAAGAAGAAAGCCTTTGACAATAATAATGACTATTAAAAACTTTGAAGCTACAATTTGCAAATTTCATTTCTTACTATGTTTTAAGTAATACTTTAATCATTTTGCTATTCAGAATGGTGCAGGTCTAGGGAATTTAATCCCAAGTATTCTAGTATAAAATTATTTCAGTTTTATTTCATCTATTAAACATATTAATCTTTCAATGGCCTGAGATGTGCAACAACAGCGTTCCTAGCTTACAAAATCAGTCAGAATTCAAGGTGAAAATATGCATCTAAATAACACAAACCAACCTCCTTAGAAAAGAGATAATTATCAGGAATATGAGATCGTGCCTATTTTTAAAAGTGTATTTGAATGTATTCTGTAGTTTGTTTATGTGTGCATTTGTTCTTGCTGAAGCCCTGCCCTATTCTGGTTGTCTTTATTACAAAGAGCACAGACTACACATGACATGTTAGAGAGGTGGTTCAAGGGGGAGCACTCTTGGCCTTTATTTCTCTCTGTAAGGTATTATAGTGTTGCTGCTCTCTTGTCAGGAAGGAAAGCACTGAACACTGCACATGTAATTAATTATCACTATTGTTATCACTGAAATCCAGCTAGGCATAATATAGCCTGCTTTGTTGTTCTGTTTTAGTCAGGCATATTTCATAATGTATTCTCTTTCCTTCTATGGAGCTCCAGAATCAGTTTCTATCGTTAGAGCTGATGTTTTGTACCTTTGAACATAAGAAATTCATGGAGAGGGATATTATTTAAGCTGTGTTTCCCCCTTTTTTTCCCCCTACATGAATTTTTAGTTGTCATCTCTTTTTGCAGCTCCTCAAAAAATATGGGTCTCAGGGGAAAGTCTTTTATTAGGATAATTTCAGTACAAAGAATACTTCAACACACTAACATCACTATAATAAATAATGCTTTCTAAAGAAAAATGGAGAATTATCTACATCATTAAAATCTAGTTTGTTCAGATTTAGTATCCATACTAAGAGCAATACAGTAGTACATAGGTTACTGTAGATTATGTTTGCCAGTTATATTGAGATATAATTCCCATACTCTACAATTCACACAGTTAAAGCATACAATTCAATGGATATTTTAGTATATTCACAGACTTGTACAAACATCACTGCAATCAATTTTAGAACAATTCCAACACTCCAGAGAAAAACCCTGGGACCATTAGTCACTCTCCATTTCTTCCCAATCCTCCCTAACCCAGCTCTAGAAAATCATGAATTTATTTTCTTTCTCTATACATTTGTCAATTCTGGACATTTCATATAAATGGAATGATGAAGTGCATGTTATTTGGTAACTGGCTTCTTTTACTTTGTGGGACATTTTCAGGGTTTAACCAGATTGTAGCAAATATAAGTAGTTTATTACTTTTTATTGCTTAATAATAGTCTATAATTTGGTTGGTACTGCATTTTATGTATCTATTCATCAATTCATGGATTTTTAGGCTGTTTCTACTTTTTAGCTATTATGACTAATGCTACTATGAATATCTGTACTCAAGATTTTGTGTGGACAAATGTTTTAATTACTCCTAGGTATATACAAAGGAATATATATTCACTGAATCATAAAGCATATCTAAGTTTAACCTTTTGAAGAACTACCAGATTATTTCCAGTTGCTACACCATTTTACATTCCTACCAGAAATGTGCTAGAGTTCCAGTTACTGCACGCACTTGTCGACATTTATTATCATCTGCCATTTTGATTATACTCATCCTACTGGGTATCTCGTTTCTTGTGTTGAATTGTATTTCCTTAATGACTAATGAGATTGAGACAAGGAAATGTGGTTTTTTAGCCACTCATGCATCTTCTCTGGAGAAATATCTATTCAGGTCCTTTGCTCATTGGCCTTTTTGATTCGTAATGGTTTTTATTTATTCTAGATGCAACCACTTATCTGATACATGATTTACAAATACTTTCTCCTAGTTTGTGTGTTGTGCTTTCACTTCTTGAAGATGTTCTTTTAGGTCCAGTGGTTTAATTTTGTTGAAGTCAGCTTTATCTTTTTTCTCTTGTTGCTTATATTTTTGGTATAATATCTAGGAAAAGTTTGTTTAACACATACCATGAAGATTTAGTCCTATATTTTCCTTAATAAAATTTATGTTTTATCCCTTATGTTAGGTTTCCAATATATTTTTATTAATTTTGTTTATGGTGTGTTTCTTTTTCAAGTTTATATCCCGTTGTCCCGGAACCATTACTTGAAGATACTATTTTTCCTCATTGAATTATTTTTGAACACTTGTTGAAAATAAATTAAACTTAGATATAGGGCTTACTTCTGATTCTAAATTATATTCCACTGATCTATATGTACATCCTCATGTCAGTTCCTTTTCCATCCATTCACTTCAATAAGTTTGTTTCGTACATTTGTAATAGAGTTAGATTATTTTGTCACATTTTGCATTATATCCTGGGATCCTTGAATTTCTAAATCTTTTCTTTACATTAACACACACTTATGTTATCAAATTGTATGAATTTTGACGAAAGCATAGTGGTATGTGTCTACTGTTATAATTAACTTTCTCCCATCCTGAAACACAGGCAACCACTGATTTATTGATGCTATGGTTTTGCTTTTTCAGGAATTTCATATAAATGGTATGATACAGTAGTATGAAACCTTTTCAGATTGGCTTCTTTCATTTAGCAATTTACAGCTAAGATTCATTCATGTTTTTACATGGCTTAATAGCACTCTTCTTTTTATGACTGAATAGTATTCTATTTTAGGGGTATACCACAATTTGCTTATCCATTCACCTACTTAAGGGCATCTGGTTGCTTCTACTTTGGGTTATTATGAATAAGCTGGTATAAATATTCATCTACTGTTTATTTGGGAAAATAAGTTTTCAGATCCTTTGGAAAAATACGTAGGAGCATCTTTTCTTGATCATGTTGTAAGACTACCTTGTTTTGAAAAACTGCCAAACTGTCTTCTATGCTATACTATACTATACTATACTATAATGTCTATACTATTTCGTGTTCCCACCAACAGCAAGTAAGAGTTCTTGATCCATATTGTCTCCAGCAATTAGTATGAGCAACTTTTTTTTGGGAGGGGGTTAAGCCATTCTAATAGAATTATACTTTACCTCATTTAAGAAAAAAATTGTGATCCTATAATGACAGAGAATGTTGAGCATCTTTTCATATGCTTATTTTCTATCTATATATCATCTTTGGTAAAGTGTCTATTAGGACATTGTTCTCAGTTGGGTTGTTACTATTATAATTGAATTTTAAGACCTCTTTGTATATTTCTGATGAAAGTCTTATGTCAGAGATGTTTTCTGCAAAGGTTTATTCCAGTCTGTGGCTTTTCTTTCATTATATTAACAGTGCATTTTGCAGAGCAATTATTTTTAATTTTAATAAAGTCTCACATCTATTTTTCTTTCATGGGTTATGTTTTTGATGTTGTATCTAAAACTGCTTCAACTTCATTTCACATAGATTTTTCTCCTATATTTTTTCTTATAGTTGCTTTATAATTTTGCATTTTACATTTAGGCTTTTGGCTCTTCTTGTAGTCTAGTTTCATTTTATTCTTCAGTCCAGGGCCAGAGTTTTCATAGTTTGAATTTCCTCTGCAGAAGTTACAGTAGCTCTGCACACAGGATTTCTTATCCACTTAACCAGATGTGGTGAAAGAGGGTAAGTGGGAGATGAGGTTTGAAAGTTGTCAGTGGTTAAACATCAAAAATGGAGTCAGATTCTTGAGTATTTCTTAATTCTGAAAAAAGGATGAGGAAAAGGATCTTATGCATAAAAAAAAAAGTTGGTTTGATATGAGTGTTATTCAAAGTAACTAAAATATATTTCATTTTTAATTTTTTCTTAAAAAATTAATTCAAGTATAACATGGAAAAATTGAAATTAGGAGTGTTACTCTGCCTTATCCCCTGTCACTAGAGCCTTGCAAGGACTTCAGCTATTACTATATGCTCCAAAGACTTAACTATGCCTCCAGATTTGGGAGCATTTGTACCATTTTTTTTTAAATTAATTAATTTATTTGAGAGAGAGAGCTTGTGCATGCAAGCAGGGGCAGATAGAGAGAAAGAGGAGAGAGAGAATCTCAAGCAGACTCCCCACTGAGCACTGGGCTCAATCCCAGGACCATGAGGTTATGATCTGAGCCGAAATCATGAGTCGGATGGTTAATCAACTTGAGCCACCCATGCGCCCCTATACCATTTCTTATATATACACCTGTGCCTAACTCGACTAGGCACATAGACACCCAATAAATTTTGTTAAATAGCATAGAATATATTAACTGAACCAAATTTGATGCAACCATAAATGTGATTTATGTCTTGGGTCTTATGGCCTTATTTTAGTGCCTAAGATTCCACAGTGGACCCTGACTTCATCCGTATCTTATACCACTGTGCCGAAGTATGCTCTTGATTTCCTGCACAAATTCAAGTTAGTCTTTAGCTGGAGCTCCATATTTGTTGTTACCTATTCTATTACAGTCAGATGTTTTGCCCTATCCTAATCTATATAACATTCGAAGCCACCTCCCCTCTCCATCTTAACCTGCTGCCTGAAGCCCTAGCCCTCAACAGATTACCCCGTGGTAAATCTAGTTTCTTGCTATCTTTAAATATATACTATTATTTTTATTCCATCCAAACAAAAATTTTCACTTGGATTGCTGATATAGTCCCTTCATCACTGCCTTCTATCCTCTGGTCTATCTTTTTTCCACATTTCTACCAGACCAGTCATTCTAAAGTTGTATCTTTTCTGGTTATTTATCAGTTTAAAATACTGTACTGAATTCCCATTAACTTAGTTGAGAACTAAACCCTTTAAAATAGAATCAGTTTTCTTTTAAAAATTTTATCTCCATCCTATCTTATAACAATTTCTATCACTATAGCCACAGTTACACACCTCGAGCCAGAACACTACAACAAGAAAAAAGCAGAAGACAGTTGTGGCCCATCTAGGCAAACAGATATTCTGTATTGGTACTCTAGGACTTAAATGTTGGGATACTAGACTCATGGATGGTACTTTGGTGATACTTTCATGTTGCCAAGACAGCCACAATGTACTGCTACTACGTAGAGGAATAATGTATATTATCCCTCTCAATAGGTGTCTTCTCATTGTCTGTGGCCACCTTCAAGCACCTGCTAGTAATAGTGGCTGTGTATCCCTTCAGGTCTAACTCCTCTAAATAATAAACTCCCTACAGGTTTCTCCATTCTTCATTCTCCATTCTGAATAGATCTCTTGTGGTAAATCGTGATGATGCCAATACAAAAAGTAATCCCAAGCACTTATTGAATGTTTACTTATACTACAGAGAATGCACTTAGCAAAGCTAACTTAAACCTCACAAAGATCATATTGGTATCATTCTGCTTTGTACCAGATGTAGAAACTCAAATTCAAAAAAAGTTACTTGTTGAGGGACATACAGCTATTAAAGTACATATTTGTTATTAAAATCTGGTTGTACCAGACTCCATAAGCTGTGCTTTGAATGTTACGAGAGAAAGGCTAGAATCACAGATAGAATAGTAGTAGAACATTATATATTTGCTCCACACTAAAACTAAAGCATGAGTAGGTGTGGAGAGAGGAGAAGGGGAAGTTCACTAATGTAAGGGGATTTGCAATTTCTGAATGCATGCATTGATGATGGAATTGTACTCAGCATTTAAAAAAAATCAAGATGTTCTACAAATGTGTTGTCTGTACCACGTATAATAGCTATGCTAGAGAAGTGAGACATAATAACTTTTTGCAAAGTACTTCCCAATGAATTGTATCATTAAATTTCAACTAAATTAGGTAGTACACTCAAAAGTTTTACTTCAATTTCATATAATGTTGATAAGCCATGTGTAATATGTTAATAATCTGGATAATATTCAAGGCATTGTAGAAGATATAATATCACTTCATCTAAGAGTGAATGTTCCAAAAGCTATTTGAACCAAAATTTCTCACCTTAAAATCAATTACATATAGCATAGATTAATAATAAATAGAGCACATCTCCAACTCTTCTATAAATGTTTAATGTTCAAAATAATTGGAGGAAGTATCTTGTTCAGAAACTCTGATAGGCCCTTTGGACCTTCTGTTGTGCTCTGTGCTTATTGTACTTGGTTGATTTCATGAATTGTAACACTAGAAAGCCTTGTTAATAAAGACAACTTAGAAGAAAAACACATTACATCTGATGGGGAAAAAAAAGCATTTGCCACTCCATTGAAATTATTTTAGGCAGATTATTCTATGTCATACTGTAATTCCTGGAGATATCATTTCTGTGTGATATAAAGCCATTTTATTCTATGCCTCTGTGTGTGTGTGTGTGTGTGTGTGTGAGAGAGAGAGAGAGAGAGAGACAGACAGACAGAGAGATATATGGAGAGAGAGAGGTTGTATGTACACACAGCTGGGATGAATGTCAAGTAGTTAAGATTTATTTGGTATGTATGGAGATATTACTACGAGATTGCATAATATAGATTAGACATAAGAAGTAGAAAATTGTGCAATAGAAATGAAAGTAAAATTAAAGTCCACTGGTTCAAACACATACAATAGATAATCTTTATCAAATAAACTCATAACAGATTTATTCATATCTTCAAGCAGCTGGTGCAATCTTGCGATTCTTATTTGAAACATTCATATTTTTATATTAAGAATCATCAGTTTTCATGTCAGCGAAATCCTTTGTTAAAGTGATCCTCCAGACCTTCCATTACAAATCCTCACGTGTAAAAAAAGAAAAAAAATAAATAAACAAACAAATCCTCAAGTGTGTTGACAAATCACCACTTGGTATTTTGTTATGGTTTTTATTTCAGTAAATTACAAGTAATCTGCCCCAGGTTAAAGGCATATAGTTATTGCACCTAAACAAGTTTTTCAGTATAATTTCATGATATCTACCTACATGAGGGGACATAAATTTCCTGCTTCCCTTCAATTCTTTTTCATTTTGTAATTTCACTTTCCTCTGACCTGATTAAAAAAGTTCTATTTGCACACAAAGGGAGAATAATATGTCACTGAAGTAGGATAATTTACATTTTTATTGTTCTGTGCTAATTTCTCATGTGTTTAGTAATCCTTAGGGATGTTATAAATGCTTTTAATATGCACTGAATATAAAATGGACAAACTGCTCTATGACATTGTTTAATTTTTTAACAAAAATTACTTTCTGTTTGTGTTGACCTCTATCCTTTGCTGAGAAAACTATGAACATTGACATGGAACTTAAGACAAAGATAAACTATATGGAGAGTTGTGGGCAAAGACATACCTTCTTGGGAGTCTTAAACGTTCACTTAAAAATTAACAGTTTTAAGGATGCAGTAAATGATTTCTATTAAATCATGAGTCATTGCATTTGTTTCTCAGCATTGAAACTAGGGCTGGCAGTCTACAGTCTGCAGCCTAAATCTGATTGCTGCCTGTTTGTGCCAATAAAGTTTCATTGGGACACATCCATGCACACTTATTTATGTGTTATGTATGAATGCTTTCCTGCCACAAGCAGAGTTAAGTAGTTGCTAGAGAGAGACCATAGTATACCCAAAGCCTAAAATATTTACTCTGGTCCTTAAGAAAAAAAATTTGCCAACACTGATACAAACAAATATAAATATAGACCTGTTTTGAACTACAGATAATTTTTAGTAATATAAATTAATCTTTAACATCTGTTACTTATATGCTATGTACCAGGCAGTTTTGAGCAATTTATTTTAATTAATATCATTTAATTCTTACCTTATGAAGTGGGCAATATTAGTATCCCTATTTTACAAACGATGCAGAAACTGAGCCCTGGAGAAGTTGAATAGATAACTAAGGTGCTAAAATTTGAACTGAAACAGTCTAATTCCAGATAGGATCATGTATTTATACACCTGATATTCAACCTAATTATCTGGAAATAAGTTAGAGTTTGGGATAACAACATAAATACAGAATAATCCAATAATTTTGTGTTGACATTTGTAAAAAAAAATTATCATTGAAAAAAATATCCATTTCAGAAAAAATTTACCATATTTGTAGGTATTTGGTTCTGAATTCCTAAATAGAATCTTTGGGGCACCTGGATAGCTCTGTTGGTTAAGCATCTTGTCTGCCTTTGGCTCAGGTCATGATCCCAGCCCTGCATGTTGGGTTCCCTGCTCAGCAGGGAGTCTGTTTCTCCCTCTCCCTCTCCCTCCTGCCCAACTGCACTGGTGCTCTGTCTCACTCTGGCTCTCAAATAAATAAATAAAATCTTAAAAAAAGAAAAAGAATCCTTGAAATATTTTCTCCCATTCCTTAGTTTGCCTTTTCATTTTTTGATTGTTTCTTCTGCTGTTCAGAAGCTTTTCAGTTTGATGTAGTCCCTGGTTTTGTAGCTTGTGATTTTGATGTCATCACACACACACACACACACACACACACACACACACACACACAAAATTGTTGCGAAGACTAATGTCAAGGAGATTTCCCCCTATGTTTTCTTCTGATAGGTTTATGACTTCAGGTCTTACATTCTTCTGCATGTGATTGCCTAGAATTCCCAACACCATTTATTGAAGAGACTTCCCTTTTCTATTGAGTATTCTTGGCTCTTTGTCAAATATTGTTGACTATATATGCAAAAGTTTATTTTTCAGTTGCAAAAAATATCTACTGCCTACAGAGTTAATGTTAAAAATATATAAAGAATTCCTATAACTCAATAGAAAAAAATAAAAAATAACCCGATAAAAAAATGGGAGATGACCTGAATAGATATTTTTCCAAAGAGGACACAGAAATGGCCAAGAAGTACATGAAAAAGCGTTCCACATTACTCACATCAGGATCAGAGAAATCCAAATCAAAACCATAATGAAGTATCAGCTCACACATGTTAGAATGGCATCATCAAAGACATAAATAAGTACTGGCAAGGATGTGGAGTAAAGTGAACTATTGTGTACTATTGTTGGGACTGTAAGGCGGTACAACCACTCAGGAAAAAAGTTTGGAGATCCCTCAAAAAATTAGAAATAGAACCATATGATCCAGGAAGCCAACTTCTGGGTATATATCTGGAAAAGATGAAATCAGTATCTCAAAGAGATACCTGCATTTGCATGTTAATTATTGCACCATCATTCACAATAGCTGATATATGGAAACAACCTGTGATAGATAGGTATGTAGATAGATAGATAGATGATAGATAGATAGATAGATAGATAGATAGATGATAGATAGATAGACACCTCTTTATCCATCTATCTGTAGATGGACATTTAGATTGCTTCCTTATCCAAATCTATATCTAATGGAATATTATTCAGCCATGAGAAAGAAAGAAATCCTGCCATTTGCAACAATATGGATCTTGAGGGCAATGTGCTAAGTGAAATAAGTCTAACAGGAAAGACAAATACATCACTTATATGTGAAATCTAAGAATAGCTGAGCTCATGTAAACAGAGAAGAATGAGGTAACCTGGGGCTGGTGGGAGGTGCAGGGAATAGGGAGATGCTTGTCAAAAGATATGGACTTCCACTTCCTTACAATGAATAAGGGGATTTAATGTACAACACAATGACTATAGTTAACAGTATTGTATTAAATACTTGAAAATTGCTAACAGAGTAGATCTTAAATGTTCTCACCATACACACACAAATGTTAAGTATGTGAAGTGTTTTGATAGAAGTGTTAACTAACCCTATTGTGATAATCATTTTGCAATAGAGACGAGTATTAAATCATCGTGGTACACACTTTAAACTTACACAATGTTATATGTCAATTATATTTCAATAAAGTTGGACAAAGTCTTTCAAATAATATCTTAAATTATCAAACATGACAGACTTCCTAAGAACTAATTAATGCTGTCAGTAAACAATAGAAATGGAAAGTCACCATCCCCCCATAAATTAATTAGTAAATTAATTAAAAAATAATACCCTCAAAAAAAAGGGAAATCGAAAGTCATTTTTTAAAGTGGCAATAAAAATGAAATGCACAAAATTCACATAAAAAACTGATTTTTGTATTGTGAACTCACATCATAGCCCAACTCATTGATCTTAGGACTATGACTTAAATGTGAGTCCATAACTGAACTATTTATGGACTTACTCGTGACAGAAAATGGGGTTTTTAGAATACAACTTCTCAATAGTAGCAGCCATATTAGTGCTATACTAGCAATTATTATTTTTAATTTTATATTAATTAATTAGATTATTTTTTTACACTCTTACCTGGGTTAACAATGTTTACCAATGGTCATGCTTCCAGACTTCTGTTTTCTTTAGTGGAGTCATCCATCACTCCAGTGAAAACTGTCTTTCCAAAAGTTTCTGCAGAGCAGTTTCCTGTCTCTTTGATTAGTGTAATAACGGAATGGACTCTAAAATTAGTTCTTAGAAGACCAGTATGCTGATTTTATCTTGCTGCTGTTTCCTTTGATTTTTGTTTTCTGAAAAGATATGACCCTCTGTTTGTAACTTTAGAAGGAGTGTTCCTTGTTATCCACACTTCCATGATAAATATGACTGTTACTCAGACAATAGTAAAAATGAGAGATTAAACATAAATATAGAAATAATAGGGAAAGAAGTAGGTAAAGGGAAAATCAGTTGCAAGAAGGGCAGGCTAACATTACTGAATAGAGATGCAGGTCAATTAGAATTGAATATAAAGTAAGAAATAAAGTTCAGCAAATTTAGAATTTCCTGAGTTGCTTCCAGATGCAGGGAAGATTTGAAGCACAACATTTCATCTGGAATAGGTGTTGAATCTCAACTATTCCACTTTTTATCTGGGTAAAGGGGGTGATGTCATTAACATCTCTGAATCACTACTTTTTCGTTTGAGAAATGAGCAGTACTCATATCTGTTCTATGAAAACCCCCAAAACTGTCAGGATCAACCATAAAATGAGAAAATAAATCCTAAACAATTTTGAAAATGTGGAGAATTTCATTTTCTGTATTGTTCTTTAGAAGATGGAAAGTAAGGGACTCCTTTTTTTTTTAGATTTTATTTATTTATTTGACAGAGAGAAAGACAGCTAGTGAGAGAGGGAAAACAGGCAGGGGGAGTGGGAGAGGAAGAAGCAGGCTCCCAGCGGAGTAGGGAGCCCAATGTGGGACTTGATCCCAGGACTCTGGGATCACACCCTGAGCCGAAGGCAGATGCTTTACGACTGAGCCACCCAGGCTCCCCTGTGTAAGGGACTCTTGTATAAATACATTTGATAATGAAATCAGAAGAAAGAAACCATGATTTCCAGTAATGGTTCGGAGGACATGGGGGGAACCTTGAGTGAAGATCTTGAAGGGACCAGGAAAGAATACAGAAGCATGGTGAGGAGGGAATTGGAACAGTCCTGATAATAAATGGGTTAGGATAAGATCAAGTAATCTTTATCTATGATGAAACAGGCACAAATCTATGCACAACTGGTTGGAGATGGAGTAAACATTAGATTATTTGAAGATTCTTGCATTTTAGTGGAGGGAGGAATCCTAATTATTAATAGATAAGCACCAGCATTCGGCACGCTTTCATGATAAATCTATTAAGAAATAGAAAGTAATAAGACTTTTTAATGTAGAACATTCTTATTAAATACCTCTTCCATATAAATTGGATGATTCTTCAAAAATTTGGCTAGGAAAATGGAGATTCAAGCATTCATTTTTCAGAAGCATGCAATCTCTTTAAAGTGGTACTGATTCACCTGTGTATGAGCTCTCTCCCTCTCTCTCTCTCTCTCTCTCTCTCTCTCTCTCTCACACACACACACACACACACACACACACACACACACAGCAGTAAACAAATATAACAGTTGTTTTATTCAGTGTTGATTGGGAAGGAAATCCACTAGGGACAAACTCCAAAGTGTAATTAAAACTAATGTATTTCTTTCTTTGTTTCCAGGCCTCTGGCTTCTGGGGGAAAGACTCTTACTACCCTAATATTTTCTCATTTTTAATTTCTTCACTTTAATTACCTTCTCTCAGGCCTATAAAATTATTACTTCCTTTTAAAAGAAAAACAAGAGAAATGAACTGTTTGCTGAAGGCCTTTACCAAGCTTTCACAGATGGAGCTCTTTCAAATAACAATATTGCTAGTAACTGAACCAAGTATGGAATGTCCACTTCTACTTTCCATAAATGTTAGCCCCCAGATATCTCATTCTTTTCTACCTATCGATGTTTTTGTACGTGTACTCATTTCATCTGATTCAGTCTCATCTTCTTTACCTATGATTTTTTTAATGATTCTTGAAGAGACAGCCTAAATATCCTTGCATTCGTGAAGTCTTCTCTGACTTATTCAAATCAAGGTTTTTATTCCTCCTATTTTCCCCCAGAAGGTAGTTCTGTTTTATATTTAATTGCATTGTTTTACAGTTTTTATTTACACACCTGTCCTTCCATACTAGACAATGAGTTGCGTAAGTGCATGGAACATACGTTATTTCTCTTTGGATATTCAACACTAAGTAAAGCGCCTGGAACTTAGTAATACTCAACTCAATGCACTTTTGTCAAAGTAGTTTCTTGCTGAACAAATTAGAGAGCTTCTTTTCTTCCCCTTTCTTTCCTTTTCTTTTTTATACCATTAGGTGTATTGTTTTGTTTTCAAGTTACTTACATTTTTATTAATCCACCTGTTATGAATTTTTTTTTTACATTTCAATAGTGAGACGAAAAGTGTAATCTTGGTAATTTATATTTATTTAGATCTTTTTTTTTTCACTACCCAAAGCCTTTTTACATATATTGTAACAACTCCTGAGTCAGATAGAGCAATTATTCTCAATTCGTAGCCATCAAACTGAGGACTGCTGAGATAAAATTATTTTTCCATGCTTATTTATTCACTTAAACATTGTCAAACCTAGAGCTATCCCCAAATTCTTTCTAATTCTTGCCTATTATTATCAGTGCCTCCTAAAACCATAAAAAACATAGTTCACAAAGGAAAATAGACTTCATCGTGGTACCAAGAAGTTACCCTGAGATAATTGGCAACATAGGTTGAGAGACTTCCTGTTTAGAAGCTGTCCTTGGGCCATCGATTTGTTCCTTCTAATGATATGGTACATCTTTCAGCACGTTTGTTCCTCTGTTTTTAATACTCACCATCGTATTAGTGGAGCAGCCATTAAAGTCTTTGCCCAAGGACATGTCTGAATATCAAATATAAGGTGACTAGGGATGTATATTGATTCCCTTTTTTCTTGATTCATTAATTTTATTTTTTCTTCTTTTTTATTCAATTAACATATAATTTAAATTCAATTAATCAACATATAATGTATTATTAGTTTCAGAGATAGAGGTCAGTGATTCATCAGTTTTATATAATGCCCAGTGCTTTACATCACACGCCCTCCTTAATGTCCATCACCCACTTACCCTATCCTCCACTCCCCCTCCGCTCCAGCAATCCTCAGATTGTTTCCTATGATTAAAAGTCTCTTAGTTTGTCTCCCTCTCTTATGTCATCTTGTTTTATTTTTTTCCTCTCTTCCCCATGATCCTCTGTTTTGTTTCTTAAATTCCACATGAGTGAGATCATAAAGTTGTCTTTCTCTGACTGACTTATGTCACTTAGCATTATACCCTCTAGTTCCAACCATGTCATTGCAAATGGCAAGATTTCATTATTTGATGGCTGAGTAGTATTCCAGTGTGTGTGTGTGTGTGTGTGTGTGTGTGTGTGTGTATGTATATATATATAATCTGTCAGTGGACATCTGAGCTCTTTCCATAGCTTGGCTATTGTGGACATTGCTGCTATAAACATTGGGGTGCAGGTGCCCTTTCAGATCACTACATTTTCATCTTAGGGGTAAATCCCTAGTAGGGTAATTGCTGAGTTGTAGGGTAGCTCTTAATTCAGCTTTTTGAGGAACCTCCATACTGTTTTCCAGAGTGGCTGCAACAGCTTGCATTCCCACCAACAGTGTAAGAAGTTTCCCCTTTCTCTGCATCCTTGCCAGCACCTGTCATTTCCTGAGTGATTAATTTTAGCCATTCTGACTGGTGTGAGGTGGTATCTCATTGTGGTTTTGATTTGTATTTCCCTGATGTGGAGTGATGTTGAACATTTTTCATGTGTCTGTTGGCCATTTGTATGTCTTCTTTGGAGAAATGTCTGTTCATGTTTTATGCCCATTTCTTGATTGGATCATTTGTTCTTTGGGTGTTGAGTTTGATAAGTTCTTTATAGATTTTGGGTACTAGCCCTTTTCTGATAAGACATTTGCAAATATCTTCTCCCATTCTGTCAGTTGTCTTTTGGTTTTGTCGACTGTTTCCTTGGCTGTACAAAAGCTTTTTGTAATGATGAAGTCCCAATAATTCATTTTTGCCTTTGTTTCCCTTGCCTTTAGAGACTTGACTAGCAAGAAGTTGCTTCAGCCACGGTCATAGAGGTTGCTGACTGTGTTCTCCTCTAGGATTTTGAAGGATTTCTGCCTCACACTTAGGTCTTTCATCCACTTTGAGTCTACTTTTGTGTATGGTGTAAGGAAATGGTCCAGTTTCATTCATTCTTCTGCATGTGGCTGTCCAGTTTTCCCAAAACCATTTATTGAAGAGACTGCCTTTTTTCCATTGGATATTCTTTCCTGCTTTATCGAAGATTAGTTGACCATAGAATTGAGGGTCCATTTCTGTATTCTCTATCCTTTTCCATTGGTCTATATGTCTGTTTTTGTGCCAGTACCATACTGACTTGATGATTACAGCTTTGTAATAGAGCTTGAAGTCCAGGATTATGATGCGACAACCTTTGGTTTTCTTTTTAACATTCCTTTGGCTATTTAGGGTCTTTTCTAGTTCCGTACAAATTTTAGGATTATTTATTCCAGCTCTGTGAAAAAAGTTGATGGTATTTTGATAAGGATTGCATTGAATGTATAGATTGCTCTAGGTAGCATAGACATTTTAACAATATTTGTTCTTCTAATCCATGAGCATGGAAAGTTTTTCCATTTCTTTGTATCTTCCTCAGTTTCTTGCATGAGTGTTCTATAGTTTTCTGAATACAGATCCTTTGCCTCTTTGGTTAGGTTTATTCCTAGGTACCTTACGGTTTTTGGTGCAGACCTACATGGGATCATCTCCTCAATTTCTCTTTCTTCTGTCTCATTGTTAGTGTATAGAAATGCAACTGATTTTCGTGCATTGATTTTATATCCTTCCATTTTGCTGAATTCCTGTATGAGGTCTAGCAATTTTGGGGTGGAGTCTTTTGGGTTTTCCACACAGAGTATCATGTCATCTGCAAAAGTAGAGTTTGACTTCATCTTTACCAATTTAGATGTCTTTTATTTCTTTTTGTTGTCTGATTGCTGAGGCTAGGACATCTAGTACTATGTTGAATAACAGTGATGATAGTGGATATTCCTGCTGTGTTCCTGATCTTAGGGAAAAGCGCTCAGTTTTTCCCCATTGAGAATGATATTTGCTGTGGACTTTTTATAGATGGCTTTTATGATATTGAGGTATGTTCCCTCTATCCCTACACTGTGAAGAGTTTTAAAAAAGAAAAGATGCTGTATTTTGTCAAATGCTTTTTCTGCATCCATTGAGAGGATCATATGGTTCTTGTCCTTCTTTTATTAATGTAGTTTATCATGGTGATTGATTTGTGGATGTTGAACCACTCTTACATCCCAGGAATTAATCCCACTTGGTCGTGGTGAATAATCCTTTTAATGTACTGTTGGATTCTATCAGCTAGTATCTTGGTGAGAATTTTGGCATCCATGTTCATCAGGGTTATTGGTCTATAATTCTCCTTTTTGGTGAGGTCTTTTTCTGGCTTTGGGATCAAGGTAATACCTGCCTCATGGAAAGAGTTTGAAAGTTTTCCTTTCATTTCTATTTTTGAAACAGCTTCAGAAGAATAGGTTTTAATTCTTCTTTAAATGTTTGGTAGAATTCCCCTTGGAAGCCATCTGGCCCTGTGAACTCTTGTTTATTGGATTTTTGATTACTGCTTCAATTTCCTTGCAGGTTATGTATCTGTTCAGGTTTCCTATTTCTTCCTGTTTCAGTTTTGGTAGGTTTTGTTTGTTTGTTTTTTTAAGATTTTATTCATTTGACAGAGAGAGAGAGCACATGCAAGGGGAGGGGCAGAGGGAGAGGAAGAAGCAGGCTCCCCGGTGAGCAGGGCTTGATCCTAGGACCCTGGGATCATGACCTGAGCCAAAGGCAGATGCTTAACTGACTAAGCCACCCAACCGCCCCAGTTTTGGTAGCTTATACGTCTCTACAAATGCATCCATTTCTTCCAGATCACCTAATTTATTGGCATATAGTTGCTCATAATATGTTCTTACAATTGTTTGTATTTCTTTGGTGTTGTGATCTCGCCTCTTTCATTCATGATTTTATTTATTTGGGTCCTTTCTCTTTTCTTTTTGGTAAGTCTGGCTATGGGTTTATCAATCTTACTAATTCTTTCAAAGAACCAACTCGTAGTTTCATTGATCTGTTCTACTGTTCTTTTGGTTTTGATTTCATTAATTTCTGCTCTAATCTTTACTAATTCTCTTCTCCTGCTGGGTTTAGGCTTTATTTGCTGTTCTTTCTCCAGCTCCTTTAGGTGTAAGGTTAGCTTGTGTATTTGAGACTTTTCTAAGTTTTTGAGAGGGGCTTGTATTGCTATGTACTTCCCTCTTAGGAACACATTTGCTGTAACCCAAAGATTTTTAACAGTTGTGTTTTCATTTTCATTTGTTTCCATGAATTTTTTTTTAATTCTTCTTTAATTTCCTGGTTAACCCATTCATTCTTTAGTAGGATGCTCCTTAGCCTCCATGTATTTGAGTTCTTTCCAAATTTCCTCTTGTGATTGAGTTCCAGTTTCAAAGCGTTGTGGTCTAAAAACATTCAGGGAATGATCCCAGTCTTTTGGTACTGACTGAGACCTGATTTGTGACCCAGTATGTGATCTATTCTGGAGAATGTTCCATGTACACTCAAGAAGAATGTGTATTTTGTTGCTTTAGGGTGGAGTGCTCTGAATATATCTGTAAAGTCCATCTGGTCCAGTGTGTCATTCAAAGCACTTGCTTCCTTGTTGATTGTCTGCTTAGATAATCTGTCCATTGCAGTGAGTGGGGTGTTGCATTATTATCAATGTGTTTCTTTAATTTTGTTATTAATTGGTTTATATAATTGGCTTCTCCTATATTAAGGGCATAAATATTTACAATTGTTAGATCTTCTTGTTGGATAGACCTTTAATAAAATGAAATAGTGTCCTTCCTCATCTTTTATTACAGTCTTTGCTCTAAAATCTATTTGTCTGATATAAGGATTGTCACCCCAGCTTTCTTTTGATGTCCATTAGCATGATCAGTGGTTTTCCACCCCCTCACTTTCAATCTGGAGGTGTCTTTGGGTCTAAAATGAGTCTTGTACAGACAGCATATTGATGGGTCTTGCTTTTTTATCAAATCTGATACCCTGTGTCTTTTGATTGAGGCTTTTAGCTCATTTACATTCAGAGTATCTTATTCAAAGATATGAATTTAGTGTCGTTGTATTACCTGTAAAATCACTGTTTCTGAATATTGTCTCTGTCCCTTTCTAGTCTATGTTACTTTTGGGGCTCTCTCTTTGCTTAAAGGATCACCTTTAATCATTCTTGCAGGGCTGGTTTAGTGATCACAAATTCTTTTAGTTTCTGTTTGTCTTAGAAGTTTTTTTTTAATAATAATTTTTTATTATCTTATGTTATTCACCATACAGTATATCCTTAGTTTTTGATGTAATGTTCCATGATTCTTTATTTGCGTACAACACCCAGTGCACCATGCAAGATGTGCCCTTCTTAATACCCATCACCAGCCTGTCCTGGAAATTTTTATCTCTCCTTAGATTTTGAATGACAGCCTTGCTGGATGAAGTATTCTTGGCTGCATATTGTTTTCATTTAGCACCCTAAATATATCATGCCAGTCCTTTCTGGCCTGCCAGTTCTCTGTGGAAAGGTCTGCTGCCAATCTAATGCTCCTACCTCTGTAGGTTAAGGAGTTCTTGTCTTGAGCTGCTTTCAGGTTTTTCTCTTTGTCTCTGAGATTTGCAAGTTTCGCTATTAAATGTTGAGGTGTTGCCTATTTTTTTTTTATTTTGAGGGGGATTCTCTGTGCTTCCTGGACTTGGATGCCTGTTTCCTTTCCTAGATAGGGAAGTTCTCTGCTGTAATTTGCTACAATATAACTTCTGCCCTTCTCTCTCTCTCTCTTTTCTCTTCTGGGATCCCAATTATTCTAATATTGTTTAGCTCTTTGGTATCACTTATCTCTTGAATTTTCCCCTCATGATCCAGTAGTTGTTTATCTCTCTTTCTCTCTGCTTCTTTATTCTCCATCATTTTGTCTTCTATATCAGTAATTCTTTCATTTGCCTCCTTTATCCTAGCAGTTAGAGCCTCCATTTTTTATTCCATCTCATCGATAGCATTTTTTTAACTTCAACTCGATTAAATTTTAGTCCTTTTATTTATCCAGAAAGGGATTCTCTAGTGCCTTATATGCTTTTTTCAAGCCCAGCTAGTATCTTTATAATTGTTATTCTGAACTCTAGTTTTGACATCTTACTTATATTCACACTGATTAGGTCCCTGGCAGTCAGTATTGCCTCTTGTTCTCTTTTTTGAGGTGACTCTTTCCATTTTGTCATTCTTTCCAGAGAAGAATAGATGAATTAAAGAACAAAATAATGGTTTCAGCTTAAAAAAATAGTTGTTACAGCAAAAATTATTCATTGGTTACCATGTGTCATGACCTAAAATAAACATTTAACATGTTATATCTTATCTTCTCAAAAATTTTGTCCTTTTATTTATTTAAGTGCATTGCAGAACTAATAATAGATGACTTTTCCTAGGTCACACAGAATCAAATGGTCAAAGCCCTGTCTGTGTAAGAAATTGTGATATTATTTGAGAAATATGCAGACATATCAAGAATATTCCATGAACTTAAGAAAAATGTATTTTAGTAAGGCACTCATACCCAAGTGCCTATCACTGTATTGGAATTAAATTATCTGGCTACTCTGTTCACTAATTACTGCACTTAGAACAAGTGGGAGTCCTTTTACCAGCTTCCCAGTGTGGTTCCAGTCATATTATATTTTCCCATTCTTAATTGTTATTATTTATTGTTATTATTTTTGCCCAGCAGAAATTTCCAGAACTGATTTTTAAATGGCTATTCTGTTTCTTTAGTAATAATATTAACAAATGGAATGAGAATGAGAGTTTATTAGGAATGATTCCGCTGCTATAGATAGCCCTATTTCAAAGGAGAATTCACATGAAAATCATTTTCAATAGCACTATGAAGCACACATTGCTAATATCCATGGCCAATGGAAATATTTTTTTTAAAGCATGATATTTTTATATCCATTGTGTTTCCTTGACTTGGCTTACACAGTTTATTAGTGTTAAAATAACTCACTTAGATCATTTCAAAAGTACCATCTCGAAGTAAATAATAATTTTTTTTTCAAAATCGGTATTTGAAGAAAGTCTACAAAGAAAGCATTTTGATGAGCAAACAAGATGTCTTAGGAGAGGTTTCCCAGAAATCACACTCTGAATTGGATATTTACTTGCAAGAAGTTTCTGGGGTAGTAGCCATGAGCACAAAAACTGTAAGAGGAAATAGAATTGGAAAGTTGAAGAATGATTCAGTCAGCATAAAAACCTTGACCAATCCTACAAGGACCTCTGAAACTGGAAATGTCCTAAGTTATGTCCCCAAATCAGGTAAAGTGGCTAGACATTTGTACCTCCATTTGAACCATCATTGGATATGGACTGCCCTCAAGGAGGGAGTATAACTTTGTGTAAGTCGGGTCCCTTTATCTGAGGGCAAATCTCATGAGATAATATCATCGACCTTGCGGAAGACTGAGTTCATCTGGTTAGCGTACCACAGCACATACTAAGAGTCTACCATATTTCACTGCTTAGATCCACTTGCTCCACTTGATAGGTTCAGCTCATTGGAAACAGCTCCTCTAGAAATCTGGCTGATTTCTTTTTGTGGAGAAATCTATAAGAAAAATGCTAGTAAATGATCTGTAGACTCCACTGCTACAGCTGGTCTCACAACTGCAACTGATACTCATCATGCCTCTTCTCTACTATCCACTGGTGTGATAGTAGAGAAGTGTGACCCAGACCTTCATCCCTCAAGTGTACAAACCAATAACATTCTCAGCCCATGACTGCTTTACTTATCCACCTATTATAAATATTGGGAAGGAAGTAGAAGAATATACCCCCAATAAGTACCTAGGTGCCAAACATTCTTCCATAACTTTACTGTATATCGACATCTCTACTCCCTCCTGATAATTCAGGCCAATTACTCCTGCCAGGATGGTGGCTCCTTTTCTTTGTCCTTTTCATGGAAGTCTGAAGTAACTAATATATTAGTTTAAAACATTATAGGAACCTTGCTGTCTCCTCTGGTGATATTATTTTTTTCCTCTGGAAACCAGCATATCTAAATCCACAGAGACCAAGGACAGGAAATACAAAGTGGGTCATTGGAAATGATAGTAAGCTAGATGTAATAGGTAGGATTTTGTGTCCCATGATCTTCTGCTACTCCCCTAAATAAGCAAGGAAAGTGAGTGTCCCCTAGATCATTCAGAAAGGAACACAGTTTGTCAACACCTTAAATTAGTTTGGCAAGATCCATTTTAGACTTCTGACCCACAGAACTATGTTAAAATATTTGTGTTGCTTTAAGCTGCTATGTTTATGGTATTTTGTCATAACAATAACTAATACACAGGACTACTCCAACTTTCACCCCCATGTTCCTAGATTATTCTATTTGAAATTTTGGAAATACAGGCCATGTAATGATCATTGAATTGGCAACCCATGCTGGTGGTGCATGCTAGTAATGCATGTTCTTCACTATTGCTCTGAAAGCTACTCTGTTTCATTGTATCAGTCTGGGAAAGCTTAAGACTGAGGCTGGTTGGTAACAAATGCCTACACCATTATGAGTACTTGGTTTTTCAGCATGGATGCTCACAGGAAGGCATTAACAAGTGGTACAAACCTCTTAATTTGTCTGCAGTCATAAATGTGTCCACTAGCCTCTTCCCTAGACCTTCTTGCCTCAGTCTTTCTCTATCAGGGACCAGCCATTTACCACTGCCCATGAATCTATATTACTATCATGTACTATTTATTTTCCACACAAAGTGGATCACACAGGCACTGCCTAAGGTGTTCACTGGGAAGATTTCACCTACTGCATTTCAGGAAACTATACAGCATCCCTGATGGACACTATACAGCAGCCACTGGGCTAAGGTACCAGTGTGCTGATACCATCTCCTGGGATTCGTGCTAGGTTGAAAGTGTATGCCTATAAATGTTCGTGTCCAACTTTACATGCTGCTCACTTCGATCATCCTGCACTTCAGAACCCTGTTCCATATGTACTCTTCCATTGCCTAACTGTACATAGTGCCTAGATTCTGTATCAACCTTAGGATATAGTCCATTTCCTTCCTTAGCAAGTCCAGTACTTCTGTAGCTGGGTTAGGTTGTAACTTGACATTAGTTATTGGTTGGTGACTAGGAGGAAAGATGAGAGTATATCCTGAGGGTGGGCTGATGTTATTTCATAAGAAATGGACCTCTGTATCACCTTCAAACAATGTGGGAGCACTAATTGAGAGAGAGGAACATGACACTTCTACAGGCTTTTAGAGTTCAGGGAGATCTGAGATTTCCAGGTTTTAGGGAGATCCAACCAAAATGTCACCAATTCTAATTCTCAGGATCCCTCTTCTGTCCAATTAAGGCCCTCATCCTTGCCAAAGATGACACTCTAGGCTGCTACAATCCTTTAAGTTTCAGGACTGATCTTTCTACTAAAAATAGCCTTTCTACTTTCTGGCTAAAGGAGAGAAGAGACTATGTATATTGCTGAGGAGACCTTGTGTCTTTCAACTCTGCACTAAAATTTTCATTAATCATCCTCTGATTGTTGTTGCAAATTATTGTATTCAACACCATATTTAATCCTACTGTCTTCATAATCTCTACTTTCTGAGAACTTCTGAAATCCTAGGATATTGTAGCAGCCAGGGATAGTGCATACCCCTCCCCTAACATCTCATCCTGTCCCATTACCAGTGAAAGTTTTATTTAATGATTATTCTTTTATGGCATGCCAGAGGCTAACACTATCTATGAGGTCCTCATTGCCAGCTGCCTAGCTGATCCTGCTCCAAAATCATATTTTAAAGCTTGGTTTCTTGGTCTACCTTTAATATGATCTTTCTTAGGATGGATTTCTTGGGAAAACCCTCTGAGATGGAGTGGTAAGTATGAAGTTTATTGAAGAGTACTCTAGAGCACTACACTTGAGTGATTCATACAGGATTAGGCAGAGAGAAAAATTGAACTGCAATGTGTTGAACGAAGATCTTTGTCAATTCCATAGGAAGCTCTGAAGCAAGGATGACATTCAGATGTCCTAAATTGTGACAAAAGTCTGGTCATATGTATTCCCAAGTCAGCCAGTCACTAGATGCAAGCTTCTCTTGTGAGGGTGCACAGCCTTGAGCAAGGCAGTCAGTCCCTTTGACTGAGGCCAGTTCCCAGGTAGAGGTACAGCTGTTAGCCATTAGCAGCCAACACTTCTGACAGCAAGGGAGTGAGAGTCTTGGTACTGACCCTCATGGAAGGAATCTAAGCAAGGGGATAGGCAGTTAAATTCAAAAGTTTAACACTAAACACATTTTATAAATTTCATAATCTTCAAATTGAATTTTATGGATTTTGAAAATTACTAGATTTTAAAAATATTTTAGAACAGAACTGGTTAACTACCATACTTTTGAGATATAACAGCATAATATTAAAATTCACACCTTTGGGGCACATGGCTGTCTCAGACTGTAAAGCATGAAATTCTTCAGGGCTGTGAGTTGGAGTGGTTAAAACCACAAAATATTTACTTCAAATGGTTTTGAATATTATTCATAATTATTAGAACAATGGGATTTAATCGAACCAAACTTGAAATAGTCTATGTATATAGACCAAAAGTATACAACTTCCATACTTACCTAGTATGAATTGCCATCAAGTTCATGGACTTCTCTTTATTGAGTCATCTGAAATTAGTAATCCAACTAGATCAACTTTTTTTCCTTAAATTTTAGCAGCAACTTCTTAAATGAGAACACATCTAAAATCATAGCGGTTTTGTTGTTTTTGTTGTGGTAGATAAATATAGTCATCAAAGGGCCAAGAATGTCAGTGTGATTACAGAGTTCCCAAATCTAGTCATTTTCCTTTAAATGAAGGGTTTAGACTAAATAGACTATAACTTATTTGGTGTTGTAAACTCTCCATCACTTACATCTCTTGCATTCAAGGTTAATATCACTGGAGAAAATTGTTTGAGAGGCAGCACTTTTAGCACCATAGCTTCTGGCATTTTACAATCTTAAATGTAATAAGGTTGGGAACTGAAATTTATGAGTGCGTACTTCTGGTGAGAGGAAAATGTGGACAAAAGGTGAGGGTCAACAAATACAAGGTTAGAGGCAGCAAATTAGCCTGAGGAACAAGCGTCTCATGTCTTTCTTTCTCTTTCCTTTTTTTCCCTTAACAGCTGCAACATCCTTTTCAATCAAATATTAGCCACAGTAACTTTCTCTACTGGTAAAAAATGTATCAATATATAAGGATGATAACATTTTTAGTAGTAGAATTAGATCAGATTTAGTTGAGACAAGAATAGATTTGTTTTTCTTCTCTTTCCTTTAAACTGGATATATCTCTAGCAAGTTATCTTTATCATGGTTATTTGCAAAGCCATAAATATATTGCTTAGAAGCATAAACTTATCTCCTTCATAAACCCATTAAGAAATTCTTTACCCATTAATTCAAACATTAAAATAGCTTAGAAATTACTAAGACATAGAACTTAGAGAAATTTTATTCCATCAACCAAGAATACGCATGGTTGTGAAGTGTCAAATCTAGTGAACTACACATAACACATAATAAATATGTACTAACTCATCAGATGTTTTCATACCACAGAAGTGATGTAAAGTCATGTTTCATTTTTTTGAGGAATAAGATATTCCACAAAAGGAAATTTCCTTTAAACTGTTGTTTGCATCTTTGTATGCCAATTTTAACCTTACATGATATGTCTAAAACAAACCCGTTTGAGTAATAAACAGAATTAAATGTTTTTACTGAAGTTATTTGTTTTTCTGTAAAACAAACAATGTATTAAGGTCATACTGCTATACTTTTTGAACAAATGTGTCTCCTTTATGCAATAAGGACCTTTTTAGTAGTTTTTTGCCTCCCTCCACCTCTATTCTCCCTTCTCATGTGACTATCTTGCCCAAGGTTATATAACCTGCAAATAGTAGAGTTCAAGATTTGGCATTAGATTACAAATCCATGTTTTAAAACACTTGGTATCTCAAAAGCCAAGGAAAGTTGAACTTTCTCTATGTGGTCCTAGAGATTTATCTACAATGTTAAAAGTTTTCATAAAGAGATAAAAACAATTGTATTTCCCTTTACTATAAATCCAAATGCACCAGAAAGAAACTTGTCTAAATCAGTATAATTATTACTGATTTTTGTATTAGATGCTATGAGTGTACCCTTTCACAGTGCAGCTAGAGTAAATAAATTGCTTATTGCTGAAGACCCTTTAGTAGCTTCCCATTGCTCTTGCAAGACAGTCCAAGGTCTTCAGCATGTCTACAGAGTTCTTCACAATGGGGGCCTGACTCCCTCTGTAGTTCCACTGAAACCATGGCATTCCTGCTTGTCTCAGGGATTTCATGCATGCAATTCTTTCTGCCTAGAAGAGTTTTTATCCTCCATCCTATTCACTGACATCCACCTGCTTTCCTACCACACCAAACCACCTCTGTTATTTCTAACACTTTAGCGCTTTAGCCCATCTTTTAGTGTTGCTCTCTGATCACTCCTCTTTTCAGTTATCTTAAATTCCCTTTCATATGCCCTCTCAACCCTCTACATCCCTTTAGAAGTAGATATCAAAATTGTTCAATATTATAAAATTAATTTTAGCCTTCTTCTCTCCACTAAATTTTAAGCTCCAAAAAAAAAAATTGTTTGCATTGTTCTTTTTTTGTTCCAGTGTCTAGTAAAATGCTTAGCACATTTTTCATACCCCAAAATATTAACCTAATGAAGAAGATAAATGATAAGTTCTATAGCAATATTTCTTTAAATGTAGTCCTCAGATCTGCATTGTGGTTAAGTCTTTTGAGATCCGAAGTCCTATTCCATAAGTTTTAACTCCACAGCAATCACTCACTAGCTGTGTTTGGATTAAACTTTGGACACATTTCTTACTTCTCTGCTTCAGTTCTCTGAGGGGTAAAATTGAGATAATAGTTCTGATCTCATAAGATTATTGTAAGAATCATTTAGTTAATAGAAACAAAGCTAATAAAACAGTACCTGGCACAGGGAAGTACACAAAAATATTAATTATTAATATCAGAATCCTTCTTGGTATATGGATAATCTGTTATACACTGTCATGTTCCTGGTAATATTTTATAATACTTATTATATTTGCTTAATTTTAATTATATTACTCTGCGTGTACCCATTCTTGACAATTATAAAACAGAATTAAAGTAACTCTTTTGATAATACAACTCCTCAATGTAAAATTATAAATTGTGAAGGAACTAATATGAGGATTTATTTATTGCTTCCCCAGAGCCTAACATATTGCAAAGCTAGCTCTTTTAGCTTGAATTCATGAGTCAGTGGCTGATAACAGTTATTGTGACTACAAATTTATGAAATGTAAAGCCAAAGTTGGCAACAGAAAGATACTTAAATGGAACATACAGAAGTTCAACCAGTTAGTAAAAAATAAGACAGACTTGAGTTAGATATGGGAGCCCCAAAAAGTCAAGAAATTAAGGAATCACAAAGAATGAGAATGGACAAATAATTCAGACCAAATGGGGAAGAAAAAAAAGTGAATTTTGGAGAGAAGCTGCTGTTTTTGATCTGGAAAGTTTTGTTTTCTCCTCAATTTATAGAGTCCCATTTGATTTTGAATACAGGGGGAAAGTAGAGCCCTCTTGGTAAATAAAAATTAATTAAAATTTAAGGCAAATAATAATCCATTGAGGATATATCTATATGATTCCAAGGTAATTAGACAATGGATGTTTCAACAGGAAATAAAATTCAAATCAATCTTTCTCCTTCCAAGCAACTGAAATAACAACTTGTGTAGATTTACTAAATCACTTGCCACAATCAGAGTTCTGTCTGATCTAAACTTTTTGAAAGCGTGCTCATCTGGTTTATTCATTGCAATTTCAGGAAAATTAAGGCAAAGTGATAGTTTACAGTCCTTCTCCCTAACAGCACTTCAATAGATTATTTTAATATGACATTTTGTTAGGATGAAAACGTGTGAGCTAAGTAGGACTAAGCACACATTATGGAAATAACTATACCCATTTTGCTTGCAGTTTGTCAATACCACAGCAAAGCCTAGATAAGAATCAGGATGTACTTTGGTGGGTAGACAGTATGTTCACTCTAGGATATAGGACATCAGAAAGATAAGTACCATGAGGAGGAAAGTTGAAATAGTAAGGATACAGTGGAAAGCAAGAAATAAGACTGTGAAACCAGGGAGTTTAGCCAAGGAAATGACAGAAATGAAGTAAATAATATCATTCAAATAATTCACTTTATGGCCAGGGGTATTTTTATTGGCTTAGAAAAATTTGTACTCACTTTAATGATCAGTACTTGATATAAGTTTAATAACAATCATTATAGTATGTAAAAATATAACTAGTAAATTATTTTTAAAATGCCCATATTCACTACATTTAAGCCACATCTAATTTCTTTGTGTATCTATAATTAACTACCACCCTATTCTTAATAGACTGCTAAGAAAACTAATAAGAGGAGAATACTATTTTTCTTTGGCTCCCCCAAGGAACTCCTCCTCTTCTAGGGTGTGCTTTTAATTCATGTCATTTCTGTCTGTGACTCTGGATTTCATCCTGAAAATAAAGTCCAATCACTGTGGGAAACCTCCTACTCTGGCTCTAATGGCTTCTAAATCAGCCTGGTAAGCATGTGCTTCTTCTAGCAGCCTGGAAGATGCAGTTAATTGTTTTTATCTAAATCTATGCACTTTAGAAACTTCAGAATGTAGAATGCTTATGAGTGAGCTTATACTAGGATAGATCTCACTGGTTTAGATACGAGGAACAAAAGAAAAAAGCAAAAACAAAACCCAAGACTGAGTAAACCTTCTGTAATTCAATTGAACAAATGTTTATGGAATGCCTATAATACATTCTTGGCTTTCACTGATACTGTTGAGGTTTCTGATCTGAATCCTGGTAAAAATTGTTCTTTTAGCTTTTTAAAATCCTTCATATGTATGTTATAACATAATTTTAGCTTATGCATGCACAAAATGGGTGAAGAAGCCAGATCCCTTATTTATGTGCAATTCCTATTGAACAATGACAGCCCTACTTAGAAACTGTGCTGAATCAATTTAAGACAAATAATGATGGCAAAGTTATAGGGTATAGAAAAATTTTTACAATATACATTATAAGTTGTAGGTGTAGCCTTGTATGTACTTTCTCTGACCTTCAGAGAATCTCAGACTGCTCCAAACTGCTGGGGATAAATTATGCTCTTTGTGTACAACTAGCCAGACAGAGAAGGCAGCAGAGGATATCCATTCTCATTCCAGCACAGCAACACTATTAAAAACTCTTTAATGTGGAGATTTCAAAGATTTCTAAAGATTAGAGGGTTGGAATCTTTCATTACTGAGCGATACAGTGAAAGAAGCTAAAAGGAACCCTGCACCCTGTGTTCTGGCAGTTAACTGATTTGGATAGATATTTGTCATTTAAGAATGAGAATAAAGAGAACATGTGATCTATTTAAATAGCTCAGATTAAAAAATAGAAAATAGTATTAAAATTTAATAAAGTACAATCTTAGGGAAAATAATAGTAAAATTTAATTTAAATAATTCAAGCATTTTATTTGAAATAAGTTAATAATCAAACTGGGCAGTCTTTTCCCTAAAGAAGCCCATGCAAGAAAGCCTGTCATATTTTGAAGGAAAAATATTTGGGTTGGTCCTAACCTATCTTGACTGCAAATTCATCTCCTGTAAAATGGTAAGTTTGGACTTAGATTGCTACTAAGATTTAGCTCTAAAATTCTAGAGATTTTATGATCATTAGTAAGAGGGACTTTACAAAATAACAAGTAATTATTCCAAGAATAACAAAAAAGCAGTTCAAATAGACCACATCAAAACTAAGATTGTCCAAAATTCAGGTAAAAGGATTTTGAACAGAACGTCAAAACCTGATTCTAATCACTAACTTGGGGAAAGCCACTGTAAACAATTTAGATTCCAGATAAACTCTACCTAATCTTGACTTACTGTGAAAATGCCATCTTCCCATTTGTAATTGCATTTATTTGTTTAGCTACTTTCCACTGAATGTTTACTTGAGGATTTCCTTTCTATTTGTCATTTGAATAATGATCATTATTGTGTCCTCTAAATGCTTTCCAAAATACTCAGACATGTATTAAAATGAGAAAACACCTCAAGATAGGTGACCTCAGTTAGCGTGTGAGGAATGAGTTGAAGAGTGCTCATGGTAATAAATCCTGAAAATGTACTTCCTCAATATTTCTTTGATATAGGAATGTATATTCAACTAAACCCTACTTCAAATGATAAATCTCTTGGACCACTTATAAGGCAGCTGTAAAAATATCATTTGTAGAGTAAATGTTTCTCATTCATTTCTTATTCATATTTATTTAATCCTTAATAAAAAACATATAGGTTCGTGGGTAAGAGTATTTGCTTTACAATTAATTGATTTGGGTTCCTGTCTTGGTGATTCCATTTATGAACTGTAAGATCTTGAACGAAACATTTAACCTAACTAATGTGTCTAATCTATAAAATGCAGAAGATAAGTTTCAAAATATGCAGAGATTTAAAGGAGAAAAAGCTATAGAAAATAATGCCTCAGTAAACACAGGGGTGCAGACATCTTTTCAAATTAGTGTTTTCATATTCTTTGGATAAATACCCAGTAGTGGAGTTACTGGATCATTTGGTAGTTCTATTTTTAACTTTTCGAGAAGCCTCAATGCTGTTTTCCATACTGGTTGTACCAACTTACATTTCCACCAACAGTGCATGAGGGTTCCCTTTTCTCAACATCCTTGCCAACACTTGTTATTTCTTGTCTCTTTGATACTAGCCATCCTGACTGGTGTGTGGTGATATCTCATTGTGGTTTTGATTTGGATCTCTCTGATGATAGTGATGTTGAGCATCTTCTCATGTGTCTGTTGGCCATCTGTATGTCTTCTCTAGAAAAATATCTGTTCAGGTCCTCTGCCCATTTTTTAATCAATTGTTTGTTTGTTTGTTTGTTTTGGTGTTGAGTTGTATAAGTTCTTTATCTAGTTTGGATGTTAAGTCCTTACCAGATATATCATTTGCAAATATCTTTTCCCATTCAGTAGATTGCATTTTCATTTTATTGATGGTTGTTTCCTTCACTGTGCAAAAGCCTTTTATTTTGATGTAGTTCCAATAGTTTATTTTTACTTGTGTTTTCCTTCCCTTAGGAGCCATATCTAGATAAATGTTGCTATGGCCAATATCAAAGAAATCACTGCCTGTTTTCTCTTTTAGGATATTTATGGTTTTATGTCTCACATTTAGGACTTTAATCCATTTTGAGTTTATTTTGTATATGGTGTTAGAAAGTGGTCCGGTTTTCCCAATACCTTTTATTGAAGAGACTGTCTTTTACCCATTGGGTATTATTGCCTCTTTTGTCATAGATTAATTGACCATATAATTGTGGGTTTATTTCTCAGTTTTTTATTCTGTTCTACTGATCTATGTGTCTATTTTTGTGCCAGTACCACATTATTTTGATGACTACAGCTTTGTAAATCTGAAATTGTGATACCCCCAGCTTTGTTTTTCTTTCTCAAGATTGCTTTGGCTATTCAGGTCTCTTGTGGTTTCCTACAAACTTTAGTATTATTTGTTCTAGCTCTGTGAAAAATGCTTTTGGTGTTTTGATAGGGATTGTATTGAATCTGTAGATCGCTTCAACTAGTATGGTGATTTTAAGAGTAGTCTTCTAATCCATGAGCATGGAATACCTATTTATTTGTGTCTTTAATTTCTTTCATCAGTGTTTAATGTTTTCAGAGTACAGGTCTTCTATCTCCTTGTTAAGTTTATTTCTAAGTATTTTATTCTTTAAGGTGCAATAATAAATGGGGCTGTTTTCTTAATCTTTCTTTTTTTTAATAATATTTTTTGTTATGTTATGTTAGTCACCATATAGTATATCTTATATCCTATAGTTTCTGATGTAGTGTTCCATGATTCATTATTTGTGTATAACACCCAGTGCACCATGCAATATGTGCCCTCCTTAATACCCATCACTGGCCTATCCCAATCCCCCACCGCCCTCCCCTCTGAAGCCCTCAGTTTGTTTCCCAGAGTCCACAGTCTCTCATGGTTCATTCCCCCTTCTGTTTACCCCCCCTTCATTCTTCCCTTCCTTCTCCTACGGATCTTCCTATTTCTTATGTTCCATAAATGAATGAAACCATATGATAATTGTCTTCCTCTGCTTGACTTATTTCACTTAGCATAATCTCCTCCAGTCCCATCCATGTTGCTGCAAATCTTGTGTAATTGTAATCTTTCTTTCTGCTACCTTATTATTGGTGTATAGAAATGCTCCTGATTTCTTGGTATTAGTTTTTATGTCCTGCAATTTTACTGAATTCATTTTTTGCTTCTAGTCGTTTTTTGGTGGAGTCTTAGGGTTTTCTATGTATAGTATCATATCATATACACATAGTAATAGTTTAACTTATTCCATACCAATATAGATGCCTCTTTGTTTTCTTTCTTTCTTTCTTTCTTTCTTTCTTTCTTTCTTTCTTTCTTTCTTTCTTTCTTTCTTTCTTTCTTTCTTTCTTCTTCTTCTTCCTCTTCTCCTCCTTCCTTCCTTCCTTCCTTCCTTCCTTCCTTCCTTCCTTCCTTCCTTCCTCCCTCCCTCCCTCCCTTCCTCCCTTCCTCCCTTCCTTCCTTCCTTCCTTTGGCTAGGACTTCAAGTACTATGCTGAATGGAAGTGGCAAGAGTGAGCATCCTGGTCTTATTCCTGATCTTAGAGGAAAAGCTCTCGGTTTTTCACCACTGACTATGATATTAGCTGTGTGTTTTTCATGTATGGCCTTTATTATGTTGAGGCATGTTCCCTCTAAACCCATTTTGTTGAGAGTTTTGTGTGTTCATTTTCATTCATCTAGAAAGCACTTTCCTATTTTCTTTTTTATTTCTTCTTTGATTGATTAATTTATTAATTTTCATATGTTTGTATACTTCTCAAAAACTGGTACTGGTTTCTGTTAATGTCTGTTATTGATTTTTTAAAAGATTTTATTTATTTTGAGAGAGAGAGAAAAGGTGAGCAGGGGGCGGGGCAGATGGAAAGGGAGAGAGAGAATCTTAAGCAGACTCCACACTGAGCCACAGAGCCTGACATGGTCTCGATCTCACAACCATAAGATCACGACCTGAGGCAAAATCAAGAGTTGGTCATTCACCTGAGCCACCCAGGCACCCCTGTCTGTTACTGATTTTTTACTTTATTTCATTTTAGTCTGAGGATAATATACTTTATGTGACTTCAATACTTTTATGTTTAACAAGGCTTATTTATGGCCTAGTATGTGGTCTATTTTGGAGAAGATCCATGTGTAATGAGGGAAGAATGTATATATTCCTTTTGGAGGAGTGTACTATAAATGTTATCTAATTGTTTTATACTGTTGTTCAAGTCTTCTGTTTCCTTGTTGGTCTTCTGCCCACCTGCTCTATGCATTATGGAAAGCAGTGTTAAGGCTTCAACTTTTATTACCGAATTGTGTATTTCTCCCTTTCAGTTCTGTCAGTTTTTTGTTTCTATTCTTTGATTTCTGTCTTTAATTTAGATATTTTTTAAAAATATACTAGAAAATTTTCTTGTTATTTTTTATTATATTTCAAAATTTATTTTCTTAGTAATTGCTTTGGGCATTAAAATTAACAATTTTTTTTAAATTTTCCTAGTTCAAATCTTCTATTTAACCACAGTAATATTTTTTAATTTCAGTTATTTTTAACTCCATAATTTCTATTTTTTTAAAGATAATTTCTATCTTTTTATTGCTATTCTCTATTTGGCAAGATATCTCTCTAATTTTTCTTTAATTCTTAGATATGGTTTTCTTTAATCCTTTGAACATACTTAGAATTGCTAATTTAAAACCTTTGCCTAGTAAATCCAATATCTGGGCTTCATTAGAAGCAGTTCCTGTTGACTATTATTTATTTATTTTTCTACTGTGTATAGGCCATATTTTTCTATTTTTTTGCATTTTCATATGCTTTTGTTGAAAATTGGGTTTTAAATAATATAATATGGCTACTCTGTTGTAATTTTTATTAGTCAATTTCCTGGTTTAATTCTCTAAATTCTGCATTCTTTGTCATGTTTGGCCTCTGAAATTAGCTCAATTAGCCTAGTAGTCAGCTAATTGTTGGACAGATATTGCATTAATTGTCTTGAACTAGTAAGTCTCCCAGCCTTTGCTGAAGGATTCTGTTTGTTTTAAGAGTATGTCCACAGTGCTTTAGCAGAGAGTCCACATTTCTCCCTTAAGTTTTACTACTTGCTTGTGCAGAAGCCTCAAGTTCATTCAGAGGTGGAAGATTAAGGACTTCTCTGATCTTTTCTGGAAATACATATAGCCGTGCATATGTCATAGCCTTCTAGAAATCCACAAATATGTTGGAACATTTCAAAGACCCCTCATCCTCAGTTTTTCCTTTAAATATTTTGGTTAGGTTCCTGTTAGCCCCAGTAATTACTGCCACCTCAGTCACTGATGTGAAAGAATTGCTGCTGATTATTTTAGACAAATGCTTTAGGGGTAGAACTTTCATGCAGAGAGAGCTCTAGGTCAAGTCAAATAAAGAAAGACCCTGAAATGGAGTTATCAGGCTGCTATCAGATAAGCGCAGATGGATCCAATAGTAATAATTCCCTGGGGATGGTGCTTTGGGGAGAATCCCAAGTCATTCTGACCTCACCAGTGGCTTCTAAGACAGTGACTTATCTGTTAGGTTGTTGGTTATAAGGTTATTATGGAGCTAGAGAAATGAGGGTGGGAATAGCTTATGTCAAAACACCCTAAAGCTTATTGTTTTTACTGGGATTCAGCTATTTTTCTTGAATAAATGCTTCTTTGACTTTTACAAGTTTTTGGTCAATTTCAGGAGTTCTTTAAAAGTTGATTTGAATGAATTTTGTCAATGTTCTCTTTGCATTTATAGAAAGACAGTGTTTTTATTTTATTTTGTTTTGTTTGTTTTGTTTTTTTGGCAGTTCTTGTTCCAAAGGTGGTTTCTCCATTATTGTTTCGCTTTAAAAAACATTTTTGGGGTGTCTGGGTGTCTCAGTTGGTTAAGCATCTGTGTTTGGCTCAGGTCGTGATCCCAGGGTCCTGGCATGGAGGCCAGCATTGGGCTCCCTACTTGGTGGTGGGGAACCTTCTTCTCCCTCTCCTTCTACCACTCCCCCTGCTTGTGCTCTCTCACTCACTTTCTTGGTCTCAAATAAATAAAATCTTAAAAAAAAAGAATACTTTCACATATTATATAATCACAAAAAAAGTGAAATAAGACAAGAATTAAGGTCAGCATTTTACAAATTAAGAATGTTAAAGTAAAATAATCTGTTTGACACATCACCCAAATAGGCAACACCAAGACAGGATTAAAATTTATACATGTAAGTTCTCTTCAGTTTTATTCAGAATTGCATAAAATTATTAGATGTGTTTTTCACCATCTAATGTTAAAATTCCTACATCTTTAGTAACTCCTTTCAATATGTTATTTCATAAATAGGTGACCAAATACCTACGAAAAATTTGAGTCACTGCTTTTGTGATTGGACATTATTTACACTCATGTAACTCATTCGTTATCCTCAGAAATTAGGGTCATGATATACTTTACAGACAGTATAAATTTTATTCTTTAACATGTGTTTATGTCAGATTTGGGGTTTGACTTAAACTAAGATAAGTGTAGGATCTGTTGGTTTTTCAAATACTAAATTATTAGTATTCATTCTTTCAAGAGACTACTAAAGAGCAATTAAACAGCCACTTCTGTGTCTAAATGGTTCAGCCTTTTTTTTTCCTTTTCTCATTGACACTCCCATGCAGAGAATAAATGGGGAACTACCACTCAAAGCCAACGTAAAATTCAAAGACAAAGATAATTTAGGCAGACACATTAATTGCATACATTCTGACCTTGATGAAGTGCTAATCATAACAATTACAGAAAGGCAGATATTATATACTTATCACTACAGGCTTATTTGTTTTCCTTATTGAATTCTACTGGGGGGGGAAGCATCGCAATTATATGTAATATGATTGTATTGAAATTAGTTTTTCAAAGTGCTTTTTGAAAGAAAGCAGAAGAAACCAACTCTGCGAAACTCCAGCAAAAAGAAATTGTTAGATCATATAATCAAAGGGAAAATGGAATTATCAAGCTTAGAAACCTATAAGTACCTATGATCTTGGTATGTTTTCCTAAGATGTGGTCTCATGGTATTTCCTGGGACAACAACATCATCCAATCCCCCAGCTCCAATGTCTTCCCCTTCCCGTGGTGGCAACTCAATTTTAATTTTCCATGGTAGCCTAGTTTGAGAAGTATTAGCACAAGGATGTTCAGGGGAACAGGATTCTATGAACTCTATCATGCTGATTTTCTCTCAGTGTCAATGAGAACAGGATCAGCATTCTAGTCTAAAAAGAACAATTATTCTCTGGCAAGAGTCACCAAGTCCTCTGATCCTTGTAAAGACATATTGAGTGGTTAGATGGGCTGTACACACATTTTATCCAATGATTTATTCAAACTTCTCTCCATTCTTTCATGAGTATTATGCCAAGAAACATCAGGCATTTATGTGCTCTTTAGTATAAATTAACATTAATTAATAAAATGAAGTATTATAATGACTAGCTCCCTCAATGAGAACATTGAATGCATGTTTTGTGGATATATAGTTCTTGATCAGTTTGGCGGAACCAATGTATATTACAAAATTATTCTAAACATTGTATTGTTCTGCTTCCATAGTCTCTCCACACCCTGCTCGTTTCAGCATTCCCTACAAGTTTTAGTTAGAATGATGTTACCACAGAGTCATAGCTTCTCCAGGCTAGAGAGATACAGTGGGCATCATGAGTGTTTGATGATTTAATGGTACTATTTCCCCAACTATCTTATTTCCCATTATGGCTTTGCTCCCACCCATTGCTCTGTTCTATTGACAAATAGATCACATATATCATAATATATATTACATATGTCACAATACTGTATATGATATTATTTTATACAATTGCTTTTTAAATCAGGTAAGATAAAAAGCAGAAAATATGCAATAGTAGTGTCCATTATAATTACATAGTTATCTTTATTTAGCTTATTTTTCTCTTGATTAACATTTTATCGTCTTGAAGAAAACTTTTCTATAGTTTATACATAATTTATCTGCTATTAAAGAATAAGACAAAATTTCCCCAATCACCTGAGTTTCTCTATCAGTGGGCACATTGTTCCAGGTGATATGGTATCTGGATTAGTTGTTTCCCCACTAAACGTGGCTCTACTTAGTTAAGTGGAATGTAAATCACTCTTTCACCACATCTTAGCCTAATAATCATTTTTTGATACCCCATGTCACTGAGAGAATATATTCCTACCAAAATAATTATACCTGAATCACTTAGACTTCTTCATAATTAGAAGCAAAGAAAAGATTGAATATCAAACAAGAATTTCAATAGAAGGAGTATGGGGTTGTCTCTGTCATTGACTGCCAGTAGATGAACTAATACTAATTATCCTTAATTTCTGTTTACACATAATTACTGAATTCTCGAGTGTGATTGGCCTACCCAATCAAGCCACATGCCACTGAACTACCTGAGTTCCACAATTCAAAGCCTAACTCTAGAATTAAATGAAGAATGCAGAGATGAAATGAATGTGGAGTTACTAAAATGGTACCTCCATGGAAAGAAAATAGAAGACATCTTAGTTTCCATCCTTCAATGATAGATCAGGCAAATCCAATAGCTTTCTAGTCACTTTTGATTGTTAAAGAAGCCCCAAATCAACTCTAAACACGTCTCTTCCCTTACCCTGCCTCAGACTTGACCCTTGACTAGGGATTTACACTAGGGAAGAGACATGCTCTATATCACTCCTTTTTTCTCTTACTTACCTCCTTCCTGTTTCGTTTCGTTTCTTTTCTTTTCTTTTCTTTTCTTTTCTTTTCTTTTCTTTTCTTTTCTTTTCTTTTCTTTTCTTTCTTCCTTCCTTCCTTCCTTCCTTCCTTCCTTCCTTCCTTCCTTTCTTTCTTTCTTTCTTTCTTTCTTTCTCTTTCTTTTTTCTTTCTTTTTTTTCCTAGGTTAGGGGGTGGGTGGCACATAGGCTTTATTCTTGGCTGGGAAGCAATTGCAATTCACTATCTGTTGCTGTTGCCCTCTGGCTCACACTGACTCATCATTGATACTTCTAGGTAGCAGTCCTCTTGGGGCTCATGGGTGAAGTTTTTTGTTTTGTTTTGTTTTGTTTTGTTTTGCTTTGTTTTGTTTTTGTTTTTTGTTTTGGTTGTGGTTTGTTTTCTTCAAGGGGGCAGGGTACTGTGTATTATGCCTACTGCAGAGTTCACTGATGTGTCTTATTATCTGTTAGCAAGCTCCAGCCTGACTTCTTTTAGTTCCTGCCAATACATTGCTCCTATAAAATCACTGCTGCTGAGATATGGTTGGTTGGCCAAGAACCCTTTTACTTGAGATATCAGCAAACATTTCAAGCCTAGGTGCATTCTGCAGTGTCCACTAAATCCACATGGATACACACATGAGTAATGTCATGCCAAAAAAGTGGGAGGGAGGCTATTTCCCTTCTGCCCCCTTTCTCTCAATCCATTGCTCATCTGCTAAGTTTTTCACAATGGCAGATCAGTACAACTGTCCTGTGAGGGAGAAAGAATAACTTTCCACATGTGTATTTGACATTTGAATTAATTCTTCAAAAAACTGTGGTATCATTTGTTCATTTGCTTTATATTGTGCTGTCAAATGTTCTATGTATAATGGGAATATTGGCCCTTAGAGGTCATATGTGTGGTAAATACCTATTTTATAGATTCCTTTTTTTTAAAAAAAAAGATTTTATGTATTTATGTATGTATGCATTTATTTATTTATTTGAGGGAAAGTGCTCTCACTTGAGTGGGGTCCGGGGTGGGGGGTGGTCAGCAGGGGAGGGGCAGAGGGGGAAGAAGAGGGACAAGCAGACTGGCAGCAGAGCTGAGAGCCCCAGGGGGGGCAAAAATGTTGGTTAGATGCCATGTACACAGAAATGCCTTAACTGTATGCATGTTGTCAGGCCTGAGGGCCTCTTCTGTCCTTATCAAGGGGAGTGCTAACCTTCTCTCCTTTCATACAACACTCCTTTATTTTTTTATTTTTTACTATATTATGCTGAACATTAAGTTTAAATTTTTATATAAAAAAATTTATCATATTTTTATGAGTCTGAATTTTGTGTTATACCTTGAAAGTCTTTTCTCTCTCCATGATTATAATTTCATCATTTTTAGCACTCATAAAAATTATATATGTAGATATTCATTTGAAATTTATTTTATTCTAAGGGCAATGGTGGAGATCCATTTTTTTTTTAAGTAGCTGTCTAATTTTTCCCAATGTACTTTATGTAAGACTTTGTATTTTCTCCACTGATTATAATAGTTACTATGTATTAAATATCATTTTGTTTTTTGGGATTCCACTTCTAAATCAGTTAAGATAGTCATTTCCTAGATATTGTATTCTTTACTATAGCTTTGTAATTGTTTAAATTATGTCTTTGAAATAATGACTCTAAAGAAATAAAATATCTTTCTAATTATTTAAGTCTTCTTATACTTCATGGTAGTTCTAATATTTTCCTCATTAAGTGCAATACACTTATTTTTACATTTATTGCTAGATATTTTATGCTTTGTTTTGCTATCCCTCTGATCCTGTGCTTATTTTCTTGTCATGTTTTCTAAATTGTTATTATATATATGCTGATATAAATGTTTTAGTAATTGTTTTATGTCTATATATCTATCCATATATATATATAATTACTTTTGCTACCTGCAAAATTATCAAAGTATCTTATATTTCATACTTATATTGCATGACATCTTATCTTTCTTTTCCTCCTCCTCTTCTTTTCTATGCCTCTTTTACCTCACCAATTTTAATAGGAATGTATCAAGCACTTTACTATTAAAAAAAGAAAAAACATTTTACTTACATGTAATTGTGTATGTGTTTTTAGATGTGAATAAATGTATTCCTGACAGATTTCAGGTTTGATCTGGACTCAAAGATGAATTATGTAATTTTATTTAAATATTTAATTCTTAATATAAATTCCTTAATATTAAATTGTATTTTGTCTGTGTATTACTTTAATGTCCAAGGATTCTATTTATTGGTATTTATTTCAGATTTTTTATATTGCTATAATTGATCTTGGTCATTGTTTTTTGTTTGTTTGTTTGTTTGTTTGTTTTTTTAAATGAGACCTTTACCAGTTGCTGGCTTAACTTGTTTCACAGTCTGAAACAAGGATTAAAGTATATATGGGAAGTAGATATCCAGTAGGAGTGAGGAGGCAAAGATAAGCAGGCAAAAAGATGTAACATGATGTCATGGATCATTGTTGACCACTTCTTATGACAAGCCATACAAAGATATGACAGGTAGCTCAGAAAGTATGCTCATATGTATTAGTTTGCTAGGGTTACCATAGCAAAATAGCACAGACTGGGTGGTTTAAACAACAGAAACATTTTCTCTTAGTTCTGGAGGATAGTCATCCAAGATGTTGGAAGATTTGGTCTCTCTGAAGGTCTCTTTCTTTGCCTTGCAGATAGCTACCTCTTTACTGTGTCCTCAAATGGTCTCTCCTCTGTATATGCTCATCCATGGTGTCTTTGTGTGTGTCCAAATTGCCTCTTACAAGGACACCAGTCAGACTGGATGAGGGCCCACCCTAACACCCTCATTTTGGGATTATCTCCTCCCTAAAGGCCCTATTTCCAAATACAGTCCCTTTTGAGGGAAATACTGGGGGTTAGGGCTTTAGAGTAGGAGTTTGGGGGAACACAGTTCAGTCCATAACACCATACAAAGGAAACTTCATCCAGATGGTCCATGGAAGGAAAAATGGAGAAAGCTTTTAAAAAAAAAAAAAAATTAAGTCCCTCTCATTTTTCATTGACAAAAATTTATCCCACAAGACCTACCTCTCCCAAATTGTAGTCTTTCATAGAAAAGGCAAGAGGAGGGCAGTCACAGGAATAGTCTTAGAGTGTGGGGTCCTCTGGCCAGAAAACCTTGGGCTTCAGGGACACCTGTGTGGAACAGCGGTTAAGCGTCTGCCTTAGGCTCAGGGCGTGATCCCGGCGTTGTGGGATCGAGCCCCACATCAGGCTCCTCCGCTATGAGCCTGCTTCTTCCTCTCCCACTCCCCCTGCTTGTGTTCCCTCTCTCGCTGGCTCTCTCTATCTCTGTCAAATAAATAAATAAAATCTTAAAAAAAAAAAAAGAAAAGAAAAAGAAAACCTAGGGCTTCAGCTTGTATTCTAAGCCAACCAAGAGTATCAGAAACACTGTAGAAGTAGTGCAGTTCAGATCTGAGGCGGTATGTACAATATGTCTCTACACAGTTTTCTTATGATTATGCTGACTTTGTGAGGGGAATTTGGGATCTTTCATTTTCTTTCAGAATTAAATTATACCAGGATTATTTGTTTAATGAATTTGAAATACTTTACTTGAGAAACCATGTTGATTGTGACATTTTAGAGGAGAACATTTTTTATCAACATTCTCTATTTGTTTTTAATGATGACTCATCTATTTAAGGTTTTAACAACTCTTTTTGAATTAATTTTAATAATTTATATATTCCTAAAACTTCTCCATTCTCAAAAGTCTAATTAATTTGCTCTTTATCTTTGAATATTTCCACTTTCCTGTGTTAATATCTTTTAATCTATCACTTCTCATTATGCCTTAAATGTAATGTTCTTTATCTTTTCAGTTTGTTAGCTTCTGCTTTTAAAAGAAGTGTATTATTCCTTTTTTTAAACCTCTATTGTAGTTTTTAACAAAAACACACATAAACAAATGAAACCAAATAATAAAGCTTTCTAACTTTCATCTTTGTCTCTTGTTTGCTTTAGCTAGTGTTTGATATTGTTCTTTTTACCTGAGAACTTTGAGTCAATTGCCTTTAAACATGTATCTGTTATGCAAATACCTGTATTTTAAATCTGAATGACTTTTGTTTTTAAGATACAGGAGTTCAAGGCTTTTAAATGTGTTGATGTTTATTGTCATAGGAGAGTTTGGTCTAAAATCTGCCACCTCATTTTATGAAATTGATTGAGTATAATTCTACATACAATAAAATAAAATATCCTAATCTCTTGCTTCAATGAGTTTTGAAAATTGTATGCATCCATATACCCACAACTCAAAAGCAGAGATAGAAATTATTCCATACCCTTTTCCAATCAAATTTCCAAACCTGCCAAAGCAACCACATTCTGACTTGTAACATTAAGTCTTGTTCTTATGTCACAAAAATGGAACCGCATCATATGCATTTTTTGCTATATTCTTTTCGTATGCATAATGTTTTTGAAATTCATCCTCATTTTTATGTATATGAGTAGATTGCTTCATTTAGTAGCTGAATAGTGTTGTGCTATATAAATAAAGCTAAATTTATCCTTTCTCCTGTTGATAGGCATTTGGTTGTGTCCATTATGGGGCTATTAAGAATTGTTATGGGCTGAATTCTATGTCTCCAAATGAAGCCCTAATCGCTGCTACTTCAGAATGTAACTGTACTTGGAGATAGGAACTTTGAAGAGATAAGTTTAAGTTAAAATGAGGTCACCTGAGTGGGCCTTACTCCAATCTGACTGCTATTTTATAAGAAGTTTGGACATACCAGAAATACCTGGAGTGCATGTGCACAGAAGACCCTATGAGGACACAGTGAGAAGATAGTCAGCCATCTGCAAGCCAAGGAGAGAAGCCTCGGAAGAAACCAAACCTGCTGACAGCTTGAGCATGTTCTTCTGGTGTCCAAAACTAGGAGAAAATAAATTTATTTTGTCTAGTTTACTTACTCTGTGGTATTTTGTTTATGGCAGTCCTAGCAAACTAATACATGGATCAAGCTTCTGTGAACATCTTGACACCCCCTTTTTTTTTTTTTTTTAACATATGTTTTCTTTTCTCTTGAGTGAATACCTTGGAGTGGAATTGGATTTATGTCTAATTAGAAAAAAAATTACCAGACGTTTCTCCAAAATGGTTGTATAATTTTACACTCCCATCAATAATGCATAAAAGCTCCAGTTCTATATTCCTGCTGATGTTTGGTGTCAGTCTTTTTATTTGAGCCGTTCTAGTGGGATTTGAGATGGTGTTTACTTCAGATTTAATTTGCTTTTTCTTGAAGACTAATAACATGGAACACTTTTTCATATGCTTATTTGCCATTTATTTAGCTTTTTGTTATGTTACTTATCTCTTCAGTTTATTTTTGAGTAGTTCTATTTAATTTTGAATAGCTTTATATTATTGATTTATGGAAGTTCTTTATTAAAATTTTTAAAAAATTGATGTAATTTGTTAGATACATGTATTAAAAATAGTTTTTCCTAATCAATATCTTGTCTATTCATTTTAATGGTTATTTTTGATCAACAGTAAAGTTTAACTTTGGGGACTTTTCCTCTTATGGTTAATGTTTTTTATATCCTATCCAGCACATCTAAATCTATCCTAAGATTACAAAGATATCATCCTGTGTTCTCTTCTGGAAGATTTATGGCCATAGGCTTTTGTGTTTGGTTCTGTGCTGCATCCTGTACTAATTTTTTGAGTATGGAATAAAATGCCTTCAACATAGTTCTTTGTAAGGACTACACTATTCTTGTGCCCATTCTTTAGCCTGAATTTTTTTTTCAAAACAAAAAGAAAAATATTAATAAAAATTGGCATGTTTTTTCCATATCCCACTTATAGTAAATTCCCCTTTTTCTGCTACTCCTCCTAGGATAAGAGCCACATGGGTCTCTCCTCTCTCTCCTATGAAAAGCTAGTCACTTTCTGAAATTTAGTTCATTTAAGTTTTATATTTTCAGCTCTCTAGTATTTGTTTGTATTTTTTGTTCTCATTGTTGTGTTGGTTTTAGTAAGGAGAGAACTTACTTAAAGGAATTATTGTAAGGTTGATGAAAAATACTATTGCAATAGGGCAAGGGACTTACCGAAGTCAGGCAGCTACTCTGACCGTGACATCTGCAAGCAGGTTAAAAAAAAAAATTCTCTGGTGTGTTTTAATAGTTTGAGTGATTATCTCTTGTGAGACCTAGATCCTTTATAGAGATACTAATAGAAAGTGGTATTTTCATATATATTGTTTTTCCTGGTTTTCCATATCTTTCTGCATGCTTTGCTATTTGGTTTGTCTTACTTGGAGTCTTAAAAGATATATACATTGTTTTTATTTTTTCTAGTATCATCGTTACAAATTTAATTAACATAACTAAATGTATATTTGTCATTTACCACTTTTAGAAATAGTGTCATTTCATTTCACATACCTTCCCCTATTATTTCAAACTTCCAAAGCTTTATTATAAAGCCTTAGAAATAGTTGTACTAAGATATGATATGATATTTAACACTATTTTATTACCTACAATCTATTTAAAACTTTGCAATATGTAGGTTATTTAATACTACCTTAAAGCTTTTTTAGCCTTTTATATTTTAATAAATCCAATGATCATTGCTACATTTTAATAATGTGGCTTCTCATTACTAGATTGATTTTGAGGTTCCCCATGGTTAGCTGGAATAATGTTTAGCTGGAAATAAAGTTAATTATTTCTTAGAAGAATATATATGTAGCATATCTCTGATCTATTACATGTTCAAGACTATTTTCTTAATATATTGCAGAAATCACTCCATTCTTTTGGACAATGAATGTCATTTGGGGCGGGGGGAAGCCAAAAAATACCACACCACACACACACACACACACACACACACACACACACACACAGAGGCCAGCTTTTTTTTATTTTCTATTTTGAATACTTGTTCTTTCTTTCTGATTTCCATAGGATTATTTAGTTACATATTTTAGTAATTTAATAATATATACTCTTAAATTGTTAGTTGTAGTATTTTTCTTTGTAGAATTTTTATGTAGTATATTGGAGCGAGCAGGACCACAGAACCTACAATAAAATCAACCCATACACAATGTTTCAAAATGTATTGGATTGGATTGTGCTTCACACTTTGAGCTGTGTTAGCAAATGCTTTTTTTGCTTTTCCTTATTTTTGTAATTTTTTTCTCCTTTGGAAGGAGTAAGTTTTGTTTCCCTTTATTTAATTGTACTTCCCTAGAAATGTCAACTTCTCTCAATTGGTAAACTACCAAATGTTGCATCTCTGATAGTAAAAACCACCACTAGAAAACATACATCAAAAATATGTATATTTAATTTCAATTAAAAAAAATTAGGTTTAGTATTTTGGCTATGTTGGTTAATTTTATTTTTCAAGCATATATAAATATATTTGTATTCAAAGTTTGGAAGGTTGAATGGGAAATCACTTAGAAGTTTACATATTGCAAATACAGATTCACATTGCATCTTGTTGGTAAATGTCTCCATTTTTCTCCAGATGCTCTAATTTTATCAGGTTGGCATTTTATTTTCAAAATCCAAATAAATTAGCATGGCCTACAAAGCCCTTCGACACTTGCATACAGTCTATCTACCCATTTGTCTCTCTATCCAGCAAGATCAATCCCTCCATACAACCAATACAAAAATCAAATTCAATTATTCAAAAAACTCTTTAGGAGTCTGTATTCTACCTCAGTGCCTCTGTAAATGTTACTCTGCTGCCTAGATTGCTTATCTTTTTTTCCCCTTCATGAGGGACTCAAACTCGTCATCAATGTCCAAATCACATACCATATTCTCCATAGGAAGCATAACGGAAAAAGTCATACCCATGTATACCTAGCATATTAGTAGCAATTTTTATAAAGTATTTCAGTTATTTGTACTCTTTGCTAGACTTTGTACTCCTGGAAATTTAGGACCATGTCTTATTTATCTTTGCTTTCTTAGTGTCTAGCATAAAATATGGTCTTAACAGGTTCAATATTGCTGAATGAATGGACCACAATAGTTTTATGGCTAAACAGCCGATTTTCATTAATTATTTTTTTTGAAGATTTTATTTATGTATTTGACAGTGATAGAGACAGCCAGTGAAAGAGGGAACACAAGCAGGGGGAGTGGGAGAGGAAGAAACAGGCTCCCAGTGGAGGAGCCTGATGCAGGGCTCGATCCCAGGACTCTGGGATCATGCTCTGAGCTGAAGGCAGACGTTTAATGACTGAGCCACCCAGGTGCCCCAAGATTTTCATTAATTATTGAGCCACATTTCTGTAATACTTTTATTAAGCAAATCTAGTTTGAAATTCATCAAAATCTATTTGTTACTAAGGACAGTGAAATAGAGCACAGCCTTGCAGTTTTTGAGACCTTCAACTTAGTAATAACCTCTCAATACCTTATATTTATCACAGACTCCTCCTTATTCTTCCTTCTTGTTGAAAGAGCTTTAATATTTTTAGATACAAAATATGTAAAAATATATATATAACCTAAATATAAGGTGCATGTAGAGACCTTTAGATGGAGGGGACTGGCTATGTGTTAGTTCTGTGAATACAAATTATTTCATAATCCTTGTAAGACAGTAGCTTAATCCTAGACTACTCTCAAGTATGCCAGGAGTAATAGCCAAATTGGCTGAAGTATGTGTAAAAGATGCATTATCCATGATAGAAACTATGAAAGGTCAGAAAGTCATTATCAGTCAAGAAGGAAGCAAAATATAGTTATGGGTGGAACAATGAATTTTCAATATAAGAAAAACAAGAACAACATAATTTTTCTTGGCAGCATTTGGTATTTTAGCATATTTCTGCTTAAAGCTGTTTGTCTTCCTACTCAAAGGTTTCAACTTAAAAGGAATTCTAGTTGATCTAAAAGCAAGCGATAAATCTTGATATTGCAATATTGATATTGATTTTTTTTAAGTAGGGACAACAGTTATAAAGTTTTCTTGACACGGGATCAAAAGGTCTGTTGCTGAATTCTTCAATTCTTAACCGATATCTACTTGATGTCTTTAATCACACAGCATATATTACCAGCTGAGAAAAAGTTATTTCAAATTAAAAAAAAAAATCTCTGCCAAAATTATAAATATGTATTTATATAAGTACAAAGCAAGGTACACATTATTCTTTGCAAAGAGAAACATTAATGAAAATATTGATAAGACTATTAAACTCTAATGTCAAGTAAGTGATGATTTCAAATTAGAAAAAAATATCAAAATTATGGCTCATACAACTCTCAAATTTTCACTGTTTGTCTTGGTTGTTGCCAGTAATAATCAAACTATTTGTGTTACCAGGTAGCCATCTTTCCTAACAACCTATTTTATGATGCTAGTTGTGTTTTGGAATTAAGTAACAATTCCAGATAATAACATTTTTTAATATCTTATCTGGAATCTTTTCCACTCTGGTAAATGTCATTTTTAAACTTAATCTCAAGATACTACAATTTATAATATTTAATTGTTCTGTGATTTATTTTGATTTCCAACAGATATATGCTTTTCTCTATGACTTTAGAAATAAGCCAATGTATATTTTTTCTGGTCCTTAAACGTTCTAAGACTACTTATAAATCCTTAATTATAAAATGGATAGAAAATAAATTTCATGGGATTAGTTACTCTTCCTGCCTTGTTTGTCACTACATCACCAGTGTCTAGAATAGTGGCTAGCACATAGGTAAATATTCACTAAACATTTGTGTAATAAATAAACAATTGCATGAACTCATGTAGACCAGGATAAATTATTTTCATTCTCATTGTAGGGGCAATTTAAACTAGTTTCTTATAAAAGGATCCTCATTAGTTTTAAAATATTTTGATAATCAGGCATGCTTCAATATGAGTCACCTTCAAAATCAGTGATTTAGCTTGTCTACACATTCCCTCCTCTAAAGAGGAATGAAAAATAGACATGTTCTTTCTAAAGGCATGGGAGGTGGCCTCCTCACTGAGATATCTTATGCCTTTTAGTTGTTTTGCATTCATATAAAACTCACTGGCGACAGCTTAGAGCAATCTGAGGACTTGAATGTAAACCTGAGGCAAGCAAGATCTGGAAACAACTTTGCAATATTCTTCTCACTACCTGGATGTTTTGATAATGCTGCTGCCTCTTTCAGAGTTATATCTTATATTTCAAATGAGATTGAATCTACTGCTGTTAACGAATTACAAAAGTTAATTCAGCAATGCTATAAAAGCTATTGTAATGCCAAACAGTTGAAACCTGTTGAGCTTTTTTCAAGTGTCAGAGTTATAATGGACTAGGCAAGGCAATGTTTACTCCAAAACAAGTAATTTTCATTCATTATACACCATATGTGTCTGATATGGCTAAAAAAAGTCTTTATAACATAAAGATCACTTTGCACAGAAAGTGATAAAATTAGTAATATTAAAAATGTCATCCAGTTTAGTTATGGATTTGGTATAAAAAATGTAACACTGATGAAAATTAAATGGTTGCTTTATTTTTCTTAACTGTTACTGGTCACAGTGTGTCCTAAAAATACACGTTACCTTCAAGCTATAAATTCCATTGAACAGAGGTAGGAAGATATAGATTGTTATAAATTCCCAGGAAATTTTTTTTTAGCTAACAGTGACCAAATTAGACTTTGTGCTAAGACTGCTTTTCCTACTGATTTCAATTATCTCTAAGCAGATCCCATAAAGCACGAAGAGCCCTAGAAAAATAAATGTCCAAAAATAGAAAGTGCATGAATGTGCAACAAGACCTGCACAAAGACCATAGGGAAGCATACACCTGCCAAAGGTCCAGATAGAGCTGTGAGGTGGTGTCCCCGTAATAACAAAGGCATCGGTAATGCTGGTGAGTTCTCCCCAGGACAAATGAGCATGAAGTTAATGGTAGATGAGGGAAGACATTCATTCTTGCAGAGACTGAGAGAACAAAAAAAGGGAGAGAGCCATCATGTTTGAATAATAAGTGGGATTTTAAAATTGTATTGGTAGAAGCCTTAAAGAAGTAGTTATATCAAAGCAATCCTTGTCTTTGCTATTTGCTAGTAAGGTGAGCTTGGGCAAGTTACTAATCCTCTCTGAAATTATTCATGCCTAATAAGGTGATATTGATAGTAACATTTTCTTATAACCTTTAGATAATAATGTATATTAAGTTTTTAGAATTACTTGGTACATAGTTAATGCTTAATAAACATTTAATAACAGTTGTTATGCCTTTGCTTTGAGCCATTCCTTTTCAATCAAGTGACTGTCCAAGGCTTATGTGCTCCCTGAAGCATATTTTCTCCCAACATATATTAGACATATTTGAATAAGTGATACTGTCTTATTTTTTTAGAGCTCCATAAGAGGTTCCCATTCACCCTTTGTTTATTGCCATGTAATGGCTAATAATCACCCCATGCAAACTACTGTGTGAATTAAGTTATGACATGTTCACACAATGAGATGAAAGAACTTCTTTCCTGAAAAAGAAGTAAAACAGCACAAATATATGGTAATAGGTAAAACATGGAATAAATGAGCTATAGAGTGCTATGGCATGTATAGGAGAAAAAGATTACTTTGGGCTAGGAGGACAAAATGAGCTACTCAAGGAAGTTATTTATGGTCACCTTGATGAATGAGAGGAACTGTCATAGGTAGATTTGAGAGAGCAGATCTTCTTTCTTTTTTTAATTTAAATTCAAGCTAGTTAACATATAGTGTTGTATCCATTTCGGGAGTTAAATTGAATGATTCATCACTTACATATAACACCCAGTGCTCATCCCAACACATGCCCTCTTCAGTACCCATCACCCATTTAGCCATCCCCCTACTCACCTCCCCTTCAGCAACCCTCAGTTTGTGAGAGAACAGATTTTCTAAGTGGAAGAATGATTATGAAAAAAAATAGGTATACAGGAGAGAAATAAATATATCTCTCATACTGTAAGAAACTTGGCTTGATTTGCTCACAGGAGGCATATGGATCAAAAGAGGGAGATTATAGTAGGAAAATGTAATTGTGGCAGTTAGAAAACAGGAAGACAAAACAAGAAACTCATCAGGAAGCCAGTTCATTAATCTATATCAAGATGAAACCATGGATTAGTGCCTGACCATAAATACAAAAGAGAAGAAAATTGCAAGAGAAACTGGAGATGTAAATTTGGAAAGATTTGACTACAAGCAAAAGTATATGCAAAGTCAAGGCGTCTTTGATGATGCCAAGGATTCATTTCAGAATAACCAGAAGAAACCTTATTTAATTCTGTATTGATCAACTTAACTTCCTAATGATACCTGTCATGGAAATCTCCAAATACATGTAATAGATGTCTAACTGCATGGATGAATACGTGAATCCCACTTTCTTCAATATATTAGCATTTCAATATACCCAAAGGTCAGGAAGTATCAAGTTTCCTTTTCTCTGGGCTAACTGTGGCTTAACTTTCCTTCAGCAAGATAAGAAAAACAAATCTCTTAGAAAGCCTTCAAAGTTATACTGAGGCAATATATTGCTATTTGAATTGAAATTTATACATTTATTTTTCTGCTTTTTAATTGATTCAAAAAACGTGTGTATATCATTATGGCATGACATATATTTTTCCGTTTTTCATTATTGCTAATACTAAAATTCACATCTAATTAACATATGCCATTTGAATCCTGCATTAAGACTACAACTTAAATATCACAGTTACACAGAGAAAACATGTTTGTAGATAAGACCCATGACGAATATTGTACTATAACAGCCTTGCCTTTAATTTAGAGAACTGTTTCAACTTCAAGAAGTGAAAAATTATTGAGTAATGATAGAAAAAATCCATTCCATACATTAACTCTTTTTATCCCTCTTATCTCTCAGAGAGAAAGTCTTCACTAAACATGAAAAAAAAAAAAGGTGAAAATTATCAGACTCTTCTAACCATACCTTACAGAGCTTTAACTCCTCAATCTCTAGAGAACAGCTCAAGTTAGAGCATATTATCTCATACTGCCTGAAGATATTTATACCTCCTCCATGTGTCACATATCCTCTATACCTACATCGGAACTGCAAGGGAAGGATGTTATTTGCTGTTACCTGAGAATTTCCTTACGTATCTACAGAGCTTGCAGGGAGTTTTAGATTGCCAGTTTTCACAAACTTGAGGATACCTGTGCACCCTGTAAATATGAGAAATATTTGAGTTCAGTATCCTTTTCAGAATAAGAAATATAATTTTGAAAATATACTTTGCCCTCAGAAACACTGTAAACTGTACAAAACCCTGGCACAGCATATAGGTGTTTGGGAATATTAGACATTACAATTGGATCCAATCTAACAACTTGTTTTCTGTTATTTGTTTATTAATATGCATTTTTAGTTCATGTTAAATAAATATTTTAAATATTAACTTCATGTGGATACTATGAAAATAATTACATATTTAGTTATATATCCAATATATTTGTAAAACTACTTAAAAATTTTGGATTAATGTAAGATCTGTTGGCTATTTCCACTCATAGGTTTTTTTCTTGCTACTTTCACTCCTATTCATTTTCCTTTAATATATTAGCACTTTAGATTAAATATTTTTCTATCAAACAGCAATTACTTTAAATGAGTATTAGGAAGTGATTATGGAATAGGGGATCGTGTGGATACAATTCTTGTTTCCAATGGAGAAAAAGTGGTGCTCCATATTATCCCAGAAGCTTCCTGATATTTTAAAGCAAATACTTACTTAATTAAAATATACGTGGACCAAGGTTTAAATGCTTATATTTGCAATTCAAAGATCTATAGGCCATGTTACACCTTTATGAAAATGATAAATCTTGTCTTATACATTTTCCAGGGTACATCTTGACTTACCTTACTATGAGGCTTCCAGACGAAATTATTTTTTAAAGACTTTTGGTTACTTAGAAACTATGGTGAAATATATATTCAATTAAGGTAACATCTTTTGAGCAGTCCATGTCACAGATGGAGAATTAGAGCATTTACCCAAGGGAATCTCCCAAGATAATTCTCAAGGTCATATTCTGGAAAACAGGTTGTTTGGAACTTCCCATTTCAATTTTTAAAGGAGACTTAGAAGTAAACCACAGCCATGAGATTGAAAGTATTGTGCTCATTTTTCTCTAAGATATATCATCACAGTATCTGTCTCCATTAATCAAAATTGAAATTTAAAAAAATTCCTTATATGAGGGTTCTGTTGTATATAGTCCATTATGACATCTTCTCTTTTATCAAAATAAATAAGTAGAAAATATCTCAGGTTAGAATTACTGTTAACCCTCCTCTTCTTTATTGTGCCCCCTCTCTCTCTTCCTCCCTTCCTCTCTTTCTCTATTTCTGTCTCCCTGCGTGTGTATGTGTATGTGTTGGTGTATAGATAGATAGAGAGGTGTATCACACAACCAGTTGCCTGTTATAAATATGAGAACTATTCCAAGAACTTTGCCTTTAACAAGAAAGGTAAACAAACAATAAGTTCTATTGTGCATCCATAGATAATTTCCCATAATGGGTTTATGTTTATCTCACTCCCAATGACAATGTTTGTGAACTCATGTTACTTAATAATAAGGTGGATTTTTCAATAAAGTAGATCAAATGAATACCATTATTCATAATAAACCAGCACCATATGTGCCATTTTCAAAGTTTTATATTTAGCCCTTATAATACACAAGCAGTATTTTAGCTTTCAAAACCTTTTAAGTAGTGTGTACCTTGCTGTCACTGGGAAGATGTTTACCAGATAGGTGAACTACTGAATTTCTAATAGGTAAGTTTATATATGGTGATCCCTAATTTGGGCTCTCTAAATAAAATTAATATGGAATAAAAGTATCAAAGCATCCTAAATAAAGAAATTGAAAAAATATACATAGATTTGTGAAGCAGAATGATGGATATTACTGGAAAATGTCATCTTTTGCTTATAAATTATTCATATTTGCTATCTGCATTGACCAAATTTGCAAAGTAGTGACCACTCACATTTATATATGTTTGACAAAGCCAGAGAATCTATGAAAAATCAGGCCAGGAAATAAAACCCCGGTCTTATTGTCACTGGATCATGAAATTGCTGTGCTAATGAACAAGGCAGACAGGCTAGAGGCCACAGTAAAAGTGAGGACTAATATTTATTTAACAATATTCTAAATTTCAGCACTCATATATTTGTTTAACTGCTGGACTGAAAGCACATACTGGCTCTTAATGCTCATTGTGTAATGTAGTAAGCACACAGAGAAATCCCAACATATCATCAATGTCATTTACTTGTCCTAAGCAGAAAACAGAGGACCCCAGAAACTACTGTAAGTGTAATAATCGTATGCCATAATAAAGATACTCTGAATAGCAAGTTGTTTCATTATAAGTGATACTCTATTCCTCAGAGTCCTTTGTAATTATGGGTCATGCTGGATTCTGAACAGAGTGGGGTCATTGTCCCCTCATATACCTCTTGCTCCACTTCTACCTCACTGTGCTAGCTTACTTGCAGAGCCTTAAGTGTACTATTATATTTCTATTTCTTCCAACTCTTTCATCTAGTTCAGTCTTACTTGTCCTTCGGTACTCAGCATCATCTCTGCCATTTATCGGAATCTGTTTCTTCTCTGATACAATTCTGTCATTCTGTATACCCCTCTATTACCCAATTAATCGTAATGCATTTTAAATAACCTTTAATTGATATATTTTTCTCAATAAACTCTCCAAAAGGAAGAGAAGAGTTCATGTTTGTATCCTGAAGACATTCATTGTTTCAATAAATAAGTGAAGGGGTGAGTTATATCCAATATAATCATGACCTGAGTTGAAATCAAGAGTTGAATGCTTGGGGCGCCTGGTTGGCTCAATCGTTAAGCGTCTGCCTTTGGCTCAGGGCGTGATCCTGGGGTTCTGGGATTGAGCCCCGCATCGGGCTCCCTGCTCCACTGGGAGCCTGCTTCTTCCTCTCCTATTCCCCCGGTTTGTGTTCACTCTCTCCCTGGCTGTCTCTCTCTGTCAAATAAATTAAAAAAAAAAAAAAAAAAAAAGAAAAAAAGAGTTAGATGCTTAACTCACTGAGCCACCAAGGTGCCCCAAGTGAAACCTAGTTTAAAAGATTTTGTTAAATATTTCAAAACTTGGAGCTTATAAGTAAAAGGGCTGAAGTAAAATCCAGCTCTCTCTGAATACAAAGTCTATCCCTTAGGAACTATAAATTTAAGATATCCGTTCCCCATAAAATCTCACCCAGCTTTTCCGGCAAGTCTTTTTGTTGCTGGCTACTTATTCTATCATTTTAAGATTAGCTTTGCAGTGTCAGCCCTAATGGAGCTGATGTTTGTGTTAAGGCTTTTATTTCCTAACACTCCAAAAGCTTCAAACCTTCAAGTTACCAGTGTGCCATTGCATTATATAAAGAATTCAAAGCACAAAAACCCTGGCAGAAGTAAATAAAATGCAACCTTCCCTGACTCATTTGTCATACTGTGTTATCTGGCCCTAAATGAGTACTCTGTAAGTTTCAGTGTGAAAGCAGTTCTTCCGGATTCTAATTACAGCTCCTCTCTCTGTAAGTCCCAGGCATGTTTCTAAGGAGCTGGATCAAGTGACAAATGTCTAAAAGAGATAACAAACAACCTTTCTCTTATCTCATCTTCCCAAATAGATCCCCTCTCATCTGTCTCCAAAATCCTTATTGGAAATTTTCTCATATAAATTGACTTGGTTGAATTTATTTACTCTGTGGAATCTCACCAGTTCACCAGTTGTATCTGGCCTATCTACATTTCACTAATGATTCATCAGCTCCTAAGCTCCTAAACTACTGTGGGCCACATTTTGCGTACTCATTAAATAATTGTTGAATGAATGGATGAATGGAGTGCATTTCTCAAACTGTATGTTTGCAATGACACCACCCTTGGTCCAGGTAGGGTACTCTTTCCCTCTTCCTTTCTACCAAGGTACACTTTCCCCCTTCCAACACTAGCACACACATGTATGCACACACGGTAATACACACTCAGAAAGTGATATATGGAAAGGGAAACTGATTGTATTTAGAGTCATTTAAATAAACTCATTTAAACAAGGTCTAGTTACATTTTCCTAACCTCCATGCTTTAGTCAACATTGTTCATTCTGTTTGGAACACATTTCTAACTTTCTCTATCATTTTACCTATTTTTAAAAATAATAAGACATATCATACACCAGCTTTGCTCTAATGTGTTCTCTGATTTCCCAAAAAAGAAAAAAAATCTTGAAAAATTGTCTCATTTTGAAACTTCGGATTTATCAGTGAAGAGGAATGATAATTAATTTTGATTAGAGATAACTTAATGATTAGAACTTAGAAAGCACAGTAAATAATTATTTACAGGAGTTAACTTGAACTAGAGCTATTGAGTGTTAAAACAAAAAGCAGTGTATTTTTGATGACAGTGGTAGATAAGGTATAAGGAAATCAAGAGGTTAAATTGAGGAATATGTTGTGTTCAGTAAAAAAAACAAATTTCAGAAGTGGCATTAAAGATAGTGGATAAGCACTGGTTGTTTTATGTAAGTGATGAATCACTAAATTCTACTCCTGAAACAAATACAACCCTATATGTTAACTAACTCGAATTTAAATAAAAACTTGAAACAAACAAAGGCAGTGGATGTCTGAGGAAGCCAGTGGATTAGAGACACAGCAAACTGATGTCTGGTAGCACTGAGTCCAGTAACAACTAACCAGAGTTCAGTAGTAGAAGCTTTGAAAGCTCTGGGCATGGTAGTGCTGTGAGACAAAAGGCTGAATGTTGCTGTAATATTAGTCTTAAAGTCAACAACATATTTTCTTTGGGGATTGCTAGAATTTAAAAACTATCATCTACTCCTGAAATAAATTTACCATTTTATGGTCAAGATTCTCAAGATTAAGAAAATGTATTGCTAGGTTATTTATGTTTGGTCTTTTGGTAACTAGTTTTAGACAGTTTTTTCAGGCCATTTTCTGGTTCCACAAGGATAAAACAACAACAATAAAAAATTCATATTTTGGAAGTTATGCAGTACACCTTAACATGCTGGTCTAATAATTTTTCTTGACTTTAGCTTCTTTTTCCCTAAAAATTAAACCTTGTTTAGCCTTTAGCAGCACATATTAGTACCTAAGAAATATAGTTTTATACAGGTACTTTTGTTGTACTTATTTCGTATGATGACTGGTAAAAATCAGCATAAGGAGACGGTGGGTGGGCTGTGCACCTAAACAGTGGAGGCTAGATCCCTTGCTCTTCTGCTCCTTGAAGAACATTTCAGTGCCCAAATTTTCTTCTCTCTAAAAATTGCTGGTCTACCTCTAGAGTCTTTTCTTCTTGAGAAAGTTGACAGACCCATACCAAAAAAATAACTGTTTTGGAAATCCAGTAAAACTTCTATGTAAAATTCTCTGTTAAGTGTATAATAAACTCAGCTCCAGAGATAGCTCAGGAGCTATTTAAATGGCTCAGTTCCTCACATCCATAAATTTGGAATCGCCATAAGAAAAATCTATGAGAACATGCAACAATCATGCTAAATCTATATATTTCCTTAGCACGATCATCTCCCACATTTTAAAAACTAATCTTTGGAGGGTATTGGGGAATAGAATGTCACAGCCAAGGAAGCACCTTACAATGCAGTTCAAATTTCAGATATAAAAGAAATTTTGAATGCAGAACAGCACTTCACCCTTTGCTCTGATTGAAGTCAATATATTTAGTTCATTTTGAAATGTCACATGGAACTGTATGTATATAGCTTATGTATATCAAAGACCAAGACAAGCATAATTATAAAGTGTTGAAACACTCTCTGTTAGATCATTATTGAAGATGTGCAGAGCTGTTATGCTTTCCTTAGGAAGTAAGAAGCAAATGATTTATATCCACTAATCAAAGCACAAAAGTATTCCCTGAATATATTAAGCTAGTTTCCTATAATAACTGTAACACACTACTATGAACTTAAAATAATAGAAATTTATTATCTTGCAATTCTCTAGGTTAGAATTCTAGCATGGATATCATTTATTGGGATAAAAATCAAGTTGTTAAATAAGTGTTTGGGATTAAGGACTGCACTTGTTTTGAAGAGCACTGGCTGTTACATGGAAGTGTTGAATCACTGTATTGTACACCTTAAACTAGTATTACACTGTATGTTAACTGGAATTTAAATAAAAACTTGAAAAAATCAAGTTGTTGGGGGGCACCTGGGTGGTACAGTTGGTTGCGCTTCCAACTCTTGGTTTCAGCTTAGACTGTGATCTCAGGGTTCTGAAATCAAGCCCTGTGTGGGGCTCAGCACTCAGCATGGAGTCTGCATGAGACTCTCTCTCCATCTCCCTCTGCCCCTCCCCTCTGTGTGTACTCCTGAGCTCTTTCTCTCAAATAAATAAATAAATCTTAAACAAATAAAATAATAAAATTAAAAAATCAATTTGTTGTCAGGGTTGCTTTCCTTTCTGGAGAGCATAGGAGAAATCTATATCTGTATCTTTTTTAGTTTCAAGAGATCACCTGCATTCCTTGGTTCTTGACCCCCTTTCTACAATCCCATCTCCCTCTTCCACTTTTAAGGATATTCGTGATTTATACTAGGCCCACCCAGATAATTCAATATAAATTTCTATGTTTTAAGGTCAGCAATTTTAATTCCAACTGTAATCTAAATTCACCTTTGCCATGTAACATAACACAGTCACACATTCCAGGGATTAAGACATCAGCATCTTTGGAGGTGGGCAATCTGCCTTCCACATTTTATATCCCCCCCCATTTTTTCTCATTTTACCTGGAAATCAAACTAGATGTTGATGTATAGATCATTCCATATGTTAACTCTATTATGGTTTCAACTGAGCAGCTACTCTCTTCTAAATTAGATAGAGAGCCTCTTAACTTGAAAGGTTCTCCTTCCTATCCATTCCTCCCCAAAACTGCCTATGTTTCAGTTGTGGACATAAAGAACACAGCATTGCCTTTACATACACGTAACTGAAAGGGAAGCTCAAAGTGTGTTCAGAAAAGAGGTAGGAAGGTCCAGATGGACTTTCTTAAGTCTTCTGTGATGAAGTCAAGTAATCCAAAAGGAAACTTCTCGATATTCTATGCGTCTTATTGCAGGAATGTTACAGTTGTTGCATAATAAAATATTTCTATATCAAGGAAGCTTCCAAAGAGCGATAACATCATCCTTCATTTTAAAGAACTTTATGGAAAGTTCCTAAAGAGCGATTTTCTTGTTTGTGTCAGTTATGAATGTAAACATAACGTCTCCCAGAGCAGGAATAGAGTTGAGGGACTTAGATAGTCAGAAATGAATGTTTCCAAAACATAAGAGGTCCCCATTACCTCTTCCTGTTTGGATAAATTGTGCTGATTTAAAGGTGAAGTACAAGATTTGGTGATTAGTTTGAGGATTGGAAAGAATATGATAAATGTACTGAATTTTTAAAAACAAAAAATTATCAAAAACATATGGTCATTTATTATTGATAGATGATGAGTTCACAATTAAAAAAATTCTTTCTAGGAATTCAGAATCTTGTTTAGTCCTTTTAACTAGTGACTGCTTATCAGAATCACCCAAGAAACATTGGATTTAAGCACCTCATCTTCTCCTCTCCATTCTAACTCTGTCAATATCATGAAGTTTTCTGGTGCATCAAGGATGAGAATATTGAGTATGGACATCCTTTTAAATAAGTGTTGCACGGTGATTTTGATATAGAAAATAGTTAAGAATCAAGTTTATTCATTTATTCATGATTTTTAATATAATATGAAAAGTATTGGCAGAGAACCTTGAGAAGGGTTGAGGTAGGAAGCCCTCAAGGATCAGATCATGGGTGATCTTCCACATTAAATGCTATAAAACATATATTTTATTCAGTTAACAATAAGCACTCACTGATGAGTTTTAATAGGTGGAAGCTGTATTTGTTGTTGTGTTGGTGTTACTCTATAAACCCATTTTAAAAATACCACATGCTATCACCACATGCTATCACCACTATTGAATCCTGGTGTCCTCCAACGGTTCTTTGTTGGACTAGGAACGAAAGTGTGGGATTCAATATGATTTTGAAATGTTTTCAAGGAAATTATATGAAACATAGTTAAGACTCCCAGGTTTAGTTATATATACACTATAGTAATTCATAAGAAATAACTGAGGATAGGGACTTCATCAAGAAGTTTGCTAATACAGAGATTCCGATCTTTAACTCAGAATGTTAAATCTCTATAAAAGTGCTTACCATTTGTTAAGTTCAGTTCCATATCCTGGCTCTTCTATCCCCTTCCAAGCACCATTTAATCAGAAAATTATCAGAACAGGTTTTGCTTATTAATTAAGTAAAAGTGACAAATATTATAAACCAATGAGTATCATTGGGTGGCTCTGATAAGTAGAAAAAATACAGGAGAGAGAGCTGTGCCACTGCTTAATCTTGTAGAAATGTCAACAGACGCTGCCAATAATACCAAGATTCTCATTAATATCACCTCAAAAACTTGTAAAATTGGATAATTGTATTCAGAGTTATTTATATACTTTTTAATCTACCTCGGCCCATCATCACTGTGCTTGGTATACTGGCAGAAAGGTTTTATACTTGGTTATAAATGTAAATGTAAAGTACAAATCCTGCTAAGATTATATCATGGTGGTAATTCATTCATTTAACATACATTCATTTAAACAACATATTTATGGGGCTCCTGGGTGGCTCAGTTGGTTAAGTGGCTGCCTTCAGCCCAGATCATGATCCCAGGGTCCTGGGACTGAGCCCTGGATCGGGCTCCTTGTTTAGCAGGAGCCTACTTCTCACTCTCCTTCTGCTTGCCACTCCTCCTGCTTGTTCTCTCTCTCTCTCTGTCAAATAAACAAATAAAATCTTAAAAAAATATTTATTGGCATATATACATGTTTTACATATATCAAAATATATATCTTCACATACAGATATTTGTTTTTGTGTGTCTTTGTGTGTGTGTGCATGTATTTGTGTGTGTCTTTGTGTAGGTGATTCAGTGGTTAGCAAAGCAAGTCTGTTCTCCTAAGTCTTTCCTGAGCAAGCAGAAAGAATATTTTATGTCAGGTACTGAAAAGTTCTTTGAAGGATAAAAACTATAGAGATATTTTAGGATAGGGCAGGATAGGATAGGATAGGATAGGATAGGATAGGATTTTTTAATGCTGGTGTGAAGCATAAAATATAAAGGAGTAAGATTGTAGCCAGAAACCAACTAAAGGCTATTTAATCTCAGCAAGAGATGTTGGTACCTTGGACTAGAATATATTGGTGGGAATGGTAAGATATGGCATAATTCTGATTCTGTATGTTAAAGTCATAACTTACAGAATTTGTTCATGTATAGATGCAGTATGGGAGAAAAAGAGATATACAAAGTTAACTCCAAGGGATTCAACCTGAAAAACCAGAAGTATGGAAATGTAATTACTAAGATGGAGAATATAGTAAGAAAAGCAGGTGTGTGTGTGTGTGTGTGTGTGTGTGTGTGTGTGTGTGTGTAGGAAAAGTTCAATTTTGTCTGAAACAGACTCACAGATACAGAGAACAGTCTGGTGGTCACCAGAAGGGAGGGAGATGGGGGGATGGGCAAAATACAAGAAGGGGATTAAAAGGTACAATTTTCCAGTTGCAAAATAAATAACACATGAGGATACAATGTACAACATAGGAAATACAGTTAATAAAATGTAACAACTTTGTATGATGACAGGTGGTAGCTAGATTTATCATGGTGATCACTTTGCAATTTATGTAAGTGTTGAATCATTATGTTTTATACCTGAAATTAATACAGTTGGCCCTTCAAACACAGGTTTGAAATGTGGGGGTCTACTTACACATGTATTATTTTTTTAATGCAGTATGGTACTGTGAATATATTTACTCTTCCTTGTGAATTTCTTATTTTATTTATTTATTTATTTATTTATTTATTTATTTATTTGAGAGAGAGAGAAAGAGAGAGAAAGTGCATGAACAGGAGGGGCAAACAGAGAGGGAGAGAGAGAATTTCAAGCAGATTCCTGACTGAGTGCAGAACCCAACATGGGGCTCGATCTCACGACCCTGAGATCATTACCTGAGCCAAAACCAAGAGTTGGACACTTAACCAACTGAGCCACCCAGGTGTCCCCTTATGATTTTCTTAATAACAGTTTCTTTTCTCTAGCTTACTTTATTATAAGAATATAGTATATAATATGTATAACATACAAAGTGTGTGCTAATAGACTTTATGTTATGGGAAAGGCTTTTGGTCAATAGTAGGCTATTAGTAGTTAAGTTTTGGGGGAGTCAAAAGTTATATGCAGATTTTAGACTGTCAGAGAGGCAGTTGGTGCCCCAACCCCCAAGTGTTCAAGAGTCAACTGTATAATATTGTATATCACTATACTTCAAGTAAAAAAAGGAAAAGCTCAGTTTTGAGCATATCAACTTGTAATGCTTTTTATATTTCCAACCAGTTTTGGATATAAAAGTTTGGAATTCAGGGGAAAGAATGGGGCAGAGACAGATACTTTGAAATTATTGGCATATAGGACAGATATTGCTTTCCTTCTTGTTTTTTATGATCTACATGATTGGGTGAGATCAACTAAAGTGATGTGGGAAAATAGTTCAGAAAAATGAGCCCTTGGGGCAGTCCCATATTTTGAGACCAGGGAGAGAAGAAGCAAAAGAGACAAAAGGATTTACCAGTCAAAGAGGAGGAGCATGCATGGAGGGAGTAGTACCCTATGAAGCAAAGGGGGAAAAAAGTGTTTCGAGCAGTGTCAAGAAGATCAGCTTTGCCAATTGCTGCCAATAAATCAAGTTAGATGAAAAATGAGAATTGACCATGGGCTTTAGCAGCATGGAGGTCATTGTTGGTCCTGAAACAGACAAGAGCTGTTTCAGTATTTTGGTGGATTCCAGAAGACATGAGACAACAGAAACAATACCTTAAAATGTGAACACTTATCTTGAAAATTTTGCTCTAATTGGTACAGAAAAGAGCAGAAATGGAAGGGAATGATAAGTGAATGAAAACCAATTTTTAAAGATGAAACTATAACAAAATTGAACTGATGTATGGGGTGGAAACTGTCCATGTAGGGGGGACATAGAAGGCTTTCTGGAGCAAGATCCTTGAGTAGAAAAGAGATCCTGGAATCTAGTGAACATGTGAAGGGATTGGATTTGTATAGAACTACAAAAATGTCACACATTGGAGGGAAGGCAGAGACAAAAATGCAGGTGAGTTGAGAGGCTATGTGAGAGAAGTTTTTGAGTTGCTTTTATCTTTCAGCATAATAGCAAGCAGGGCAATTGGTTGAGGACTGGAGGGAAAGAGATATGTCAGAGATTGGAGGAGATTGGAGTTTGGTGAAGAAGTGGAATAGTAACCTAAATGGTAAATTAATGAAGAAAATATGACAATAATAAATACAAAAGAAAACTAAAGGCAGAAATAAATTTAGAGTCCAAATTAGGGAATATTTGTTATTCAGTTTTTCTTCTCATTTCAAGTTTAACAGTTGTCTTTTTAATAGAAGTGTTTTGGTTTTTCCATTTACTTGTTCAAGGAGTAAAATAGAAACTACACACTCAAGTGAATTCAGGATAGTCATCAGAGGCAGACTGACAGGAAAACAGCAAAAAGGGACTTTAGAAAAATATAAAGAAGAATAACAAAAAAAATATGGATTTAAGAATGTGGTGAGGAATCAAAGAGGAACTGCAGATAGAGAAACTTGATATGAACAAAAGATGCAAAAGTAAACAACAAATAAAAAAAGAAAAAAGTAAACAATGGATAAATGTCTCATGCTATCTTCAAAATTTAATATGAATTGGAATTCTAAATAAGTCAGACAAGAACAGAGAAAGCAAGTCAAATGTAGGGTAAATACCAACATAGCTTTAGAAACAGTAACTTAGAAATGTAGCCGATGAAGAAACCAAGTAATTTTAGAGGAGAAATTTCTAATATATATGAATACAGCAGTATATAGTAGATTATATATATGTATATACATTTTATGTGGCGGCGATGTTTCAATGTTGCTGTTGAGAGGAAATTTCAGTTGCAACAATTCAGCAATACCTGTGCCCATATATTTTTCTTCCTTCAACTATTGTTACTTGATTCTGCTTTTTTTTTTTTTTTTTTAATAAGCCATTTATTTCCATCTACACTTCTGGTACTAAGACCATATGGATTGTTTTTCAATCCAAAAGAAGTGAATTTAAGATACTTAATATAAGATTCATTCTTTGACTAATATACTGATTCTTCAGAAGTCCCCCCTGTGGGATTGATATTCAGTAAAGATATTTTGAAGGAAATGTGAGTCCCACATATTCCTCAAGATTCTTCCAGGTTTATACATATACTAGGCTAGATTACTAGAAAATTATACACCTGGTCCATAACACTCTGGCCGCAGCAGAGTTGTCTTTATGAGGTATAAATCAATACTAGCGCCTTGACTTTTTTGAGGTATGATGTACAAAACATTAATGGTTGGAACATTTGTAGTTTTAAATGTTTCCTAACATTGCTATCAAGGATATCTCATTACACTGCTCGACATTTGTGGAGTGCCTCTCTGGAGCTATAGTAGGAGGGGTATTTCTAGAAGCTGGCCAAAAGGTCAGTTACTAAGAAGACAGTCTAAAAATATCATACCCAGGGGAACACAAGCTATAAAGCAAATAATGAACAGAGTTCAAGAGCTGGACATTTAGGTCAACACAAATGCCAAACCTGGAAGATCTGTAGTGGAACTCAGCCTGACTGATAAATGAAGAGGGCAACTTGGAACAAAGATGATGGATTGATGGGCTGGTGATAAACAAGTGATGACTCCAGAAGAAAGTCATGATTCTATCTTCTGTCCCTTGACCTCTAATCCAGTCTGATTTACCTATGCTCATCAAAAAGACGAGACCCTGATACTTTAAGGATAAGCATTTTGAAGATGACCTTCTCTTGTTCAGATTGTCACATTAAGTTGATACAGAAACTTGGGGTTTGAGATGGGTTAAGCTTTAAGCCTTTAATTGTTTATAAATATTGTTATGTTGGACTACCCTGGTATCCAGTGGTTTAAGCCTGCAACCTGCTATTCATTCTTGCTCTGCCTTGAGCTTCTAATATTATATGCCCATTAGCCCTTAGAAATTCATATCTAATGAAAAATTAACAAAGAGGTTGATATTTGTGACCCTATTATTACACATTTTCTTCTATTATTACCTTGGCAAGAAGTATGAGGTCCTTGCTATTCTCCAGACCATGGATGTTGGAAATATAAAGCAGCAAAAACTAAGCAGAGTCCGAGTAGGCAAATCACTTGTCCTGTCTAAATTGTTAGAAACAAGTTTGTGGTTATTTGCCTTGAAATCTCAAGTCTGTTACTTAAGGCTGCCTCAGCATAAGTAGTTTTGTCCCTTCTTTCCCTTATGGAGAAAATCAGGGCATATTCCACAAAATCTGCAAATACATCCTCCTGTTCTACTTCCACACACATAGTCAGTAGTTTCCTACTTAGGAAAAGATTTAAGTGATCGTGCTTCAAGCACTCAGCAGTCAGAGATTGTTACAATAGGCTATCTCGTTCATGTAGCTTCCTCTAAAGTTAATATCCATTATATTTGGAATGCCCTTTTAATTATTTAATATGGTTAGCCAGTAGGTCACAGAGTTCCATAAACTAGAACAATGGCTGGGCTTAGATAATCCTTTGTTTCGGGTGCTGTAGTAGGATGGTGTCATGAAGTGTTTTATCATGAACTGTTCCAGATGGCAAGTAGCACAGAATTATCTGATAAACACAAAATTTGGAGCAAATAAGCCTATCTAACTATACCTCCTCTTGGAGGCAGCATTGGGACTCTTTCAGAGTAAGGTAAGGGGAACCATCAAAAATAGTTGGCCAAATGCAATAATATCTGCTGGTCCTATTGAAATGAACATCTCCAGGCAGAGAAATGAGGTTTACATCATAGACTGATAGGCCACTTTTAACCAGATATTGCTCATCTAAACAGCAACATGTCTAATACAAGGAAAATCCCCCAGTTTGTGAATTATAGGACCGAAACTTATCTCAGTGGCATCTTTACCCCACTTGATCCTAACATATACAAGTAATCTGGCCCTCAAACTATGCCAGCCAGATTCAGGAGCATTAGGCAGGTTTTTGAGGTAACACCATTTCTTTGTCCCAAGAACTCAACTGACTTGGCTTAAGATGTCACACAGGTCAATAGATGCTGTGGAAAAGAAATTTCTGTTTTTATGCTGCTACTTTTTCTTAGTTCGTCACTTGCTGTCCTTGGCACTACACTTATCCTCTGTATACCGTCACTGTCACTACCTTTAAAACTTAAAACTTACACTCTACCCAAAATTATTTTCTCAGCCTGCCATAAAGTGTCTTTAACCAGAAAATGCTAAAATACCCTAGAGATAGGGAAAGCAATAAAAAGTAAATTCAGTACCTGTTAACTTTGACCCCACCAATAGGTGTTTTACCTGTCAGAGACAGAAGAAAATTCTTTCCACAAACATTTGGAAACCAACTTGAAATGTAGGTTCATTGTATGATTCTTCTCCCTTGTGAGGACCCCTGTCCTTTTTATCAAGAAATAATATCTTAATTGTTTTGATATCTATTAGATTAAGTTTCTCTCTCTCTCTCTCTCTTTTTAAAGATTTTATTTATTTATGTGACAGAGAGACAGCCAGCGAGAGAGGGAACACAGCAGGGGAGTGGGAGAGGAAGAAGCAGGCTCCCAGCAGAGGAGCCCGATGTGGGACTCGATCCCTGAACGCCGGGATCACGCCCTGAGCCGAAGGCAGACTCTAAACGACTATGCTACCCAGGCGCCCCAGATTAAGTTTCTCTCTTAATAATCATCCTTTTGTAAAATACTTTTACTCTTTTCTATTGTTTCTTGCAAATAAAACCTTTATATCTTGATATACACCCCAAAATAATCGCTTCAAGACTATATGGTTTTCATTGAATGAATGAATTAATTAATTAATTAATATTATTATTTTTGAGTATAGTTGACACATAATGTTACATTAGTTTCAGGTGTGCAACATAGTGATTCAACATTCTATACATTATACTCTGCTCACCGCAAGTATGTCTACCATCTGTCACCATACAATGTTGTTACAATATCATTGACTATATTATCATTGCTGTACCTTTTCATCCCCATTAATTCCATAACTGAAAATATGAAAGTCTGTAATTCTCACTACCCTTCACTGAATTTAAGTTCGTAAACTACTTTGCAAAAGAAAGACATCTTAAAAACTTTCTTATCCAGAATTCTTCAGCCTGATGTGTTCCAAAATTCAGAATTTTTCACATTCTGGAATATTAATATGGGACCCATACTATATATGTAAATGTGAAAAATCTGAAAATGTATGAAGAAAATTGGTATAATACTACGTAATATTTTTGAATAATTACATTCAGTCACATTACTTGAATTATTATTATTCTAATGGTATTTTTGTTGATTGTTATTAATTTAGGGAAACTACTTTTTTGAAATTTTGTTTCATGTTTCTTTTTTTTTTTTATAATGATTTTTTATTATATTATGTTATTCACCATACAGTACATCCCCGGTTTCCGATGTAAGGCTCGATGATTCATTAGTTGTGTATAACACCCAGTGCACCATGCAATATGTGCCCTCCTTACTACCCATCACCGGCCTATCCTATTCCCCCACCCCTCTCCCCTCTGAGGCCCTCAGTTTGTTTCTCATAGTCCATAGTCTCTCATGTCTCATTACCCCTTCTCATTACCCCCCCTTTCTTTATCCCTTTCTTCTCCTACCGATCATCCTAGTTCTTATGTTCCATAGATGAGAGAAATCATATGATAGTTGTCTTTCTCTGCTTGACTTATTTCACTTAGCAGTATCTCCTCCAGTGCCATCCATGTTGTAGCAAATGTTGAGAACTCGTTCTTTCTGATAGCTGAGTAATATTCCATTGTATATAGGGACCACAACTTCTTAATCCAGTCATCTGTTGAAGGGCATCTCGGCTCCTTCCACAATTTAGCTATTGTGGACATTGCTGCTATGAACATTGGGGTGCATATAGCCCTTCTCTTTACTACGTCTGTATCTTTGGGGTAAACACCCAGTAATGCAATGGCTGGGTCATAGGGTAGCTCAATTTTTAACTTTTTAAGGGACCCCCACACTGTTTTCCAGAGTGGCTGTACCAACTTGCATTCCCACCAACAATGTAGGAGGGATCCCCTTTCTCCACATCCTCTCCAACAATTGTTGTTTCTTGCCTTGTCTATTTTTGCCATTCTAACTGGCGTGAGGTGGTATCTCAGTGTGGTTTTGATTTGAATTTCCTTGATGGCTAATGATTTTGAACATTTTTTCATGTGTCTGTTAGCCATTTGTATGTCTTCATTGGAAAAGTGTCTGTTCATATCTTCTGCCCATTTTTTGATTTGTTTATTTGTTTCTCGTGTATTGAGTTTGAGAAGTTCTTTGTAGATCTTGGATACCAGTCCTTTATCTGTAGTGTCATTTGCAAATATATTCTCCCATTCCGTGGGCTGCCTCTTAGTTTTTCTGACTGTTTCCTTGGCTGTGCAGAAACTTTTAATCTTGATGAAGTCCCATAAATTCATATTATCTTTTGTTTCTCTTTCCTTTGGGGATGTGTCATGAAAAAGGTTGCTTTGGCCGATGTCGTAGAGGTTGCTGCCTATGTTCTCCTCTAGAATTTTGATGGATTCCTGTCTCACATCGAGGTCTTTCATCCATTTGGAGTTTATTTTTGTGTATGGTGTGAGATAGTGGTCAAGTTTCATTCTTTTGCATGTAGCTGTCCAATTTTCCCAGCACCATTTATTGAAGAGACTGTCTTTTTCCCACCAGATGTTTTTTCCTGCTTTATCAAATATTAGTTGCCCAAAGAGCCAAGGGTCCATTTCTGGGCTCTCTATTCTGTTCCATTGGTCTATGTGTCTGTTTTTGTGCCAGTACCATGCTGTCTTTGTGATCACAGCTTTGTAGTACAGCTCGAAATCCGGCATTGTGATGCCCCCAGCTTTGTTTTTCCTTTTCAACAGTTCCTTGGAGATTCGGGGCCTTTTCTGTTTCCATACAAATTTAAGGACTATTTGTTCCAGTTCTTTGAAAAATGTCCTCGGTATTTTGATCGGGATAGCATTGAAAGTGTAGATTGCTCTGGGTAGCATGGACATTTTAACTATGTTAATTCTTCCGATCCATGAGCATGGAATATCTTTCCATCTTTTTATGTCTTCCTCAATGTCTTTCAAGAGTGATTTATAGTTTCTAGAATATAGGTCCTTTACGTCTCTGGTTAAGTTAATTCCAAGGTAACGTATGGTTTTTGGTGCTATTGTAAATGTGTTTCATGTTTCTACTCTAATATTTATTGTCATTATATGAACATCTCAAACATTGTTAAAGAACAGTAAAAGCAGCAATCTATATTTTCTTTACTGTTACTTCAATCAAAATACATATAAATATACATGCATTAGGGGCACCTGGGTGGCTTAGTTGGTTAAGCATCTGCCTTCGGCTTGGGTCATAGTCCCAGGGTCCTGGGATCGAGCCCTGCATCAGGCTCCCTGCTCAGTGGGGAGCCTGCTTCTCCCTCTCCTGCTCCCCCTGCTTGTGCTCTCTCTTTCTCTCTCTCTCTGTCAAATGAATAAATAAAATCTTTTAAAAAATAAATATACATGCATTATATATGTAGGAATTCATTTATGTAACATACATATGAATTATGTATGTAAATCTAGGTGTGTATGTGTGTGTATACAGCTTTAAACTAATGAAGCTAATCACTATAAAGGAGGAATTTGTAAAAGATTTTTGTATTTTAAGAATTGTTGATTAAACTGGATTGACATTTTGACTTATTTTGAAATGCTCAAATAGTTAATTCCTTTGACCTAATGGAGTGATCAAATACATTGTTTGATTTTACTATATTAAATCATCTTAAAGTGTTCTAAAAAACATTTTATCATGGTATCTTTTATATATTCAATATATTTGATTTACTAATCTTTTTACTCTCATAAGTAGATATTTATGGCCATTTATTTGTCATAATTTTGTTTCTGGTTTATATGAGCTTCATATGACAAAGTGTAAAGATGTCTTTCTTTTTTATCTTTTGACATTTTATTCCAAAAGGGATTTTTTTCCTATGTGTAAAATAACTCAACAATGCTATCATGTGATCTATAACTTTTGGGGGGATAATTCTATAATTCATTTACTGACATCTTCCCCGATTTTTGTGTATCCAGGTTTTTTTCTTTTCTTGAATACATTTGTGACATGTATATATTCCCAAGATGTATCAGTTGTGAAATTTTTAATGCATATTCATAAAGCTGTACATAGAGTATAACAATAACTTTTAATTTTGTATCTGTGATTATTTTAAAATTAAATACTTCTGGGATGCCTGGGTGGCTCAGTCAGTTAAGCATCTGCCTTCAGCTCAGGTTGTGATCCTAGGCTCCTGGGATCGAGTCCCATGTCGGGCTACTTGCTCAGTGAGGAGCCTGCTTCTCCCTGTGCCTGCCACTCCCCCTGCTTGTGCTTTCTTCTCTCTCTCTCTCTGACAAAAAAAAAAATAAAATATTTTTTAAAATTAAATACTTTTAATAAACTTTGAATACAATAAATATGTTCAAATAGAAATCATTTTATAAGGTATTTATGCATAAGTGATTATATATTTATATAAATATGTAAGATATGTTTATATATTATCTAGCTGTGTAATTCCGTATTTGAATACAGCTGTATTATGTATGTCCATATTTAAATAAAACCATGGAGCAAAATAACTTTGAAATATACTCAGACCTCACTTAACATGTTGGCTTTGTATAACAAAAATTATTTATTCAGTAGTGATGTAAAATTTTCTTATAGAATACTGATCCCACAGATATATTCAGGTAAAATAAGAGTTCCTGAAACTTCATATCACCTAAGAGTGTTTTCCAGGAGATGACTATATCATCTTTTAGAAATATGTGAACTATGTGTCTGGTAATGAATAACCAAGGCTTAATACATTTGCTATAAATGATCTCCCCAAAGATACTTACTTTAATCAAAACGGCAATATTTTGTTAAATTCGTTTATCACAATAAAACTATAATATTAAATGGCAACACCTGGGATAAGCTTAATAATATTCACAAATCAATTTTTAACCAAGAAGCCAACATAATGGGTTCATGATAAGTCCCAGTTCAGTACTACTAGGAATTCCTTAAGAACCATGTCTCTGTAATACTGAGAATTTGTTCATTCAGAACAGAATTATTTTGAAAATTACACCCTACTAAATTCTGCCAGAGTGAGTATATCGCTAACAATCACAGAGTTAATTTTACCTGATTTTCAGATTACTCATTGGAAAATAAAAATGTGAGTTTTTAATCTTAGCATCTTTATGAGATTTTATGACTTTGTTCATATTTCTAAATAACTACCAACTGAAGTTTTATATAGTGCCATCTGGATGTAATGATTGTAAAATGAATATAACAAAATAGAAGATAGGGGACATGTTAATTCTGAGAAGACTAGTAAAATTCAAAATTTGGCCTTATAATCTGTCGCTATAGAGTTTCCTCCATTTCTTAAGTAGATGGAATTTTCAGTAGTTGGAAGTCCTGTCTTCTTCAACAGCAGGTTGATATAAAGATAAATTGAATTTTAGAATATATCCACCGAAACCTACTAGTATGCACCAGACATAGGCATTTTTAAAATTTTTCTGTAACTCTATTTTCATCAGTTGCAATGTCATTGTGATTTCATAGTGTCAACAATGGTATAGATGGAAAGTGCTATATTGGGAGCAAGAAACTCATTAAGTAAGATATGATTAGTTGTATGTCCTTGCTCAGGATAACTAAAGTATTTATTTCTCAGTCTCCTCATTAGTAAATGATTACATATAATAGAGAATCATTAAGAATATTTTCTTCTAAATCATAAATGTTGAATAGTTTTTGAACTATAAACTGTTTCTTATCTTATTAATGAAATGACTCCCATCAATTTTCATAGCTCTTTCTACTTAAAATGGAAGTTTATCGATATAAATAAGTAAAGGAAGTATCTGTGATTCTCCAATGGAGAATTAGTAGATTATTTGTAAAAATGAAATGAGATAGTCGTTTATATTTCCTGCCTCACCACTCAACTTAATATCAAAGCAAAATTCAAATGGATGCAAAACTTTAACCACAAAAATATTAGAAAATGCTAAACAACAATTATAAGCGGGAGCTGTTATTTAGAGCTTATTTTATGCTAGGTAAGAGCCAAGTGAAAAAAATTCAGAATTTTGTGGGGTGCTAAACATTGTATTGGTAGCCTGACATGAGTTTCACATGGGAGATAGGTAGATTTTATAGTGCTTTACCCTATAAAAATTGGCAAGTGCACAAGTCAGGGCTTTCTCTATTTTTTCTGCTGAAAGCTGATTGTTGAACATTTATTAGCATCCTGCTATGTGTACATATTGCTTACAATAAGTTTAACAGCTAATCTGTTGGGTGCTGCAGATGAGGAGACTTAAATACAAAAACTGGAAATGAGTTGATACGTGACTAGAAAACCAATTATATAGATCTTAGAAGAAAATAATAGATTTCAGTGCAAAATATCCATGTTAAAACCCCGAGTAATAAATACATGTGCACAAGTATAGTTTAAATTAGATCTTTCATGAAGCAAATGAAAAGTCATCATGACTTCAGAATGGCTGTCAGACTATGTTCTGCTTTAAAAAAAAAAATCACAGCTTAGGTAAGTGTTCTACTCTGGATAAAAACACTATGATGCCTGGAGGGATATTTTTCTTTCATAACTTTATTTCATAGGACAGTAAACAGAAAGGGTAAAAAAAGTAAGGATCTCTGGTAAAGCCAGAGAAAGAAGCTAAGAAATCTGTGACACTTTGGAAAATACTCTGGAGTAAAGCTGTGGCTGGGGAACCAATTATAAACTAGAACAAAGGAATTGTTCCACACAGTAGCCACTAACAAAACTGTCACCCAGAAACAGAGATCCAGGAAATAGATTATCCAGGAGGAAATAACACAAAGCTTCATAACTGTATGGAATATTTCTGAGAAACAGAGAAAAGAAAGTGAAAGCAAAAGGCAGAGAGACTGACCATAAACTTTGATCCAACAAACAATAAATTAAAAATGCTGTTAATATGATACAAAGGAGACTATTAACATCAGAAGATACTATTAATAGCACCATTTTTCAGAGGATAAAAAAGCAACACCAATTTTTTGTATTTTTGTTGCAGAGATACTCTTTGTGAGTGGGCAAGAGCATGAATATAGCAATGGTCAAATCAGCAGATCTGTTTTTTTCTATAACTCTCTCCTTATCTCCCTGATATCACCACTGTACTATTTGAAATTTTGAAATAAGGACCAAACATTGCTTCACCTTGTGTGTGTGTGTGTGTGTGTGTGTGTGTGTGTGTGTGTCTGTGTGTGTGTGTGTGTGTCTGTGTGTGTGTGTATAAACAAACAAACAACTATTAATGTGTGTGTATGGTTAAGACTTAGGTTATTTTGTTTCATTTTGCTTTAGTTTTTTTAGAACTTGCTTTTTAAATTGTTTATGTAGTTTTGTTTCATATTATGTAAAAATATTTTTTTATGTTTCCAAAGTTAAATATACAAAATAATCTATATTCAGAGAATATAACCTTTTCTGTCTCCCCAGGAATATTCTGCTAAAATGCAGTTCCTGTTTCCTGGGTTGGAGCATGACAGGTATGTGATATTTTAATTTCTGTGATCTGATGCAGAGGTTGGAAATGATGAACTAAACTCTGTATTTCAAATATATTTTTCTCCAAATACTAAATTTATAATAAATGGTAGAAAATTTCTTTCAAGTGCTTATTATATGCCGTTATGCCTGCAACATTATTATCTATTTCAATCTTCATAATAGCCCAGTGATATAATAATTATATTTTTTTGTGCACAAGAAATCCAAGACTCAAGGATGACAGTTTTCTAAGATACTAGCAAATATCAGAGTTGGAATTTGAAGTTAATGCTATCTGACAAGGAAACTAAGGAAGAGTTGCCTACTCTGTGTCTGACTGCTTTGAGAAACAGGTGCAGCACACAGAAAAGGTATATTGGAACAAAATCTTTAATTAGGGAAGAGAGAACATAAGGGAATTTCCTTTACTGAATTATTACAACAGAATTAAGTCATATTTTAAGGAAAAGTCAATGAGATGAATTGTTAATTGTGTATGTATCAGCAGCCAAAAAAGTGGGGAATTTGAAAAGGAAAACAAATCACAGTGAGGCAATGTGCAAGAAATGGTACAACAGAGGAGCAAAGTTATAAAGTTTAGAAAAATGCATCCATTATTTTTTCATTGCCACATTAAGAGTGAAATCTGCTTCAAAGTGGTGTGTTTGGCACAGGTTGAAATAGTCTCGTTTTACTTAAAATGCAATAGTAACAAAAATAGTAATGTTCTGTCTTATTTTGTCTTTAGATACTTCTGTCATTTAGGTGTTTGGCCACCGTAATCCTCTATATCTATTAGTTTTCAATGAATTATTCAAAACTCTTTGTCTGCTTTCATTCACCTGTAATTCCTTTCTACATACATGATTGTGTTTTTAACAGTTCTTATTCTCCTTTCTGCTACTTAACAAGATTTTATTTTTATTCTATCTTTGAGGGTTTGCCAGATCCTTCTTGGTCTGTCTTACATTTTTTTTCTTTGAATTTCCACTTATTAGAGTATTAGTTTTGTTTTCATAGCATGAATGACTATGTGTATGCAAAATAGTCCTTTCCTATTTTAAAAAAGTGTTGAGTATGGAGGCATTGGTCCCTCACTGATTAATCTCTAATAATGATTGTTCCGTTTTTAGGTTCACTATATATGCCAGTTATTTAATATAAAGTATAGGGTGGGGAGTGGTTAGGCAGTGAGTGAGGAAAGTAACAGTTTAAAATTTGATATAGTATCCTAGGTTGCTTTTTCTTACTCTGTGCTCTCGGTGGTTTGGATTTTTCACTCCTCAGTGGTCAGAGGGCTTTGATAACTTTGCATAAAGCCAAGTGAACTATAAATTGTTCATGTTATAGTGTTCATATGCTTTCTCCTGCCTGGATCAGTAGCCACTTATGTAATTGCTTCCCGACAGCTCTCAATCTGTCCACCAGCTCTCCACAAATTGTTCTTTTAAAAAATGATGATACACCTGTGGGTTCTCATTCACCCCCATCTTCACAAACTCTCCACCATTGTTAACAAATGCAGACGTAAAGTGTTGTTTTCTTGTTTTTATATATTTTTCTTTGCTTAACTAATGTGGTTACACGTGTTCATATTTTTATGAGATATTTATATTTTCTCTTTCCTGAAACAATCATTAGTTTTCTTGACCCCTTATGTTATCACTATCTATGTGATTGAAAATTTCCTCGCATACCTGGTATATCAATCTGTTTGTCATAAACATTATGGATCATCCCCAATTTATCATTGGCCTTTTAATTTTTGTGATTTTCTTTTTTATTATATATAGGTATGAGAAGTTTTCTCAGTCAAATCTGGCAATGTATTAGTTTTCTGTTGCCATTATGCTTAGGAAAGAGACTTTTCACCCTGAATTGTGAAAATTATTTACTACATTTAATTTTACTTCTTTTTATACGTATAGGTTTGAGCTGGATTTTTTTTAATTTTTTTTAATTTTTTTTAAAGATTTTATTCATTTATTTGACAGAGATAGAGACAGCCAGCGAAAGAGGGAACACAAGCAGGGGGAGTGGGAGAGGAAGAAGCAGGCTCATAGCGGAGGAGCCTGATGTGGGGCTCGATCCCTTAACGCCAGATCACGCCCTGAGCGGAAGGCAGACGCTTAACCGCTGTGCCACCCAGGTGCCCCGAGCTGGATGTTTTTTAAGATCTGTGGCAAAATGTAACCATGATCCCCACAGTCCCCAAATTTGTTTCAAATATCACTGCATTGGAGAGCTCTTTTGCAAAAATCAGTGCCCGGAATTGGGTTTGTTTCCAGATATCGATATGGAGTTTTCATCCTATTTTTCATTTTCATTTTGTTTTTGGTATGCTCACAAAAAAAAAGAGAGAGACATCCAGTTTTCACTGTATTTTATGTATCCAGATATCTATAACCCTTTCAATTACAGGTTATGCCTACATAAAATGAAATTGGAAGAATTTCCTTTTGAATTATCCTTTGAGAAGTTTTAGTCTTTGGTTTATCTTGTTAGGACAGAAAGTTCTATCTCCTTTCTTTCAGACCACATCTCCCAAAAAGGCAGTTTATATGAAAGATGACAAAGTGGTGGGACAGAACGTTCACCACTCCCAGCATGTTTGGTTTATTGTGTTTTGTTTTCTATTACTATGAAACAAACTCCATAAAACTCTGTGGTTTAACACAATGAGTTATTGTTTTCTGAAATTCTGTGTTCAGCAATCTAGATAATCTTCTGCTAATCTTGCTGGGATCCGTCATATGGCTAAATTCCTCTGCTAGGACTGGAGGGTTCAATCTGGCCAGATGCACATGGTTTGCAGGTAGTACAAGCTGTCAGCTGGGCACCTTGATTCTAAGTAGATTTACATTTAATTAATTAAGTGGCTGGACTTTCACAACATGATATTTTCAGAAGATGAGAGTAGAAACTATATGGCCTCTTAAGACATAGGGTTTAGAACTCACCTGCTATTTCTGTTACATCTTATTGATCTAAGTAATTTTCAAGTAAAGTTCAGAGTGAAAGGGGTTGCTATGGTCTGAATGTTTGTGCCTTTCCTGCCTCCATCTCCCCTCCCCAAATTTGTATATGGAATCTTAATTCCCAAAGTTAATGGAATTAGTATATGGGGCCTTTGGTGCTTAAGTCACGAGAGTGGAACTCTTATGAATGGTATGAGTGCCTTATAAAGGAGGCTTCAGAGACATCCCTAGCCCCTTCCACCATGTAAGGACACAGGGAGAAACACTGACTATGAACCAGGAAAGGTCCCTCATCCAACCATGCTGGCACCATGTGATCTTGGATGTCCAGCCTCCAGAACTATGAGAAATAAATTTCTGTTGCTTATAGGCAACAAGTTTGTGATATTTTGTTATAGTAGTCTGAATGGCCTAGCTGGGATGGATAAACTTCACCTTTTAATGGAAACAATGGCAATGTCACAGTGCAAAGAGGCATGAACCTAAGGAGGCATGATATTAGAGATCATTAATGTGTCATAAGGCAAAATTAGAAAATTTCTTAACAAGCGTAGTCATCATAACACAAAATTATGACTTTTATATTATATCAGTTTTTTCTGGATTTGATAATCCTCTTGTTCTGACAAAAGAGGCTGGGTTTATGGTTTTAATTTTCAGAAATACTTCAAAGATGAAATCAGCCCATATTGTCAATGAGAAAGGGGCTAAGGGTGAACAGTAAATCACTCTATGTCACTCCTATTCAGTACTCTGACAAAATTAGATTAATACTGCAACCATTTACTAAATGATTATTTAGTGCCAGGTTCTCAGGTAAGCACTTAAAATAATTATCTCTTTTAAAATTCACAGTATCCCTATGAGGTCTATATTTTTGCCCTCCCTTTGCAGTTGAGAAGTATCAGACCTGGAAATTGCTATAGCATCTACTGGTGATGATTTCACAGTAAATGGAGGAACTCAGCTTCAAACTCAGGTGTCTGTGATTGCAAAGGCAGTGCTGTTAAAGATTTTGCTGTAGTCACCAAATATCTTAATAGGCTTATTAAAATTTCAAATTCTCAGTAAGAGTTTATTCATATATATATATATATATATATGTGTGTGTGTGTGTGTGTGTGTGTGTGTGTGTGTTTTAATGGTGAGTTAGTCTCTATTTCACCTGAGAAGAATAACCTGTTAAAAAAAAATCTCAGAAGTGTTTTAATTGAAACATTATTAGGTAAAACTTGGCCTACAAGTAATAAAATGAAATAAAATGCTACACTAATCAAATGAATTTAGTACTCTTATAAGTGTAGGCAGGGGAATAAAATAATGCTTAGAAGTAGATTCTTCCAAATATAAGAAATCCATATATAATTAAGGTAGGTTTTGGAAGAGTGGAAAAAGATACATTTATTTGATAATGTTGAATAGCTTTTATGAGCACAATTTGTAAGTGTTTAAAAACATAATTTGTATTCATATATGAGATATATCAACCTTAAATCTAAGTACATTTACATTTTGAATAAGAAGAAAATATAGGGGAATAACTCTAAGGTTTCAGTATGGAGAAAACCTTTTTTTTTTTCTTAAAGATTTTATTTATTTATTCGACAGAGATAGAGACAGCCAGCAAGAGAGGGAACACAAGCAGGGGGAGTGGGAGAGGAAGAAGCAGGCTCCTAGCGGAGGAGCCTGATGTGGGGCTCGATCCCACAACGCCGGGATCACGCCCTGAGCCGAAGGCAGACGCTTAACCGCTGTGCCACCCAGGTGCCCCTGGAGAAAACCTTTTTAAGAATAAAACCAATTGACTGCCACTTGGGTGACTCAGTTGGTTAAGCATCTGCCTTTGGCTCAGGTCGTCATCCTGGGGTCCTGGAATTGAGCCCTACATAGAGCACTGTGTTGAGCCCTGTATCGGGCTCCCTGCTCACTCTCTTTCTCTCATATAAATAAATATCTTAAAGAAAAAGAAAAATTACCTACTATAGAGTCTGTATTCTAGAAATGTGCTGCTATATTCTCTTTTCTTGTGTGTACCCATTTTTCCTTTTAAAAAAAGAACAAAACCAATTGAAATTGTTTCTACTTGAAATGAAAAAATATATGAATAGATTTTACTCAAGTAGTTGTGTTAGGAGACGTGTTAGTTCATTAGCAATCAAAAGAATCCAAAATAAAATTAGGTCCCAAATTTAGATGTGAACTTTGGAAAAATACAGAGGTATTAGAATTTCCAGGGCAAGCAAGAGATGGAGAAACATCAATATCAGAAAAAGTTAGTGAGAGATTAAAATGGCATACCGTTCTTGAACACAGTTTGATAATATATACCAACATCTTCAAATTTATTTGCCTTGGAGCAAGCCAGAAGAGAGTTTTCCTAAGGAAATTATTGACATTTAAAAACTTATGTATGAGAGTTATTATAATGTTATTTATAAGAGAAAAGAAATACATAACTTAGATGTCTCAAACATAAGTTTCGATAAATAAATAAATACATGATTATAACTCTAGATTAAGTACTACTGTTCATCCACTAAAATTCACATCGAAGAATATTTAGTTATGGAAAGCTGTTGGTCATAATTTATAGCAACAACTACAATAACAACAGCAAAATGTAGGGTGTACATCTTTGTAAGTAATTTTATCTTTATTTTGTAAGCAAATAGATATTAATGTTAAAGAAAATATGCACATTATTGAAAAATAATCTGTTATTTTAAGAGTGATTTTTTTTTTTACTTTTTGAAGTTATTTATTTATTTATTTATTTGAGAGAGGGAGAGAGAGCATGAGCAGGGATGGGGGAGCAGAGGGGCAAAGTGAGAGGATAAGTAGACTCCCTGCTGGACAGAGAGCCTGACATGGGGCTTGATCCATAACTGACTGAGCCACCCAGGCACACCAGTAATTTTTATTTTCTAATTATAGTTTAACATTTTTTTCCTGTTCTGTATTTGTCATGTCATGTCTTATAATATACACATGCAGGGGGGTTATTGAAAATATTTAGCAACCAATACGGCACAGAGGCAGACTAACCAGATTAGTAATACCACCAATAAGTGCGGGTACTGTTATAAACCAACACCAGTATTGCCATACTCTGACTAATCAGCTCTGTGTGTATATTATATATTTCATAAATGAACAAAAAAGCAAACAATTTTATGAAGTGGAACTGTGCAAGGGACGATACATGTGGGATTGGGACTCATGAAGGGAGAGTGTTTAATTTGATAAGAATAATGACAAAATGTAAAAGATATATATAAAACGCAGAATATTAAAAAAATCAAAAGAGGCCATTTTGGAAACCTAGCATCAAAATCTAAAATAAGCTCTGGAGAGAGAGAGAAAACAAACAAACAAACAAACAAACAAACAAACAAATAGTAAAAATGAATTATAAAATAAATGATAGGTGAAAATTTTCCTGAAAACTGAGAAAACAAATTCAACATGCATCAGAGAGAAAATAGAAGCCAAATAAGCAAACAAATAAAGGAAAAGAATCACTCTTCGTTAATAGTGGCATTCTTTTCATGAATAACAAAGAATAGAGGAAAAAATTGGTCCACGCCTTCATATTTTAAAGAAAACTTATTTTGTACAGGAATTCTATACCTGATTAAATTATAAGAAAATAAGAATATTTCATTACTTGATGGGTATTAAGGAGGGCACATATTGTATGGTGCACTGGGTGTTATACGCAAATAATGAATCATGGAACATTGCATAAAACTGGGGATGTACTGTATGGTGACTAATATAACAAAAAATATATATAAAAAAAGAATATTTCATTCTTGCTATAAATGAGAATCCCCAGATTCTTTTTGAGAAAATAATCTGAGGATCTATTTTAATAAGTATAAAAACAATAAAGAAAAAGATGTGAGATATAAGTGGTGGGAGGTAAATCACCAAAAAGATTATCAGTGAGGCATCAGTTGGTACAAATTTGAACAATCATTTAGCTTAAAAAAATTCTGTCTTCAAGAAGAATGGATGGATTTCATATACCATCTTAAGGGAGTTTAAAAGTCGGGTTATATTAGGAATATCATAAAGAGAACATATATATATTCTTTCAAAAAGACAAGAGAGAAGAAAAGAAAATGAGGGAAAGGAGGGAGAGAGGGAGAAAGGGAGGGAGAGAAGGATAATCTATCAGAAATTTCAGGAAAAACAAACTTGTATAATAAAGCCATGATAAATATATGAAGTCAGCTAAAATGTGGCATTAATATAAGCAGTTTTTGAAATGTAAGGCTAGAGGTTCAAGTGAACCCTGGACTGGAATAGAAATCTTAATATTGCATCTGTAAAGAAAGAAATATCCCAGGAAACCAGGTGCCCTTGTTCTGAAGAGTAGTTTTCATATTCATAATGATATCGATGATGTTCATCGGTTTTCAGCTTTTAGAATCAAAGGACAAGTAAGGCATGGACAATTTAAAATAGCAGAATGCAAATGCAATCAGCCTTGAAAGGATAAAGGTAAGGGTACAGCTGAAAGAATTGGGGGGTGGAAGAGCAGACATTAAAAAAGGCTTTTGACAATAAAATGTTCAGTTTATGTTGTGGGAATCAAAGCTGATGGAAAATGTTGATTCAAGCATATTATCTAAAGTTACGTGTAAAAGCAGCAGAAGAGTTAAAATCAGTTGTACAAGAAGAGATTTTCAGAAGGGATTGAGTAGAAGTAAAAGTTGAGGATTGTGAATTAAATCTTTACCTTTCTCAAACTGGCCATCAATATTTGAATTTGTAAAAGTCATAATATAATAAGCTTTGTTTTGTAATTAAAGGTGAAAGTTTAAAAATTAAAATGTTTACTTCTGAAAAATGTGACTGAGAATGAGGTGAGGGTGAAGAATTGCTGCTTTTCATTATAAGACTTAGTAAACTTTAATGTTTGTTATGTGTAGACATTTCATTCATATAGGTTTCAAAATAAAATTTTGAATAGAAGCATGAAAGTACTCAATAGGTTGCTTTTGATACTTGATTTGAGGATTTTAAATACTTGTACAAATACTAGGTTTTTTTGTTAAATTAAAGCTAATTCTTTTATCTTAAAATTAATACCATTTATCCTTGCCCTCCACTCTTTTTTTACTTTTTACTACGTAATCATTTAAAATGCCCTCATTCTGACCTATTTTAAAAATGGGACAAGAGACAAAACACAGAGGAACTCACAGGATGAAACAATTTAAAAAAATATAGTTGTACTAATACACTTTTGTCTTTCATATGTGTTTCTGTAATATAAAGGCAAAATGAAGTTTACTCAGCTAGTTTGGGACAAAATATTCAGTCTATGAAGGAGCAGTAGAGATACCAATTAATGTATAACAATATTGTATACAACTATATATATATATATATAGAGAGAGAGAGAGAGAGAGAGAGAGAGAGAAAGCATATTTCTCCCTGAAATCAAGTGCTCATACAAAATAGAAATAGAGAATAGTCAGACATTTTTCTCTAAAAATTTAATTGTGAAATGATTTGAAACTACTTGCCAATAATAGTTTTCATTCTGGAAATTTATTTCTAGGTCCAAATGTACCTCTCACCCTTCTCAATAGATGTAATAGACATTTTTTGTTGTTGTTGTTAACATACACAGTTTCCACAATTAAATTATAAGTATGAATTGTCAGTATGGAGCAAAATTTCCTCAGGGCATCAGTAAGTGCACAGTTGAATCTCAGTATAATGGCAAAAACAGCCAAATACAAAAATAATCAGCCAAATAAAGGAACGATTAAATTCCATGGCTATAAAAATGCAGGTGCAAAATATAATGTCACAGCTAAATTGCATGAAAAAATTGGCTCTTCATATTAAATTAAATTGATAGTTATTGTCAGAAGATCATTATATTCTAGGAGAGAAACAAATTTTAGTTATAAATTTTTCCCCAATAGGACCCACCCTAGAGTCTGTTCACCGTAATCACATTTGAAGAATTCTTCACTGTCTCAAAATAATTATGTCAATTGAAATACCTTCCCATAAAGAAATACTTTGAAAAAAAATTGCCTGGTAAGGATGAATGGAAGAAGCAATTATGTACCTGAAATTGGAAACCTGATACAAATCATTTTTCATTATATTACTATAAAATCTGAAGTCCCTATTATATAAACACAGATTATTATCCCATTAACCAGACCTTTCTTTATTGGTTAACATGATACAGGAAATGTTAATGCTGAAGATAATAATAACAAAGACTTGCGTACATTATACAGAACTAAATTATTTCTTATATTCAGTAAAATTGCTGCTTTCAAATATTATTTTTAATAAGAGGTGACAATATTTACTTTCGGATATTTAGGCAATATTACCTGGGGTTCTTTAGGCATCACTGCATATGTATATACTCTTCTAAATAATTAATGAAACAAAATACATGTTAATCTTAGACCATGCTTTTTATTATCCTAAATAGTGATAGACCTAAATAAAGCAACTATTTTATTCACAATTGAAATATTAAAAATACAAGTTGCCTAGAGAAAGACTTTAATTTGATCCAGTATTATATAGTTTCCTAAAATTGTTTTGAGAGCTAGCTATTCATTTACTTCACAATCATTCAACCTATCAAACACACTAAAAACCTTAATAATTTATAGATAATCTTACTGCAGATATTTTTCCTGGTCCATATTATTTAGGTATCAACAAGTAGAATAGAAATGGCTAGAAGCTAAGAGTTCCCATTCTCAACGCCAATACAAATTAAAATAACCTTATCTGATAAAGGGAGAGTTCTTGACCATGCACGTTTATGTAGGATAAAGTTTGATCTATGGAGGAGTTGAGAACAGTATAAGATACTAGTTAACAGTTTCTTTCTCCAGCAAGTACAATGTTGTGAAATAAAAGAAATTTCTACTGCATTAAGTAAATATTGCTGATATATCCTATGCCACAAATCCATGAAACTGCCCGTGAAAAAATCATCAGTGATACTCTATATATGGATCTATCAACAATAAGTATAAAAATTATCTTTTACAAAGGTAGCTTGTATTATTATGTCTATATTTTCAAGTGAAGAAACTGAAACATAGAGAAGTAACCTAAGTTAACCTAAGTTAACAAAGATACTTTGACAAAAATGGCCAGGAAGACTGGCTCTAAGATTCTGTGGAAAGTCTATACTAGTTTTAAGGTACTTTTGTGAAAAATATGGGAGGCCTTTTAAAACATGTAATTTTCCCACTAGTCATGTCATTAACATTCTTAAAATATTTTTTAATTTGCCTGTCATGTTATTATTTTGACTAAAAACATTATAGTGCATTCTGAAGTTTTAATATGCTACAATTTAACAGTTAAGGAAAACTAACAAGCACACAGTAACAAACCCAGCAGGGAGCAGGCCTTTTTTCTTAATTATTTTTCTTTTGAAAGTCAGTTTAAGAGAACTGAATTTGAGAAAGATATTTTACCAAATTAAATGTAAAACTATGGACATATGTTGATAAAACATTTTCTTTTCTATACTGTTATTCAACTGAGCATTTCAAAATTTGAATGATAAATTGGATTTATTTTCCAATTTATTGCATTATAGTTTGCTGTTGAGTTTCATTCTTAGGAATTGTACCTCTTATTTGTGTTGCAGTTTACTTCTGTGTATTTTTAAATTTTTTGACTCATATTTTCTAAACATTGAAATGCAATACATTATTAGATTCTTCCATTTCAATAATTTCAATAGTAAGAGTTTCAAGAGTTAGAAGTGCTAAATCCTCACTGATTCTTGGGCAATATCATTAGGTTCTCATGTTGTACAAAAACCATCCTTTAAGATTAGTTCAAAAGATACCCCAAACCTATAAGATATATGAATTGTTCCTTGTGACTAGTCAGCTATAAGCCTTATGAATTACCCCTTATGACTAGTCTGAGGAAATAAACAGAAGAAAAAGCTTACACTTAGTTTATGGTTGGTTCTTCATGCTACACTGATATCATCTGGAAGTTGACAGCTGTAGCATCAAAGTCCCATTCAGAAATGTATCTGAAGACAATAGAGAGGAAAAATTTTTCCAGTAGTCAGTCTTTCACAGTGTATATTTGGTTTTTCTCTGACTGGAGGGGGTTATAGCTAAAGGTCCTGTACTAATTTTTAGGTAGTGGCCAACACTTTGTCGAGGTGGTCAAGAACATGAACACTTAGAAGAATGATAATAAGGAGATCTGGACTAGGGTAATGTCAGTTGACCTTGTAGAATGGGTGTAGAATATGCAAGAAGTACTCACGGCAAGAGAGGCTAGAAATAATCAGGAGGACACGATGACCTGTTGTTTGACTGTCATTCAACTTCTTTCCCTAACATTGGAGTGTTTGTGCTATACTTATTGTACAAAAAGGCAGTGGTAGCAGACATGGAGGTTGCACGTGTATTTAACAATTTAGGATGTCCTTCTCTGACACTGATATAGCTACACCTTAATGTATGTCTAATCTCCCAAGAACAGAGATCAACCTAAGTTTATGTAATGACAGTTCACCAGAGACCACCAAATCACCTAGGGGCAGATTGTTTGCATTTGACCCTTGAATCATAGACAGTAATTTATCCTCAATGGAAAAAAAAAAAAAAAGCATTCATTCTGAACATCTTCCTTCCTCTAATGCTATGCCAGCCACTTTCTATGGATCTCTAGTATGTATTCATTGTTATGATATCATAAAAAGTCTTGCTTCTATCGAAGAAAATCAGTTTTCATTAAAATAACTGTTTAAATGGTCTTGCTTCCATGAAATTTATTGTTTTTAAGACATATTCCATCATCTAGAAGCAACTGACTTCATAAAATGTGAGAATTGTCTGTTGAATACTTGCTTTAGGCAGCAGCCGGAGATGGCACTGGAAGTTTGGCATAGTTTGGCATAAGTTTGTTCCTCAAAATAATACCTAGACTTTGAAGCATCGACCATTTCTTGGTTCTGTTTCTTTTGTTGTCAGAATATAGGACTAGGAATCAAGAATGGATATATATGAAGTTTTAAGAGTCAGGTTTTCATAGTACTTCTTCACTTTTGCTTTATGATCAATGGTAATTGAGATGATGGCTGCTCCCTCAGCCTGTTCCCAGAGTGATAATGACAGAACAGCATCAGCCAACCTGGGGGTAGATGTGTAGAATGAGCAAAAAAAAAAATTTTTTTTTGTTGTTTTAGGCCATGAGATTTTTGAGTTCATACCACATTATTACCTGGGCCATCCTGGGAGATTAAAATACACTGTAACAATAATTGACATTGCCAAAAAAAGAAAAAAAAAGATTATATATATATATATATATATCTATATCTATACACACACACACACACACACACATATATATATATAGAGAGAGAGAGAGAGAGTTTGGAAAATGTTGCCTATGATAATTTTGGAACTGAATCATGTACATAATGAACTTTAACTCTAGAGGCCATAAAATAGGATGTTGGTACTGTGTATTGGTTGCTCTTGGTTAAATTTGACAAGGTAGTTTAAGAAAGAGAGAAGCTCAGAAAAGAGTTAGTATATAAGCAAGAATAAAATGGAGTAGAGTTCAGAAGTCAGGAATTTGGCAGTTCTAGAGAAGAAACTGCGTTTTTTTTTTTTTTTTTTCCTACCGCAGTTGCTAAAAGATAAATCTAGGAAGGCCTTGAACAAAAAATGGAAATTGAAACTAAAGTATCAAATCAAGAGTATATCACACTCTCACAGTTAAAATTTCTGCATGTATTAATGTGTCTTAGATTAAAGGTCCAACTAAGGACATGCTGCTAATTAAATTCATTATATAGGACAAAACAATTAGGGAAAGAGATTAAAGATGTAATTCTCCCACTAAAGCCTGAAAGGACAAATGTATCTGCAATTAAGTCAAGAGAAAGAGAAACAAACAAACCAAAACAGAAGAAAAAAAAAAAGGAAGGGAGGGAGGGACGGAGTGAGGGAAAAAGGAAAGAAGGAAGAGCAAAACTAAGAAATTTATCTAGAAAAGAACTGGGAAATGAACACTGGTACGTGGAATACTTCAATAAGATATACGAGGCCAGTTAAATTTTTAAGTTTCTAATACCAAAAAAATCCATCAACCTGGATTAAAAGAAACAGCTTTTGAAACTTAATACAAACCATTGGCTGGCAAACTTCTTCATGTCAGAGCAGCTCTAAAAGAAGGCCTGGAAAAAGAACCCGCATAGAGCTTATCAGAGGAGTGCATATACCCTGGTTCTTCACAGAGGATGTGTGTGGGAAAGTAACTTGTCTTTTTATTAGTTCTCTGGAATCCAAAAAGCAATCTACTAGAAATCTAGTGCAGAAATTTTTCTGTATCAGCCTATAATGGAAAGACCACTCCAAATTTCCCTGAAAAGCTAGACTTCAGGCAAGAAACCATGAATGTATGAAAATTTTGTTACGTGTGGAAGGGAAGATGAGCCAAACAGTTGGTTATCAGGAGGGCAGACTGTGGTAGTCCCTAGTTGTACACATCACATATTTCCAATTTATCTTTTACTTACTTGGTAGGATTACACTTCCCTGAACCCTTAGAAATCATGTGCAACCGTGCGATTTGCTTTGGTCACTTCCAGGCATGAGATTTAAGAATGAGACTCCCATTTACCATACCTTTATTTTCTTTCCCTGTGTTGCTGCATGTATTAATATGACAGAATGAGGAGCTACTCTGCCTGTCTGAGTCCCAGAATGAAATCAGCATGAAAGAGAACCTTGAGCCACTCCATGATGGAGAGTTAAAATAGGAGAAAAATAAGCCTGTATTGTTTTAAAACAGAGTTCTTCCAGGGCTACAGCAAGATTCCCTTGGAATGGAAGATAAAGTTGCCTACCGATTATATTAGCTCCATTCAAGACTAAATTAACAGACACAGAGATAGGTTCATCATACTGACTAAGGAGCTCGGTCCTACTGCTGAAGTGAAATAGGGTTGCTTCTGCACAGTGGAGAAAGAGAGGCCTCTGCCTAGGACTTAAAGATTTACTGGAGAATCTTTTACTCTTTCCATGTTCAATACCAACATAACAAGAGATGATGTCAACCTAGTTAAAGATGACGATCACTAAAAACTCAGAACCTTCAACATGAAGGTTTGGGTTACTTCACCAGGTTAAAAACTATGTCCAGCCTAAGATATGTCTGAGGGCAAAAGAAGACATGAAAATAATGGTAGACTTTTAACTTATAAATATCAGCAGTTTACTTGTTTCTAGTAAAAGAAATGAAGAACCTTGACAACTATACATTTTACTTTCTTGCTATTTTGTTATTTCTTTGCAAGCATTAATCATTTTCCACTCACCATTTCTCCTTCTACCCGTGTAAATAATGTTGGTCATGGCTAATTTTACAGAGTATTTTTAGGTCACAGACTATCCAGGTTTTGAGTAATGGATAAATTAACATCCCCCAGAGATAGATACAGTGACTGATACACCTTTAATTATCCTATCAGGGCAGAAGTGCTAACACATCTTCATTTGCATGAAGGATAGTTGCGTCATGCTAAACAAAAGCAAATTATCATTGGTGTTATTTTATGGAAGTTTAAATGTGGGTAGTAGCATGCATAAGATTGCTTAGGAACCAAAAATGTGAAGTTTAGTGTTAACTTGCCTATTGGCTATCGCTCTAAATTTCCCCTTATACTGTCTTCTCTGTACCTTTAGGGACAGTATAATGAGACTCCATTAGACATACAATGGACAGTGTGATCAGTCTATAAATACTGCCTCTTGGATTTCTACATAGGTGTGAAGAGGTATTTCCAAAAGCATAAACCATAACAGACTCAGACATGAGTGTATCATTCCATTTTATGTGACACAACTTTCTTCCTTCTGTCCTCACACCCTAAAGCTATCACAGACATTTGAGCAACATCGTTTTTGCTTTGGCTCTTCCAGTACTTACAGAACTTGTATAACCAGTCCTGTATGCTGGTGCTTTTCCATTTAAAGGCCTAGTAGCTAAAATAATACCTTGTTTGTTTTTTCCTCCTGGGACATTAAACAATACAAAATATGCAGCACCTTTCCCTTTAAAATCAGGAATGAGGAAAGGACTTTCTAGTATCACTACTTTTTCTCAATGCTAATTGGAAGTTTTTGCCAGCATAGTATGCAATAGAAGGTAAAAAGAATAATTAGAATAAATAAAACTTTAATTATTTGAAGATAATATGATTATGTAAAAACTGGACAGAATATAGAAAACAGTAACATTAATAAGAAATTTTAACAAGTCTTTGGAATATTAGCTAAATAAAATCAATTGCAAGTCTAATCAGAAACAAGCTGACTTTTCTAAAATATATTTATACTAATAGCAAAGATTATAAATTGTGTGAAAAGAAATCTAATAAGATATTTACCTGTACTTTATGGGGAAATCATAAAAAAAATTTTAGGTAATCTAAGGATATGTAATTAAATGGTGTACAAATCACCACGAGTTTAGTGGCTTAAAACAACATAAATTTATTCTCTTTCAGTCCTGGAGGTTAAAGACAGAAGAAGTTTTCATTAGAGTAAAATCAAGGTGTCAGCAGGGTGATGTTGCTTTTGGAGGCTCTGGGGGAGAATCTCTTCCCTGCCTCTCCAGCTTTTCCAAGCTGCCCACATTCCTTGGCTCAGGGCCCACTCCCAGCAACTGCATCACTTTGACCTCTGCTTCAGTTACCACTCCCCTTTCCTTTTCTTTTCTTCTTTTCTATTTTTTAAAAAATATTTTATTTATTTATTTGGCAGAGAGAGAGCATGGGAGAGTACAGGCAAGAGGGAGCTGCAGAGGCAGAGGGAAAAGCAGGTTCCTCGCTGAGCAGGGAGCCTGATGCGGATCCCAGAACCTGGGGATCATGACCTGGGCCGAAGGGAGTCGTGTAACTGACTAAGCCACCCAGGCACCCCTCCTTTTTCAATCATACAAACCCGTGTGATTACTTTAAGGATCATCTTTGTAACTGAGAGTAAGATCCCCATCTCAAGATCTTTAACTTATTCACATTTGCAAAATCTCCTTTGCCATATAAGATAACATAGTCACAGGTTCCAGGCATTAGAGCATGGACCTCTTCTACTTGTCATTATTTTGCCTGCTACACATGGAGAAAGAGTCTGTGTTTAAAGACAGAAGTCCAGATGGTAACTATGCAATTACTTACCATGAATTAAGACTTTATATATGTATGTATGTATTTTTTTAAAGATTTTATTTATTTATTTGAGAGAGAGGGAATGAGTGAGAGCATGAGAGGGGGAGGGTCAGAGGGAGAAGCAGACTCCCTGTGAAGGACTGGATCCTGGGACTCTAGGAGCATGACCTGAGCTGAAGGCAGTTGTTTAACCAACCGAGCCACCCAGGTGCCCTGTTTCTATGTATTTTTCTAGAGCATTTAGGAGTGTGGTATTAGGACCTGTGCAAAAAATTACTGGAGCAATTGGTTCTAAAATATAGGAAAAATAAAACTGCATCCTATATACCATACAAAATCCAATTAAAGAAAACTAGAGAACTAACTATAAAACTTTAAGAAGCAAATATATCTTAGCAAGAATTCCTTAAGCAAGTCATAACACACACACACACACACACACACACACACACACACACACACAAACCATTTAGGAAAAGACTGATTTAGCTACAGTAACAGTTGTAACTTCAGTATATCGGCCATTACCATAAATGTTTTTAAAAGAGAAAAAACAAGCTAGTGAGTATAAGAAGATATTTGCATATGTATACATGATTAAAACATAGTAATCAGGATATATGGAATTCCTCTATATCAATAAGAAATTTCCAAATGTTTTTGAAAATGTAGCCAACATAATCTTTGTACTAGAAATGAAGAATATAATTCCAAATAACTACTGAAACAAAGAGGAAATCAGAACCATTATTACAAATTACTTAGAGGTGAAATATATTGAGAACGACTTTTATAAAGTAGGACAAAATGACACTGAAATAAAGAATAGGAAATTATATGAATAAATCAACTTCCATTTAAGAATGTATGTACAAATCACAAAAAGAATCCTCAGAAAGAGGGAGAACAGAGAACAAATAAAGAATCTAAAAATCAAGAAAAAACAGCTATATGGATATCATTACTAAAATCAAAAGTTGTTTCTTTGGGGGGGGGAAATGCAAAGTTCTAATCTAGGTAAAGGAGAAAACAAGCATATAACTTTATATCACTAAATGTGAAAATGCAGAAAGCATTGATGACTTACTCAGAAAATATAAATTGCTGAAATTGGCTGTAGAATAGTAACAGCTCTATGAATCAGTAAGCCTAGCACAAATAAATAGTAATGATCTAACTTTAAAAATATCAGGAAAGCCTATCAAATAAGAATTCTACAGAAGACCAATGATCTGAACATAGGTAACTAAAAGACATACACAAGATGTTTTAACCAACTGGCTTAAAATACTAAACAAAAAGTGCAAATTCATTACTGAAAAGATACTGGTCATTCCAAATTCATTGATGAATAACATTGCACACAAGTTTCCTTTATTTAATGAAAGGTAACACACAACAGTGGTGAACATAGAATTAATGACCCTAGAAGCTTATATGATTTGGGGCATGGGTGGTGGGGGAGGATGTCTTTAAGAAAAAGAAAGAATTACAATAAAAAATTAAGATGAAAGCCTTGAAAAGAGTCTGTTCAGTAATGGGTTCTAAAGCTTAAGCTTCAATAGCTTCACAGAAAATAACCACTTGTGTACAAGAAACGTAGAGCAACCATCACACATCAAGTACAGCATTAGGTGTAATCCCATCAAATTCGGAAACATAAATGACATGTCCATTAACCACAATCATGTTCAACATGCTACCGGCTGTTTCCATCAATGAAGAAGAAAAGACAGATTGAAAACAAAAGTCACATGTATATGGAAATCAAGGAAATGATCACCATTAGTCTCAAAGGGGTGTGTGTGTGTGTGTGTGTGTCTGAGAAAGAGAGAGAGAGAGAGAGATCAAATACACAGAAAACCTATTAGGATCATGGGACAAACTATGAGATATGATGGGAAAAATTAGCAAGATGGCCAAGTACAAGATAAATAACTAAAATTAGTAATATTTCTGCTCACTAGTAATAACCACACAGAAAATAAAGTAGAAAATAATATTCACAAGAGCAAAACTAATACAAAATTGTCTATAGTAAATTTAATAATTGTATAAGGTGTGTGTGTGTGTTTACAAAATTTTTTTTCTGCAGAAGATACATGAAATTAATCAATATAAGTCAGCCTGTGTTGTTTAGAAACATTCAGTGCTGTCATTAATTTATGAATTTCAAAGTAAATATAATATGATAAAATCTCAGTAGAATTTTGAATGCAAATCAATAGGGAACATGCAAAATAAATCTGAAAAAATAATAAATCTGAAAAAAAAACCACATTTTGGCGCTGAAAGTATTTGTTTTTAATTTAGGTGAAATCCACCTAAACTGAATTAACCATTTCAAGTGAACGATTCAGCAGCATTTACTACATTTACAATGTGTGCAACCACCATCTATATCTAATTCCAAAACATATTCTCACTCCCAAATAAAACCCCATACGCACTGAAGAGTTAATTCCCATTCCTTCCTCTCCCAGGCCCTGTCAACCACGAGTCTGTTTTCTATCTCTTTAAATCAACCTATTATGAATAGTTCATATAAATGGAATCATGCTATGTCTGATCTTTTGTATCTAGCTTCTTTTACCTAGCATAATGTTTGTGAAGTCCATCCACATTGTAGCATGTATCATTACTTCATTTCTTTTTATGGCTCAATAGTATTTCATTATATGTATATATCACAATTCATTCATCTATTCATATAATGATAGGTATTTGGGTTGTTTACACTTTTTTTGGCTATTTTGACTAGGAACCTGCATATATATATTTGTTTGAACTTGTTTTATGTTATTTTGGGTATATACCTGGCACTGGAAAATTTTAAAAGATGATGAACTTCCTCTATTAGATGGTAAACTATGGCATGATAAATGAACAAATAGATAAAAATAGAGACTACAAGATTAGAACAAAATCTATATGATCAGAGCAAAATCTATGTTTTGGTTATAATATATGAAAAGAAGTAGTATTTTAATTCTGTGGGAAAGTGAAGAAATGCTTAGTATGATAGGAAAATTGGAAATACCATTGGAAAACATGAAGATAATGTGTTTACTCAGATCATTACCAAAAAACTCTCCAGAAATATTTCAAGTAAATAATAATAGAAGCCAAACTGTAAAGTCTAAGAAAAATATAAGATTATTCATTGAAAAATTTGAATACAATAATATATTTATAACATTTAGAAAGTAAAGATATTTTAAAGTAAGAAAATATGCAAAAACAAGAATTAAAACCTTAATAAATGTAACCATATTATTTTTTAAATCACATATATAATGAAATACACCAGACACAGAGGAAAAATATAAAAGATAGACTGGGTGAAAACATTTGCATCACACCTGGATTAATAGCCAGAAAACATGGAGAACTCCAATAAATCACTAAGATCAATAACTTAACAGAAAATTGAGGAGGGGCTCCTGGGGTGGCTGTCAGTTAAGTATCTGCTTTTGGCTCAGGTCATGATTCCAGGGTCCTGGAATTGAGCCCCTTGTAGTGCTCCCAGCTCATCAGGGAGTCTGCCCCTCCTCCCCCATCTGCCCCTCCCCCCATCTGCCCCTCCCTCTGCTAGTGCGCTCTCTTTATAAATAAATAAATAAAATCTTTAAAAAAAAAGAGAGAAAGAAAATTGAGGAATGTGATGTATAGTATCTTCCATATACTTTTGATGACACTATAAGTTGATTCAAAATATCAGAGTTCAGTTTGGCAGTATTTACTTAAATTTAAAATAAAAATGTGCTTCCATTCAACAATTACCTTCAAGGGCATTAACCGTAAATTCCCCCTTATATCCTCTTGTTCACAAAGAAGCAACATTTTTGGCAGATAATTTTGCCTGTTAAAATGTAAGTCACTTTTCACTAGATTATACTTATGTAAATACAAATAGAAAAAATAGATTGGTATTAGTTTGGCTATATATACATTATTTAAACACATGCATAGAAATACAGACATGCATATATTCACGTGTATATATGTACGAATGATACTAAGGATCTGTTCCAAATAGTCAAATAGCACCTCCTTTTGGTAAGGAAAATAGCACTGAATGTGATCATCTATGTATTTTTTTAACATTACTTGTGTAAATGAGCTTAATTCATTTATTTTTGTTCTTAATCATATTTTCAAAGTTTATGCATTTAACATGTACATATTTCTTATGTAAGGATTTCTTATTTAAGTATAAAAGGGATGTTTTTAAGTTATGATAGTTCCAAATCAGTGCTGATTCCAAAATTCTGAGAGGAAAATAAAGTATGAAACAAGCATCTTAATTCTTTCCTTTTCCTCATTAATCCCCCCACCCCCCGCCCCGTAAGTCTTAGATCAGTGAGTTTTGTACAAGAAATCTCTTTCTGTGACCTGGGAGAAGGTGTTTAGAAAAGGGAGAATAAGGGAATTCGGCTTCTGGGTATGTTCTGGTCTGACCAGCTTAGTTACATTTTTTAAAATAAACCTTACATTTGAATGAGGGGTCCCAGGACAAAAGGAAAAGGGCCAGTATGAAGAGAGGAAGGGAGAGAGAGAAATTATTTCTGCTGGGTAAATGTATAAATGAAGAGATTTACTTCCCATTGTTCAGATAATTGAAGCGTTAATATCAATGGAATGTGAATCTGTAAGACCAGATTTCATGAGTATGAAACCCCAGTCCATGACTGGGTGTAGGAAAGATTTGGGCAGTTTCCAATTTAAGAGGTCATAACTGGATTAATCTGTCAGGTCATTGTTGATACAATTTTGTGGCTGATTTGAGCATTTAAAGAAAGCAGAATACAAATAAGAACATGAATGCAAACAAGTAGTTTGGAATTTGTACTGAGGAATATTGAAAGGGAACTGTCTTATGATAATATTCCTAAATAAAGTGGTAGTACAAAATTATTTAATCTACAGACCTATTGCATGTTTAGTCCGTGCCTTTTACTTTTCATATAGAACTAAACTAATGATGATTCACCTTATTGTATTAAGAAAATTAATACGAACTCAAATACAATTTTGAAAGCTAAAGTTGATCCTGGGCATATGTGAAGTATAAAATAAATTTGTGTTCCTCTCTAACAAATACCTTGCTATGTTATATTACACTCTATTGTACACTGAAATAAAGGAAATGTCATTAGGAAAGAAAGAAGGTATCACAGGACTTAGAAGTCTTCTGAGTCTAAATGGTATGAGGCCAGCACTGAAGGTTCATTCATAACAAATGATAAGATGCTTATGAATTACAGACTCAGTGCACAAGAATATACTTTGATCAATCCAATTTGATAAACACACAAAAGGCACCTTTGTTTTAGGTATTTACCCTGGTTACAAATGAGGTTTACAGAATAGGAGGCATTCAGGAAAATTGCAATCACTATTAAAAACTCCTCCTTTATTTTATACCAGTTTTGAATTTAATTTAAGGGCTTCCTCATATGCTAAAAAAACCTAAGAAAACTTTCTCATAAAGGAAGTTCAAAATCCAATAATGTCACCTATTTTATTTAAAATTACAGCTATGAACATACAGGGAAATTATGTAATCTATGGGTGACTTTTTTTTTAACCTAACATACTGAGAGGAATATGAAACTTCCCACACATACCTCCTCTTCTATTCACCAATGAAATAACTACCTATTTTTAAGGTAACATAACCCACCAATTACTCTTGACAAATAATTTATACAGAACACCTGAACACCTGCGCTAAGACATTCAGTAACGAATCATCATTCAAAGGTTATGATCTTTAAAAATCTAAATAAATACACCTTTCTGTTAAAAGAGTGCTCTTTAATTGCAGGGCTTTATTTTTCCCCTTAGAATTTTGAAATACTTTTGTGGTGAACCACACTTGTACCCCTCCTCCCTTCCCTAAATAATTGCTATGTTCACTGCCAACATTATAACCATTTTGTGTGTGTGTGGCTGAAGTACCCATATTTAAATGGCACTAAAGAGTAAATACTGATTCTTGCTAAACTTACTTTTACAATCAAAGATGATGGAAAAATATCAGGTTTTATGTACTCCTCCTCTGAAATCTTCCTGGCATAAAACTAATATGCTTTTTGCATTCTTGAACTTAAAAAAAAAAAGCTGTTTATAAATAGGTGATTTTAATGGAAAAAATGACCACATCAGTACCAACCTTGGCAAACAAGTTGGGAGCATAATCAACACTAACTTCACAGAAATGTTGCAAAAAATAACACTTCCCCAATTCAGTTGTTGTTGTTTTCCAACTGATTTTTAAAAAAATAATAGTATCAGTAGTATTTTGTAAAATCATGCAAACAAAAGAAAGTGTTTCTAATCAAACATTTTAGGGAACCAGCTCACCTCTAACATTCTTTAGTGTGTCTGTTATTTGCAAAATAATATTGACACACTGTATCTTTAATAATGTTAACCAATAACTCACATGAGTATCCTTTAATTATTCTTAAAAATTCAGATCCTTAGAGCCAAGCCCAGAGCTACAAAAACAGAATCTCCATGGTGAAGACTCTTTTGAATGTTATACATAGTGAAGCTTAAGAAACTCTTTAGTTTTGGGTCTTTCAATGAAATGTGCAGCATGTGAAAAAGCAGTTTTTCAAAATTTCAGAAGATTGCAAATTGACAGTGGTGGTGACAAATTGAGTTATATGTATCTTTTATATGATGTCTGAAAATGCCTCACACTAACTGCCTCCAAATCTTTTTCTCTCAGCCACTGAGAACTTAGGATCGAGTTAGTGTAAAGGAAGCTTTTGGGGGAGATGGATGGAAGGGTTGAGAATTATCAAACTGCCAAAAGTAATAATCACTGCCTTCAGAAAAAACAACAACAAACAAACCTGGTATCACATTAATAAATTAGTAGGTATAGAGACATTGGGTCTCAATAAATGCACTTAAAACTATCACCAGATTCTGCTTACCTTTGGAATGGACTATTTATGTATGTGTTATTTTCCACAGGTATCATTCTGTTACAGTGAAAAAAATTCCTTTGGAAAAATTTACATGGGCATTTGTGTTTATTATTTTAACATTATACAGTTAGAACTGAGCAAAAGATAGCCGATACAAATCATTAGTAATGTTGTGATCTGTATATTACCAATTTTTAGCATACTGATTCATAGACTTAGAGTTTTTTTAGTGTGTAACATTGCTAATTGTATGTGTGCATTTGTGCATAGTATGTATTATAAAGTTAAATAACTATATATTTAAAATCACTCAGTGTATCTTAAACTTTGCTTGTTTGCTCTATATATTGTGAATATGTTTATATGGAAATATGATTCTAAAATAGCCTATCTGTAATCATATCTCAAATGACAGCAAAATATCTCTGTTGTTCTCTTTTGTAGATGTTTCATTTTAATTTTGCCTATCACCCGCCATTGGTCATTAAAGTATTTTTTATTTTTGTTTTGCTAAGCAGCAACTAACAATGGAGTTAAATGCTCCCATATGAGGCAGATAAAAATAATATTACTGCATTCTATAAATGTTTCTCTTTACAGCTATTCTAAGAAATTTGAATTTGGTATTCCCAGCAAATTAAAAAAAAAAAAAAAACTAGAAAAAGCAAGACTATGCTACATGAAAGTAAATATTATTATAACAATAAAAAAATACTAAAACTGATTAATTGAAATGGTATTTCAGTGTATTTAGATTTCTGACAAACAACCAACCACCATTAAAATTCTTTTGCACATAAGCACTATTCATGTACTTTACATATAATTTAGTGTTCAGTAAAGTGAATTCTTTTTTAACAATAGTAAGAGGTAAAGTGGAAACAATTTTGGGCTGTACCTTTTTGATTCTTTTCTTTTTTTTTTTTTCTGATTCATTTTTCACCATGTTCTCATATTCAAAACTGTCAATTACATTTTTTTTTTCTTTCTTCAGACTTCTCTTTGGTGTCTCCTTCCTGAAGTCTAGGTTCTTCTGCTATAATCTGGACTAAATTGCTCTCCACTTTTGCTGGACATCTGTGATATATTTGAACCCCATGCCTGGAGATTGTTTAGTCAACATATCAGAAAATGATATAGCATCTGTTTCATCCTTATGTTAACTTATAAGCCAAGAAAAGTAAAGAAGGAAGCAATGAGTATAAATTACTAAGTCCTTTTTCCTTTTAGAAAGGAAGTTAAAACATGTGCCACATCACAATATTTGAAATCTTGGTAATGGGAAAACAAACAATTTAAGGTTGGTAAACAAATCATTCAAACATGAATCAAATAATTAAAAGTAACATGTTTTGGAACAAAGCATATCAAGTAGTCAAGTCAAACACTTTGTTGACATGTTAGTCATTCATCTTTTGTTTCAATTGATTCAGGGTAAGTCTCCCTAAAATAAGAATAATCTTCTTGAATTTGGCCTGAACTTTTTTGGTTAGGGGAAAATTATTAAGCCAGTTGTACTTTGTACTTCTTTGCAAATCTTTTTTGAATTTTGAAATTATTTGTCAACTTTTGAATTTTGTATGACCATCTCCCCATGCACCATCATTTTTTTAAAAGTGTTACGGTGTGACCAGTGGAAAACTTTGAAGGATATGAAAAAAGAACTAAGAGAGAATATAGTCTCACCCAACATCTCCTTTAGGAACAATCTTCACCAATATATTGATAACACACACACACACACATACACACACATTACACAAACACATATCACACAATATGGAACCATAGATGATATTTTTAATCTTTAGTCTTAAAATAGGTTGTGGAAAAACCTCTATTTTGATAAGTATGAATGATCATCACCCTTTCAGATTGATGTAGTTTATTTTATTATTAGATCATAATTTAATAAATAGTTCTCAAATTAGAATGACAATACTGACAATAGCCTGCATCTACTGACTCATTATGTGCCAGGTTGTTTTCTCAGGGCTTTTCCAGTATTCACTCATTTAAATGATGGATATTTATGCTGTTTTCTTTCTTTTTTATTGAAGTCAAGGAAAGATTAATATACTTCAATATATGCTTTGAACATTTTCTTGATTGTAACTGTGAACATATTTATAGGAAGTCCAATGTTATTTCCGATCTCCTCAATAGCTCTACTAATTTATATTTCTACTCAAATGATAAGCACTTCAGAGAATCCATTACTCATCTATCTTTATTGCTAGTGAGATTAAGTGTATTTTTGTATGGTTATTATCTACTTTTTTCCCCCAGACTATATTATTTTCACACTACTCTTGGGTAATTTATTGCTCTTTTCTTATTGTTTTTTCTGAGAGTTCTTTTTATCATGAACATTTTGGGGGTCTGACTTTTCTTTTTCACGGTAATACTTGTATAGTGTTTAAAATGTCATATATGGTATGGGGTGCCTGGGTGGCTCAGTAGGTTAAGCGTCCGACTCTTGGTTTCAGCTCAGGTTGTGATCTCATGAGTTATAATCTCATGGGTCATAAGATCGAGCCCCAGATCAGGCTCCATGCTCAGCAGGGAATCTGCTTGAAGATTCTCTCCCTCTGCCCTTCCCCTCACTCTTCTCTCTCAAATAAATAAATAAAACTTTTTAAAAAAATAAAATGTCACATGGTGCTACCAGTTCTGTGCTCACCTCTTATGAATTGCATTTATTCTCCCAAAGCAACTATTTTCTGAAAATTGGCTGGTATGCATTCCTTTTAACCGTCATATTTAAATCAAAAGATTGTGTGTATAATGATATGTTGGTATGTAGTGATAATGTTATGATATGTTGGTTTCCTTTTGGAAAAGATCAAACTGTCACTTTGTTACTTCCCTCTGTCAGTTCCCCCCACAAAAACATACTACCTTGCCTTAGTTTCTGTTTGTCTCTTTTTTGTGGTTGCTGTCTTTACTGCATTACATATATTTCTATCTTTTATTTAGTATTCTTCTGTAACTACCTTCTTAATTTTGATGTGATACTTCCTCCAATAGCCTCTGAAAATCAAGGAAGGTAAAATTTTTGTGACAAAACATATGCGAAAATGTTTTTATTCAACCCATACACTTGATTGACACATGTACAAGACCTGGAATTCTTTATTAGACCAATTTTCAAAAAAAAAAAATCATTTTCCTTCAGAATATTCCTGTATTTACTTCCCAACTTCCAGTAATTTATTTTAAGAAATCTGATGACATTCTAATTTCTAATTTTTAGCTGAAATATTTTAATGTATATTTAACTGTTTTCTTTTCTCTGGAAATACCCTTTATTTCTGGTATGCTGTAATGTCATAAAGTCGTCTATTTATTGGATTCTTACATTTATTCATTTTCTGGAATGACTATACACATTTAAATACAATCTTATATTTAATTTCTATTGTAGTCATTATTAAAATTTGAAGGATATTTTTTTAAAAATTTAACTTCAGTCACTACTGATTTTAAATTATTCTTTCTTGTCTCTGAATATTCCTTTGCTCTAGAATCATATTATTTCCTAGATGAAGTAATCCTCTGTCTCTTTAAGGGTATAGATCATAACCAAATACGTCCTGATGAGAACCTGGTAGGTTAAGTCTCATTATCTTCATAGTGGCAACAAGACTGTTTTTAATTAGCTATGCAGACCTCCTTATGTTTGCTTTGCAAACATAGAGTCACACAGTTTTTTAACACTAAGGCCACAAAGTTAACTTCTCCCTAGAAGCTTTCCTAAACTGTCCTGGTTACACCTTTGTCTATTTGTTATCCCAAGGCTGAGAAATTGGGGACAAGAAACTCCTTCAATGAAATTTTACAAGTGGCACCTGTAAATATGGTTAAATTCACCCTCTTTTTGAGGCCCTTAAAATTTGTTCAGGTTTCTTCTCCCTCAGGAAGTGATTTTTATTACCATTAATAAAGTTGGCACTTTAAAAAAACAAACTAGCCCAACTCACACCATAAAAAATAGATCTTTTGAATATCCCTTTCACTATTAAGGAAATTGGATTTTTTTATTTTAAGACTCCTTGAAAAGAAATCAGTAGAACCAGATGGTTTCACTGGAGAATTCCCCAAAATCTCTTTAAAAAGAATTAACACCAATTCTATATGCCTCTTTCAGAAAATAGAAGAGGAGGGAACACTGTTTACTTCATTTTTTGAACTTGATATTACCCACATACCAAAACCTGACAGGCAGTACAAACAAAACAAAACTAAACAAAACAAAACAAAAAGGAAGGGATGAAGGGAGGAAAGGAGAGAAGAAAGAAAAGAGAAGAAAGAAGTAAGGAAGAAAGAAAGGGAGGAAGGAAGATAGGGAGGAAGGGAGGAAGAAAAGATATCCCTTATGAATATAGACACAAAAATTCTTAATAAATAGTAGCAAATAGTATTCATCAATATAAGGAAAGAATGATATACCAAATGGGGTTTGTTCCAAGGATCCAAGGCTAGTCCAATATTTTAAAATCAGTCAATGCAACCTATTACATCAACAAGCCAAAAAAACAAAAAATGACAGGAACATACAGAATGCTTATATAGAATGATGCAGAAAAAGCATTTCACAAAATTCAACTGTCATTCTTGATGAAGACCCAAAAAACAGAAATAGAGGGAATCTTACTCAACTTGATAAAGAGTGTTTACCAAAAAGATACAGCTAACATTGTACTTAATAATGAAATGAATAAGAAACATGTTTCCACCTGTTTGGGAACTCAGGCAAAGATGACTGCTCTTACTATTCATATTTAATATTGTGGTAATAGTTCTAGCCAGTGCAATAAGCCACCGAAGAAGAAGAAGAAGAAGAAGAAGAAGAAGAAGAAGAAGAAGAAGAAGAAGAAGAAGAAGAAGAAGAAGAAGGCAGATAGAAAAGAAAAAGTAAAAGAAAGAAAAGGCAGAAAGGAAAGAAAAGAAGAAAGAAGGAAAAGACACATAGATAAGCAAGTAGTAACTGCCCCTGTTTGCAAAGGATGTCATTGCAAATATAGAAAAATAACAAAGATTTTACCAAGATCAAAAACAAACAAGACAAAAGACTCCTAGAGCTAATAAGTGAGTTCACTATGATCACAAGATACAAGGTCAATATACCTCCCCCAAATAGAAAATAAAATTCTATTTCTGTATACTAACAACAAACACATAGACTCCAGAATTTAAAAATTTAATACCATTTACAATTACTCAAAACAAAAATGCTTATGTATAAGTTTAACAAATAATGCATAGTACTTGTATGCTGAAAACTACCAAATACTGATGAAAGAAATGAAATATATATATATATATATATAGAGAGAGAGAGAGAGAGAGAGAGAGAGAGAGAGAGAGAGATAATATGTTTAAGGATTGGAAGACTTGCCATTATAGAGATATCTATTTTCACCAAATTGAGATGCAGTTTTAATAAAACTTATCCAAATCCCAGCAAGAGTTTTCATAGATATATACAGGAACATTCTTAATTGATATTGAAAAGCAAAGGAACTAGAATAACCAAAACAAGTTTTAGAAGAGTAATGTGGAAAGATTCAGTCTAACAGAATTCAAGATTAATTAGGTAGCTACAGTAATCAAAAGTGTTTGGTACCGGTGAAAGGATAGACACATAGATCAGTGGAATAGAATAGAAAACTCAGGAAAAGCTCCTCAAAATATTCCCAACTGATTTTTGATAAAGAAGTAAAAGCATTTCAATGGGGGAAATAAAGCCTTTCAACAAATGTTCCTGGAGCAACTGGATATCTATTGACAAAAAAGAAACAAATCTCAATCCAAACTTCACATTTAATCAAAAATTAACTCAAAATGGATCATGGACTTAAATGTAAAATGTAACAGTGTGAAACTTTGGGTGGGGGGGGGAATAGGAGAAAATCTTTGTGAACTAAGGCTAGTCAAAGTATTCCTAAACTTAACACCAAAAACAAGATGCATAAAAAGAAAAATTGATGAGTTGGACTTCATCAATATTAAAAACTTTGCTGCCTGAACGCTCTGTTAAGTGATGAAAAGACAGTCTAAAGACTGGGAGAAAACACTTTTAACCAACCACGTATCTGACACAAAATACTAACAACTAGAATATATAAAGAATGCTTAAAAATCAATGCTTAAAAAACAAGCATTCCTATTAAGAACATGAGCAAAAGATACACAGACACTTCATTGAAGAATATATGCATATGGCAAAAAAAAGCACATGAAAATATGTTCATCTTAGCACTTTTCTTGTGATCAAGAAAATTCATATTGAAACTAAAATGAGGTATCATCACACACTTATCAGGAAGACTAAAATTTTTTATAAAGGCTGAAAAGTATGTGGGGACACTGGATTATTCATACATTGCTGTTGAGAATATAAAATGGTACAGCCTGTCTGAAGATAGTTCGATGGTTCTTAAAAAAACAAAACGTGCATTCACTCTACAATGCAACAACTGCACTCCTATGCAGTCATCCCAGAATAATGAAGACATATTCATACAAACACCTGTATACACAGGTTTATAGAAACTTTATTCTAAATAGCTCCAAACTGGAAACAATGCAAATGTCTTTGAACCGGCGAATGAGTGAACAAACTACGGCATGTTCATACCGGAGGTGTGTCTGTATCACATTCGTGATAATAAAAGGAAATGACAGTAGTACCTGCAACACCTGGATGAATCTCCACAAAATTATACTGCGAGGAAAAGACCGTTCTCGAAGAGTTACATACCCTATGATTCCATTTCTACAGCATTCTGGAACTCACCAAAGTGTAGAAATGAACATATTATTGATTTCCAGGGGTTAAGGCAGGGTGTGCAAGGTAGAAATATATGTGGCTATCCAGTGGCATTATGAGGCATCCAATGGTGATGGGAAATATTCTGTATTTTGACTGCACCAATGTCAGTATCCTGGACATCCAAAACTGCTTAATTATAATTTTCAAGTAAGTAATGACCCTCATGCATGTAAAAATAATTTACACACATATCAAATATTTAATTTAACTCATTTAATGAAGGAGCCGGTAAGGTGTTACAATCAGTGCAAATGAGATCAGAAAAAGAAAAAAAATACACTGATACACATATACACAATCAGGAATCCTGAAATTAATTTGGTAATGGAGGCACAACTGGTTAATATTAAATTATAATATAATATTTGATGTCACTTTTCTAAGAGTGGAAAATCAAATGTAATTTTATGAAATAACATCGGTTGTATTTTCATGGATGAAAATCTGTATTACGATTGACAGGAAACAGTTTTCTACAACTTAAGTTCTCTGTCCCCATATTTGTATGAAATAACCTAGATAATCAACAATAATCAAAGGTGCATCTTAGAAGTCTTTAATTCTCAGAGATTCTGCCAAACAACACGTAGGGTTTCATTCAAAGACATCTTTAACCTGTTTGATGCATTTCTACAACCATAATATTTTTTCTTGAAACAAATTACTTTACTAGAAGCAAAATATTTAGGATTTCACTTGACTGGAATTTTATTACATCTAGAGATTTATGTGCAATTAAGATCATCATATTCAGCCACCACGTATGTCTATTTATTATTACATGTCACCCATTTCCCTTGTTAGACTTAGAGGTTTTCTTCATATATATATATATGTACATATATATAATATTTATTCATATATTATATTATATTATTTATATTTATATTTTCCAATATATAAATATTTAATTATATTACTTCTAAAATATATTATATGTAACATAATATATATAACTATATATAATAATATCCATATATTTTATTCACTTGAAGGTATAGTTTTATATTAATGGAAATATGGTAATGTCTTCCTTCATAATTTCTAATTGTGTATTACTAATAAAGGGAGTCTGGTATGTTTATTAGTATATGTAAGTTATAGTGATCTGCTCTGCTTTTTAGGAAACTTCGTGTTGGCATTCAGTGTAATATTAATAAATAAACATATAAATATATATAACTGAATATTATTAAAATGGACAATAGTGATTTGGGGTCCAATTTTCAATGATAAAACGATATAAAATTACAATAACTCAAAGACATTAGGTGGAAGTAAAGATGACATGCTCTTGGAAACTGTTAGAGTCAAAATACAGCTCTAATAATGAAGATAATTGTACAAATAAAATTATATTTCATGACTTTTACAGAATAAGCAAGATTTTTGGCTACACATACATATATGTACATATATGAGTGGACATGTAACTCATGTATAATGTTAAATATGCATTTGTATCTCAATTGTTTTTAAATATTACAATAGATTTTTCACTATTTAATCCATTTTCTTAAATATTATGTTTTGTTGGTTAAGCTATCATTTTTATAGTTCTCTTTGGGACTATGAGAGATTCCATTTACACACTTGCTTTATATGGAAACATAAATTTTACATTACCTTAAAATAGTAATTTGCTTGTGCTTTCTAATAGTTTTGCATATTTTATATACATGTAAATATATATGCCATGCATCAATAACTTAATGAATTTCCCCAAGTTTTAAATTTTTGCATATGTGTTTTTTAGGAAAAAATAACTTCTTTAAAGTAATAGTCCCTGATACCTTCTTTTGGGTATAGCCTTAATAAAGAGAAATGACTTTGAAGTAAGAGGTATAAGTTGGGGTGCCATGATTGTAGTAATTACTAAGAACCATCTGTCAAGGCACAGTTCCAAGAATGGAGAGCACGCTAGATAGGTTGGCCTCACTTCACAGCAAAATCCAATTAAGGGAATTAAAGTTTTAAGCAAACCATCTCAAGGTGCTCCAGCTCCAAAGATAATTTTTACCCGTAAGCTCTGTTAGGGGTCTCATTGCTATCCACTTATTTGCCAATTGATGGAGGGAAAAAAAAAAAGTTTCCACAGTCACATAGGACTCTATGTTATTGGTGTATGTAGTCGAAACAATTGTAAGCCTTTTATAGATCCTAGAAAAATCTTAAGTGCTCCCATTTGACATGATTATAAATCTATTAAAATGTACTAAGCTCATATTAATTATAATTCAAATGAGTTGAGTTGAAGTTAATAAAAAATTGACAAGTGACTTCCTTTCCACATTTAGGTCTTTCATCCATTTTAAATGTATTTTTGTGAAGGGGATAAGAAAGTGGTTCAGTTTCATTCTTCATGTTGCTGTCCAGTTTTCCAACACCATTTGTTGAAGAGATTGTGTTTTTTCCACTGGGAAAATTAGTTTTGTCAAAGATTAGTTGACCATATAGTTGTGGGTCCATTTCTGGCTTCTCTGTTCTGTTCTATTGATCTATGAGTCTGTTTTTGTGCCAGTACCATACTGTCTTGATGACTACAGTTTTGTAATATAGCTTGAAATTCAGAATCGTGTTGCCTCGTTTTTCGTTTTGTTTTTTTTTTCTTTTTCAGAATTTCTTTGGCTATTCAGTGTCTTTTGTGGTTCCATACAAATTTTAAGATGATTTGTTCTAGCTCTGTGAAAAATGCTGGTGGTATTTTGATAGGGATTGCATTGAATGTATAGATTGCTTTGGGTAGTGTAGACATTTTAACAATGTTTGTTCTTCCAATCCATGAGCATGGAATGCTTTTCCATTTCTTTGTGTCTTCTTCAATTTCTTTCATAAGTGTTCGATAGTTTTCAGAGTACAGATCTTTCACCTCTTTAATTAGGTTTATTCCTAGGTATTTTATGGTTTTTGGTTCAATTATAAATGGGACTGATCCCTTCATTTCTATTTCTGCTGCTTCATTGTTGGTGTATAGAAATGTAACAGATTTCTGCATATTGATTTTATATCCTGCAAGTTCGCTGAATTCATGTATTAGTTCTAGCAATTTGGGGGGGGGGGAGTCTTTCAGGTTTTCCACATAGAGTATCATGTCATCTGCAAATAGTGAAAGTTTGACTTCTTCCTTGCCAATTTGGATGCCTTTTATTTCTTTTTTGTTATCTTATTGCTGGGGATAAGACTTCCAGCACTGTGTTAAATAGTAATGCTGAGGCGTGCCTGGGTGCCTCAGTCAGTTAAGCATCTGCCTCCAGATCAGGTCACAATCCTGGAGTCCTGGGATTGAGCTCCTCATGAGGCTCCCTGATCAGCGGAGAGTCTGCTTCTCCCTCTGCCCCTCCCCTTACTCGTGTGCTCTCTCTCTCTACTCCAAAATAAATAAATAAATAAATAAATAAATAAATAAATAAATAAATAAATTATATATATATATTAATGCTGAGAATGGACATCCTTGTCTTGTTCCTGACCATAGGGGAAAGTTTTTACCCGTTGTGGATGCTATTAGCCATGGGTCTTTCATATATGACCTTTATGATATAGAGATACGTTCTATCTATCCCTACCCTGTTGAGTTTTTTTTTATCAAGAAAGGATGCTGTGTTTTGTCAAATGCTTTTTCTGAAATCCTAGAGGAGAACACAGGCAGAAACCTCTTTAACTTTGGCTGTAGCAACTTCTTTCTAGACACATTGCCACAGGCAAGGGAAACAAAAGCAAAAATGAACTATTGGGCCTTCATCAAGATAAAAAGCTTTTGCACAGCAAAGGAAGCAACAAAACTGAAATGCAGCCTATGGAATGGGGGAAGATATTTACAAATGACATATCTGATAAAGGGTTGGTATCCAAAATCTGTAAAGAACTTATCAAACTCAACACCCAAAAATCAAATAACCCAGTTAAGAAATTGGCAGAAGATATGAATAGATACTTTTCCAAAGAAGACATCCAGATGGCCAGCAGACACATGAAAAGATGTTCAACATCACTCATTATCAGGGAAATACAAATCAAAACCACAATGAGATACCACCTCACACCTGTCAGAATGGCTAAAATTAAGAGCTCAAGAAACAATAGGGTGTTGGTAAGGGTGCAGAGAGAGGGAACCTTCTTGCTCTGTTGGTGGGAATGCAAACTGGTGTAGCCACTCTGGAAAACAGTTTGGAGGTTTCTCAAAAAGTTAAAAATAAAACTACCTTATAATCCAGCAATTGCACTACTAGATATTTACCCAAACCAAACAAAAAATACAGATTTGAAGGGGTACATGCACCCTGATGTTTATAGCACCATTATTAACAATAGCCGGACTATGGAGAGAGTCCAGGTGTCCATCGACTGATGAATGTATAAAGAAGATACGGTATATATATACAATGGAATATTGTTCAGCCATAAAAAAAATGAAGTCTTGCCATTTGCAATGACGTGGTGGAGCCAGAGTGTATTATGCTAGGGGAAATAACTCAGTCAAAAACAAATACCATATGATGTCACTCATATGTGGAATTTAAGAAAACAGATGAGGGGCACCTGGGTTGCTCAGTTGGTTAAGCATCTAACTCTTGATTTCAGCTCAGGTCATGATCTCAGGATCATGAGATCAAGCCCCAAAAGCAGCTCTGTGCTCAGCAGGGAGTCTGCTCGAGATTCTCTCCCTGTCCCTCTGCCCCTCCCCCTCCCATGCTCATGCACTCTCTCTCTCTCTCTGTCAAAATAAATAAATAAACATTAAAAATAAATAAATTCTTAAAAAAAGAAAAAAGAAAGCAAACAGATGAACATATGGGATGGGGGAAAAGAATGAAAGGATTGAGGGAAAGAAGCTGTAAGAGACTATTAACTATAGAGAGCACAGTGGGTTGATGGGAGATGGGTGAGGCATGGGCTAGATGGGAGATGGGTATTAAAGAGGGCACTTGTCATGATGAGCACTGGGTGTTGTATGTAAGTGATGAATCAGTGAATTCTACTCCAGATGCCAATATTGCATGTTATGCTAGCTAACTAAAATATAAATAAAAAAAAAAATTGACAAGCGATTCTGTTTTATAGATAAATTTGTATTACTTTCATTTTTTTTTTTTTTTGGACAACATATATTTTTCTGTCTCAACTATTTTTATTGGTCCTTTAGAAAGTTGCAGACACAAGATACTCAGACTGTGTTGTACAGTGAATGTAGTGGGTGTCCGCTGGTATACACAGGCCCACACCTACTACTGTTTCCACTCCTTTTCTTCCAGTCTCAAGATTGAAGAGAACTTTGTAGGTGGTTTAACTGTATTGTGAGAATAAAACAGACTCCCATTTCTTTTTCTTTCACACTAGTTTCAGGTAAAAATGTTTTTCTTTCTCTGAGAAATAAAATGTCCTAAAGAGTTGATTCAACTGTCTCCAATTTAATCTTTTCCACTTTAATTAATCATTATATTACTTATATATTATTTAATATTTTTGCTTCTAAGTTTTTTACAAACCTACCTAAAACTTCCATTAATTTAAAATTATTACTTGCAATCCTATCACATGTGCCAGTAAGTTCTATATAAACAGGTAAACATACTAAAGTACTTTTCAGAAACTATGAAACTGTGAAACAGTCTCCTTGAAAGAATCATTTAGAAGAAAGAGGAATTCATTAATTATCTAAGTGTAATTTATTGATCATTAGAAATCTACCTTTAGAATATGTTTTGTTTATCAGTTTTTGTTTATCTGTTTGGTCTTTCTAATGTCCCATGTAATGGGGCTGTTTTCTTATCAGATTTTAAAGAATGGTTAACAAGACATCAGTGAGTACGTTTTTCTTTCTTGAAACGTACATGGTTTTACTAACATTCTGGCAATCTATTTAATTTTTGTAAATTCTTATGGATAGTTTTCTGCTTATCTTGGCATTATCTAGAATCCTAGCAATTCTAGCAACGCCAAATAATGTATAGGAAATTTTAAGGTAATAGTAAAAATACATATGAAAGTCTAACAGAGACTCAATATTATTTCTATATAAAAATTAGAGTAAGTTTAGAACGAGTGGACAATATACAGTAGACAATAAGTAAACAAGATAAACATTGATGTTTACCTGAGAATGACAAAGTCCAAATGATTTTATATTTAATTGAATGATTATTTTGGTACGATGTAATTAAAATCTTGTTTTTCCTTTTCTGTATTTTAATTTGATTGCTTGATTTGTCTCTGTGAGGGAAGGCCTGTTCTATTTAGATATAATCAAGTCAGGATCGTAGAACTATAAATACTTATAGTTTGAAAATACTTCATTTTAAATTTGTATATCCTATTGGTCTGTTACGGAGACAAAATAAGTTAATGCATTTAAAGTACTTTAAACAGTGTCTGGCAGGTAGTAAGTGTACAGTAAGTCCTACATGATGAAAATAATAATGATGGTGATGAAAATGATGATGATTATCTAGCTAATATATCAGAAGGATTCAGCTACTTGGTTATAGAATAAGAAGAGAAAATTGTTCAGTGATTTTCCCCCCACACACATCTCTCATTTAATCCTAACAACAGCTCTGTTAAATAAATATTAGTTGAAGCCTTATTTTACAGATGAGGATACTAAGGCATGAGAATATAACTTGTTGAAGGTCTTTTATGGCATGTGATAGTCTGGTCCCAGTAACTGTGTTTTTGAATTCTATGCTTACTACTGAATCCAAGAATTTTAAATAAAATTATACATAGGCCCAGTTAATAAACACTACTAGAACCATATCTAGAGATGAAGAATAATTTTATTTCACAGCTATGATGTCATGTAAGTGAAAATTCAGACCACTGGAGTGATCACTGAAAAAGTTGGCAAGATTAAGTCTTATTGATGCATCACTATGTTAAATTCCTAAAGTTACACTCTTTTCCTTCAGATTTATATAACCATAAATCTGAAAGAATGGTCATAGCTCAAAATCCTTTTAATTTTGATCCCCTTCACAGATTATGTTGACCAATAAACCTCACCATATTGTCCACCAGAAATTTAGTCATTAAAAAATGTAATATCTTACTTACTATGTTTAATCAAAAAAGAATACTTGCCCCGGCTAGGCAAAAATTTCATATATTTCCCTTGGTCCATGCTTATGTAAAGATTGCTATTCAGTCATAACACTCATTTCCAGTAAGCCTATATAAAATTTCTGAATATACCTCAACATACATTTTTGGGCATACAATCAATGGATCAGAATTAGACTGCAATCCTCTTTCCATGCCTTCTCTCTCTATTCTTCCTAATGGCAAGAACTTGGTGCCAGTCCCATTGGAGAGGTGCGTATAAAGTCTATTAACAACTCCAAGAGTATCTTCAAAATTTCCACAGGACTAGGCAATTCTTATAACTCCGGTAGTCATTGACAGTAACTCCTGGTTTTAAACATTAACTGTTACTAATGATGACTCCTCTAGGTCTTTCTCTCTGTTTAGATCATTCTAGGTCTTCAAACATCTCTTAAGTCAATGTTTATTTCTAAGCACCATGTTAAGATGGAAGATGAGAACAGAATACCTCATAACGTATACTACATTTAGCTTTGTGGTGTTTGCAAGTAACTAACCAATTTTAAACTTAAATGTGTGCATGATTTTACTTTTTAAAAACAGAGTGGCTTCTATTTCACATGTATATTTGGATTTGCTTCCTTGAGTGGTGAGAAATAGATGATATTAAAGCAGGAGTTCATTGAATTGCATACAATCCATCTATCTATGCCCAGATCTGTCTATATCATCCACAACATCTGGTGAAACCAAATTTGAGGCAAGCTATAGTTTTGTGAAACTCTTTTAGTGGATTGAGACCTTTATTTGCTTGCTTGGCTTTGTGCTCGGGAAGATTTGTGCTAGTTATTATTTGTATTAAGGTTTTTATTTATTTGAATAATTGTTATAGGAAGTCATTTTAAAACTAAAGCACTTTAGCACTGAATTTTTTTCTCTTGCAAAAAAACACAAGTAATAAATTGTAATTTTTCATTGCCATTATTAAATAGTTATTGTTTTTAAGTAAGTCCTTCTGAAATTTAAGCCTTACTGTGCTTGTGGCACCTGTCAAGGATATGAATATTTTCAAAATACTCTGTGTTTCTTTAGGTTACAATTACTGGGTTACCAGCAGTGGCCTACTCCATGTTTGAAGGCCAGCACAGTCTATTGTCTTCCTTAGGTCCTTTACTATTCACTTAGCTACCCTTCCTGAGACTCCTGGTGAAGAATCATCAATCCCTCTCAGTGGTAGTCAAAATAAAATAACAACAGGACATCTAGTAAAACAAGCACATATTACTATTCAGATACTCATCATTCTTCTATGTCATATGGAGATATTTATGCAAATCAGTTTTCAATATATATCCTTATTATTGGTTATTGATGATTAATGAACTTGGATAAATTTAATTTATACACATTATCACTAAATATTTGTTTCTTGTATTTAAATCCATTCTGTAGATCTTGAGAAGATCCAACAGAACATTTTATAGGTACAAAGGAAGATATGTGTATTCTACCTTGGAGAAAATACATTTTTAAAAATTTTTTCTCATTTTATACTTTCCAGAAAAGCAAAGAGAGTCACATTTATTTGAAAATACTACAGAGTGAAGTATTTTGTATGCATATTCTAATCGCAGCACTGGTCCAAGAAATATAACTTGTATTAAAGACAACTTACTAAAAAGTGGAAGCAGGCTTTATTTATTTAATTGAAATATTGTTTTCTTGGGGAAAAAATCTGCTTTCAAGTATGGTCTGCCTTCTCTCTTGTAGTTCCTTCACATAATCATCTGCCAATTTAAAAACTGCATAGCATGGAATTAATTATGTAAATTTTAACAGCTGATTATAGGGAGACAAAAAACAAGATTATTTTCTAGTAAGATTATAAGATGGAGATTCCTAATTGCTGGACAGCTGTCATCATTAGGATTTATTCAAATAGCTAACTAGCCCAAACCAAGAAGCAGAAACAGCAGCTGCAAACTCACACACACACGCACACACACACTTTTTATTTATAATAGATTTATTTCAAATCATTCAAGAATCATACTTCTCAAAGACAGCTACACATTAGAATCAACAAATGGAACTTTTACAATAAATCAGTGTATGAAGTCCATCCCAAACCAACAGAATCAGATTATCTGAAGGTGGGTTCCTTGAATCAATATTGATTCAAAGCTTTCCAGATAATTCTAATGTGATGCACTATACATATATGCATATATATATACACTATACACACACACATATACTATATATATATATATATATATACATTATACATACAACTTACGTATATAAGAATATATATATTTAAAATACGTGTATAATAAGTCAGCAAAACATGCATTATTACCCTTTCAGTCCTGGCCTTTACGAAACTAGACTTATCATCAACCTTTTTGTTTCTTCACACACATTCTCTCAGCTCTTTCTTCACTTTTATTTTAGTATTCAGTAAATAACTTATGTTTTACATTGATAATATACCTTGCAAGATTATTGTGCTTAACAGTTTTTCCAGACATATTTTGATCTATGCTGTAGTGTCATAAAAGTAATTGATTGTCCTTTTGTCAAAATTATTCTTGCTCAAAAACCTGTTTCCTGTGTGTGTGTGCGCACGTGCGCACACATATGTGTGTGCAAAAAAATCTTTTTAAGTTTATAAAATTTATCTCAGGACAAATATCTTAATGCAATGTTTGATATTTTGGGGTTCCTGACATCCATTGACATAGTAACTTGTTAAAATGAAAAATACAATAGGAGAAGGTAAGAAGAGGAAAGGATTACAAAAACTGGAGAATTATACCCTTAATAGGGAATAATCAATATTTAAGAAAGGGCCTGGGCCTAGAAGACATGTACTCAGGATAAGGGCAAAAGATTATTTTCTAATTTGATTATGTTTTTTCCTCCAAAAATCAAGACTGTGGCATATATCTAATACTACAATTGCAGCTAACTTCCTTTAGGGGTTAGAAGCTTTTTTCTCTTTATAGTAACCAGAAACCAATCTCCACAATGCTATTCTATCACTTCCTGTATAGCAAAAAGTTCACATCTTTAAGTAAGCAGGCAAGCACTGATAATGAAATCATCCTATTAGTAAACAGCTACATCAAAATAAACATTTTCATTGTGTATTAATTAGTAACAAAAAGACCTACAACTTAATAGCTTAGATAAGTTGTAACTTTATCTTTTTTACTAATTCTCCAGAGGAAAAAGGGAAGTCCAGGTGGTCAGGCTGCTCTGAACCAGGAAGTAACCCAAGAACGTCTATTCTTTTTATCTAGTTTCTGACATCCCCTTAGTATTTCCCCTTGGAACTAAATTGATCCATACGCACTATGTTGACAGTTCAGTGTCTGGGGCAGGAACATTAGAATTCTCTTTAAGGGCATAGTCACATACTGAGCTGAAAAGGAGGCTGGGCAATGTGGCTTTCTATCTCACTGGTTGTATATCTTATTAAAACATGGGGGAGGGGTGCATGGGTGGCTCAGTCGTTAAGTGTCTGCCTTCAGCTCAGGGCCTGGGATCGAGCCCCACATCGGGCTCCTTCACTGGGAACCTGCTTCTTCCTATCCCACTCCCCCTGCCTGTGTTCCCTCTCTCACTGGCTGTCTCTCTCTCTGTCAAATAAATAAATAAAATCTTAAAAAAAAAAAAAAAAACATGGGGGAATTTTACTATAAAATGGAGAATTAGAATATGAATACTGAGGAGTGGTTATCATTCCCTTTCATACATATAATAATTTAGTAAGAAACTGCTATGGGGCATGCATTGTTGATTCATTTCAGATATTTATATATCTAAATTTTCACTCCTAAGCTTACTATTTTCCTTGTTCCTAATTAATTTGAGCACCTCTGTAGTAGTAAGTTCTGAAACTTTTCTGACTTGAAATTAAAATTAATCTGCCTTGCAACTTCATGATACTCTTTCCTTCCTTTCCATATTTAACAAATAACTTATTTCAGCCATTCTTATTTTCTTACTGTTTTGAGTACTCTCTTTACTTAAGTGGGTTCTGTTCTGCATCCTCACCATTGTCAATTATCCTTTAGCTCTCATTTCTACCTTGCCATTTCTAGTTTCCTATCCCTTTGTCTTCTTCCCCTCAACTTCACTAATTATAGGTTTTAAACTAGAAAATAGTTCAGTTGGATTATTACTCACTCTGGACTAGAAGCATTGTTAAAATAAATATATTGTTTTTTTATCACCAAAAGATCTTAGATCATCAGTTTGAAATGCATGTTAATATACAAATGTAAGTTTTTATGTTACCAAGGCAACTTTTGTCCTCAACATTCATTACGACATTAAAACTCTTTAAGCTCTTTATTTGCAACTATTAGAAGATATAGCCACAGAATTATCTGTATGATTTTCTTATTGATATTTCTTATTGATAATGATCTTTTTACCATCATCATTCTTGCTTTTATATTTCCTTCATCTTGTGTAATCAGATTCAGTACTTTCGTGGAAAACGCATTTACTACTGATTTGTGTCTTTGACAATGTATATAATTATTATTTAACATCCAGCTTCACTTAATATCTGAGGTAACTTCTAAAGTTCCCACTATAATTTTCATACAGAGAAAGCAAACATTAATTGAGCAGCCACTATGTGTCCAGAGAATGTATCCCCAGAATTCATAATCAAGAGGAAAATGGTGCAAAATAAAATATCAGTACAAAGGTTAAAATCATGATATGGGGCGCCTGGGTGGCACAGCGGTTAAGCATCTGCCTTCGGCTCAGGGCGTGATCCCGGCGTTATGGGATCGAGCCCCACGTCAGGCTCCTCCGCTGTGAGCCTGCTTCTTCCTCTCCCACTCCCCCTGCTTGTGTTCCCTCTCTTGCTGGCTGTCTCTATCTCTGTCAAATAAATAAATAAAATCTTTAAAATAAAATAAAATAAAAAATAAAATAAAATCATGATATAACAGGCTGTAAATGCACTGCAGAAGATGAGAATGTAACCCTAAATTTGATGTGATGAGAATGACACTTTGTCTCTGTGGTCTTCCTCCTCCCCACTCCAGATAAAAATAGAGCCCCTATATAATCTTAATTAAAGTATCAGACAAACCCCAAGTCAAAGATATTCTACAAAGTAGCTGAACAGCACTCCTCAAAGCTGTCAAGGTGATCAAAAATAAGGATAGTTGAAGGAGCTGTCACAGCCAACATAGCACAAGAGTGGCAGGGCAAAATATTCTAAGAGATTACCCTTAGGTTGAGTTTTAAAGAATGAAAGTTACACAGCAGACAAATAGGAAGATGGAGGAAAGAGTATTTAGAGCAAGATAAAACAATTAGCAAAGTTCTAGACATATGGAAGAACACAGTATATTCATGGGATAGAATACAGTTCCCCATGGCTAAAGAAAATGTGCTTGGGTATATATGGTAAAATATAATGCTGGAATATTACAGTGGGGCCAAATGATAGAAAGCCTCTGTGTCAGGCTATGAGATTTCAATTACTCCTGAACACCATGGAGAAATTTCACTTGGAAACACCAAGGAACCCACATACAGAGATTTCATTTATTTCTATGAAGAATGCATCAGGTACGTGGAAGAGATTAAAAACAGGAAGATGGAATGGGAGGCTATTGATATAATTCAGGAAAAAGAAAATATAACCTCAAATTTGGCAGTGGCATAGGGTAGGGAGGAGATGAAAGACAACCAGATATTTGAGAGAATAAGTAACATTATTTTTTGAGCAATCACTTTTGAAAGTTAACAAGAGTGATCTCGGCCATTTTTCAGGCTTTACTGACTGGCTTTGGGAAGATGCTATTAATTGAATAATGGAATAGAGGAAGAACCAAAAATCTGGTGATAATAAGCCGATATCTTAGAATATTTTAGAATGTTATATGACACCATCGAAATAGTGAGGGTTTTGAAGGTACTGTACTAATATATTATGTACCTTCTGGTTCAAATGCATATTAGCTCTGGGATCTCAGACAGTTAATTTGACTCTGACAGTTGCTCAGACATTGTTTTTAATGACCTTGACAGTTTGGAGGAGTACTGATCAGATATTCTGTATAATATCCTTCCATTGCAATATGTCCGATTACTGTCTGTACAGTTATGATTATAGTATGCGTGTGTGTGTATGTGTGTTTTGAGAGGGATAAAAAACTCAGAGATAAAGTGCCGTTCTTATCACATCACATCAAGGGTATGTATTGTGAACATAACTGACCAATGTCTATGTTGGCCTTAATCACCTGGCTGAGTCAATGTTTGTCAGATTTCTTCACTATAAAGTTACTCTTATTTTTTTCTCCCTTTCCATACTATATTTGTTGGAAGGAAGTCACTATATATAGCCACCACATAGGGAGTGAGGCGTAATTTTCCCCCTCATTGAGGCCAAAATATTTATATCAATTATTGGAAATTTTTGGGCATAGGAAATATATCTCTTCTTTTTCCATTTATTTGTTAATTAAATTATTTAAATCAGTATGGACCCGTGGATATTTATTTTATGCTTTGGCTTATAATCTAGTACTATTTTATTAATTGTGTTGCTTAAATTTCCCTACCTTGGGCCAATTTATCTCTAAGTTGGCTCCTGTGTCTTTTTGACATAACCCATTATTTGTTTTGCTTGAGGACTTTCTGTTATTGAAAGATGCTCCAAGGTCTTGTATATTCCCAGGCCCAGTCCTAGAACTAGCTATCCATCCATATTGTCCTGGTTCCTTTAATTGTAGAATGGTATTAGAAATCAAGATCTGAGTGCTAGGGATATTTTTTTTCTCTACAGGAATGTCATTACTTCTGGGCCCTCTCAGTGGACAGAACAATGGAATATATGTGCATATATTAACACATGAATAAACACATATCTATAAAATATTTCTATACGTACCATTTTTAGTAAGCTTAGCATGAGTTCTAACAGGTGTCTCCAACACCTGTTGGTTATAGTTTAGTTTGCCTTTAGTTTTAGAGACTCTGCTCACTTCTAAAGTTACTTAGGCGAGCATATTTCCCCCACCACTGCACTTCTCCAGTAAGGTGTTTTGTACATTTGTAATTAAATTAGATTGCTTTGTCACAGTTTTCATTCCATCTTGGGATTTCTTGACCTATTAAATGACTTAAAAACAAAGAACAAACCTGAATATGTTCCCTTTCAGGCTGGCTTCTTTCACTGATCAATATACATACAAATTCATCCATATCTTTGCATATTTTGATAACTAACTTTTTAAAATCAAGAATAGTATTCCATTACATGCATTCACCTCAATTTGTCTATCCATTCACCTATTAAAGAACACCTTGTTTATTTCCTAAACTTGTTTTTCACCTAGCCCAAGTATTTTTTCAGTATGAAGACCTCATGCAATCATGACCACCCATATATAAGCCCTATAACTATCTATCATTCTTGGGTTCTAGATCCCAAATAATTACAGTAAACTCTTCACTCCAGTGTCTATATTTCTCTAGTATTACAAGATCTTTTGCTTCCTGAAAATAGTTATAATGTGAATTGTATACCTTAAGCATTCTCTCTTAAATTAATCCAAATTTAACTGCAAATTTGAAGCACCATTTCTGCTTTAATCTATCAGAACAAAACAAAAGCAAACAAGTGTAAAGAAAACACACTGAGCCCAAATATGTCATACCTAGAATTATGTTCTTGGCTATTTTGTGATATAATGTTGTTCCTCCTTGTAACGATGACAAACTGACTTGCTTCTGTTGTAACTTTAATGTTTCAAGTATTTTTCATCCCCTTAAAAGTACATTTTGATGAAAGGAGAATAAGGATCAGAGGAGGAGTTAAAGATACCTCTATAAAATTTAACATGGTGTCATGTCAAATCTTAAAACAGAAACGAAATGATAAAATGACAGCATGAAATTTACTTTTTTATGGCACCACCTCATTGTGAAGACAGATGAAAATAATAGTGTTAGCTGAATAATTCTGGAGTTATATTTTCCCCAAAGAAAACCCATATACACTTTCAGTCTGCTTATTATATTCTCTAATGTACAATTCCATCAGTTTGACTAATGAAATCTTAGTTAAATTTAGGTAATCTTTGATTTTTTATGACAAAAGGAATTTTTTTTTAAGATTTTATTTATTTATTTGACAGAGATAGAGACAGCCAGGGAGAGAGAGAACACAAGCAGGGGGAGTGGGAGAGGAAGAAGCAGGCTTACAGCGGAGGAGCCTGATGTGGGGCTCGATCCCACAATGCCGGGATCACGCCCTGAGCCGAAGGCAGACGCCTAACCGCCGAGCCACCCAGGCGTCCCCGACAAAAGGAAATTTAAGTAACAAATCCTTTTCCTTGCTTCTTTGGAAAATCTAAACTTGGAATAACAACAAAGAATAATTGGGAAATTATTTTATTATAATGTTTAATACTCAAATACTTCTAAATAAACATCTTTATTATTTTGCAATATTTTTCAAGTATTGAGAAAAATAAATCTATTTCCTCAGGGAGAATTGATTGTACATATTCATGTCAAATTACAGTATCTTATAAATTTTTCTATCATACAAAATACCTATATTTTTCCTAAAGAATAGGTTTTTTTTCCCCTAGGACTCTATGTTTTGTATAAATAAATACTAAAATCAGATTGCAAACACCTGAAGATTTTTATGAACAATCAAAGATAAAATTGTGCTAAACTGAGTCTGGGTCATTGTATAAATTACCATTTTCTCATTTTCTCTGTATTAAAGTGCTACTGTGAGTGCTCTATAGAATGAGAATTCATGAACGATTCCAAACATACATACACTAGTCACTAAAAATCGATTGCCTATATTAGTAGAATTAATAACAGATAATATGACTTGATATAAAACCTAGTAGAACAGCATATTGAAGAAACATTTCCATATGGGATATCTCAGTGAGCATAATTTGTCTTTCTTCAAAATATCTTGTTAAATTTCTCATAAATGGAAATGATAAGGAAACCACCGTATAGACAAATCACTCAAGGGCATACAAGAGAAGGTTTAGATAAATAGACATTTCATGGAAGAGGATAACTTTTAGTATCATGATTTTGTTAAGAGAATAATATATATTATATATTAAATCATATATTATATATAATAAGAGAGTAATATATTATATATATAATATTATATAGTTAAATTTCTAGTTTATGGAGACTAAGAAATTTTAGATATAAAATATAAATCTGGGGGTGCCTGGGTGACTCAGTTAGTTAAGCAACTGCCTTTGGCTCAGGTCATGATCACAGGGTCCTGGGATTGAGTTTCACTCCAGTCTCTCTGTTCGGAGGGGATCTTGCTTCTCCCTCTCCCTCTGTCTACCGCTCTGCCTACTCATTCTCTCTCTCTGTCTCTCTCTCTCAAATAAATAAAATCTTTAAAAAAAAATACAAATCTGGAAGCAATTTCGGTATCTGAAAAGATCATTTCAGGTGATATTTGGGGGAACTATATATAAAGCAGTGGGACTGCAGTACTGTGCAGCACTTGGTCTTACCTTGCATTTTTTTATTATTTGTGTGGTTATTTACCATAGCACCCTGTGAGATGGCATATGCTAGATAAAGAGGTTAGAAAAGTCAGAAATTATTTTTATTTGGTAAATGGACCTGAACAGCAAGCAAAAGATAGGATATGTAGACTAATAGTAAGATTTTTTTTTTTCAAAATGCTATTTAAGATTCAGACGGTATAGTCTAGAGGTTAGGCATTATATCAAGAACGAATAAATCAGCAAATACGAGCTGATCTGGGCCACTATATAATCTTAAATAAAGCTAGAAAATTATAGCTGTCTGACTGTTGGCTACTTTGATTACTTTTCTGTGGAAAGCTAAAGCAGAATCCTGTAAGTGAGAATGACTGGGAGCAGCTGGTTACATGAGCCAAGTGTAGAGTGACTGAGTGAAGATAGGTTATTTGATCAGGACTGTCTCCTTACTATTGTATTTGGGCTCTCCCTATGGAATTACATATGCATTTGTACCTCAAACATAGGAGGTTTATTTTTGGGGGGAGGGTAAAATCTCTATAGCAGAAAACAAATGGAAATTTTGAAAAATCATTTTATTTTTAAAAACTGATCTATGCTTCAAAAATCTTTGTAAGGTTCTTGTGTTTCATCACTTTATACACATTTCTATTGAGAGCGAGGCATGGCCTTATGAATGGGGGATTAAGACCTTTGTGAGAATCATCTAGAATCATATATATTTGGAGTATTGGCTGTGAGAATCATGACAGTTTCATCTAAGTGCACCTCTTCCATGTCCCCAAATTGTCAAAGGATGAATTTTTATGTGGGCTGGTCTTCTGAGAAAAAAGCAAAAAGAACACTGGTAAGAAATATTGAACATCCAACCATGGTTCTTTGCACGTATTCCAATGTAAACATTTTTTTCCAGTTGTTTTCATCCCGAGGGTCATAATTAGTTCTAAGGAAAAATACTTTGGGGGTACTAATATGTATAATTTTCACTGGAATATTTTTAAGGATCATCTTTTTTCTCTAATTTTACAGTGGATAAAACTTACAGATAGCATTTTATATGCTTTCTTATTGAGTGTGCATTATTTAATGAAGTAGTTAAAATATATTTGATCAAATCATGTCATAAATATGTACTCTAATTACAGTTTATCCTCATCCTCTTTCATCTTATAAATATTATACATTTTCTACCTACTGTTAACTAAAAATAGAATTACATGCTAACTGCTGGCCAATTAGTTTTAGTAGTATGATGTATTTTAGCTTTCATTGAATACGCAGGGAAAATTTGATAATGACATAAAGGGAATTTAGTGGAGTTATTTCTAATTTTTCACAAGTGATTAGCACTTATTTCTCCCAAAGCAAAATAACATATTTGTATATATTTAACTAATAATACCACACATTTTATACTTTATAGGTAACATAATTTTACTGAAGCATTATATCATTACTCATTAAACAAGGATTACTGATTATCTCCTTTTTATAACTTAATATGAATGAATGTATTAATTATATTATATCTTCATCATTTTGATGCTAATCATCCCTAAAACGTTTAATCATTTCTTTCCAAGTGTTTTCCATAACATACCACTAACATCATATTTACCTAAACTAAAGAAAATGAAGTTATACTGTTTCTGAGAAAAGTATGTCTGATTTTACTGATTGAGATAAGCTTTGCTAATCAATTTGTATAGCAAACACCTTTCATAATTTGAATGAACTAAAACTGAAATTCCCTGCTATTAACTAACATATTAAAGTCAATGAAATTTTATCAAAAATATTGTATTGGTGAAAGTGTATTGAAATTAACAGTGCGTTCCATTTTTTTCAACTGCTTCTTGGAATATTCAGTCAAAAGTGGTACCTTTATGTCCATGAAAAAAAAATAGCAGGCATATTAATAGTTATTTGGCAAGCCTTGGTAAACCAATTTTCTTTTTCAGAAACTAAAACTACATGCCTCTAAGTAACTTGATAAAATATATTTTGCATCTTGGTTGTTTTAAGTTCTCTAAAAATTTCAAATCAAAATCTGATCTAATTGTCAACTGATAAGATTTTTCAAAATAGTTTTTAGCAGTAAGTTTTCATGTGATTTTGAGGCTATAAATCAAAAAGAATTCAAGTAAATATGTGACATTGATTTAACAAAACACTCTGTGAATGAACTCTGAAAAAAAAAAAACATTAAAGGAGCATGGAGGCAAATGTGACAATATTCTAGCAACAGGAGTCAGCAAGTATCAATCAGGACACTAAGCATTCTCTAACCCTCAGGTGCTGGATGACTATGAAACATGACTATTTAGTGATCAAACCTAGACTATTACCCATAAAGGTATATGCTACAGAGCCCATTAAAATTTTATATCTTGTTTTGTATGCTGTTCATGCTAGGGTGAAGAGATGTCTTGTCACTATTCTAAGACAATCCAAACATTTTCAATAATTGATTTATAAACAATAAATTTATAAATAAATAATTTAGAAACAATTTTTATAAATTTTTAAACTTTTTTAATAATTTCATATTTGCAAAGATAATAGAGAGTTCCCACACTCCCCTCATCCATTTCTCTGTAATGTTAACATCATACATTACTATGGCACATTTGTCACAACTAAAAAACCAACATTTGTACAGTACTGCTAACTGAAATCCAGGCTTTATTTGGATTAAGCCATTTTTCCAGTAATGTTCTTTCACTTTCCCAGGATCCCACATTGCATGTAGTGCATCACTTCCCCTTATTCTCTTCTGTTTATCATAGTTTTTGTCTTCCTCCCCCCCCCATCTTTTTAAAAATAATCTTGACAGTTTTGAGTGGTACTGGTCAGATGAATGTGTCTAAATTTTAGTCTGGCTGCTGCATATCTCATGATTAACCTGGAGTTATATGTTTGGAGAAAGAACACCACAAAGATAAGCCTCCCTCTCCTCACATCATATCAGGGGTACATGTTACCCTCATGACTTATCATTGGTGACATTTAACTTGATCAGTGGTTAAGTTAGTTTTTGTCAGATTTCGCTCTGTAAAGTTACTGTTTTTCCCCTTTCCTACTCTCTTTCTTCAAAACCAGTCCCTAAGTCCACCTCAGGCTTGGGGCCATTGAAAAGCTAAGTTCTTCCTGATGGGGGAAGTGTATTATCAACATATTGTTTGGAATGCTTTGTAAAGAAAGGTTTGCTCCTTCTACTCCATTTATTTACTGAAATCTGAATACATTTTAATATTCTTTAATTGTATTTACACTCTCACTCAGGACCAGCTTCATGGATGTGTGGCCTATGCAGGCATGAAGGGCCTCACGCTCAAAAAGGCCCAGCTTTGATTTAATGTTCTGATGTTAAACTGTCTAGAAATTCTTAATTTTTAAACAATATGCCCCTCCCCTGTTTTTGTTTGTTTGTTTGTTTTGCTCTGGGCCCCACAAATTACATAGCCAGCCCTGATACGATAAAAGGAAACCCATTTCTACCACTTGTAATGTTCATTAGCAAAACCCGAGGTATTAATAAGACATTAAAACATAAAGAGGCAGAACTTGGAGCACTCCTTCTAGTAGCAATTTTAATCAATACCTACCTGAACTCAGCTCCTGGAGTTCAATTCTTGATAATAGCAACCAGTTTATTTCAGATGAGTTTGAACCAAGCAGAAACCATAATACAGACTATCACTATCTAGACTAACATAATTTAAATTAAAACATGGATTTTCAAATCCTAATCTTTTGAAATATAGTCCAATACAATAATTTAAGTAGGTCTTTTTGTTTAGTGCTGGATCCTCTGTGGTAATAATTACCTAGTATTTGTCACTTCCAATTTCCTTTTTTCTACCTCTTCTCTAAGATGGTATCAAGATGGTCCATATGAGTCTTGTGGCATGACTCTGTGGTGGTGGTGGTGGTGGTGGTGGGGTTCTCAGTATCATTTGGCCATATCATGGAGGAAAATGACTCTCATTCACTTGGATGTTCTTTGTTATGCTTGTTAACTCTGGAAGCCTTCTCATTCACGCTGAGGCTACCTACAGCCCAAATGGAGTCTCTGCCACACCCTCCTTCTGTATTGGGCCCTTCCTCCTTGCAACACCAGCTTATTGTCTCTCAGGTCAGCTACTTTCTGGTCAACTCTAAGTAGGAGTAAGGTATTGCAGGAAGTCCTGAAGTTCTCCAGACTTCCTAAGAAGCAAGAGTGACCCTGGAAGCATGGTGCACCTTGCTTAACTGATGTGTACCATTGTGCTGTCAGTTATTTTGGCATCAGAGGTCTAATTTGAGAGGAGGGACAGGGGTGTGGAAACCCTAAATCACTCTTAGTATTGTCCTCACTCATCTACCATAACAATGACCACTTCCTTCTCTCCTTTTTCTTTCTTTTTCATACCCTTAAAGTGTCAGAATCTTGTCTCTTGGTTGACCTTAGTCTTCTAACTTGATCCTTACTGGCACAAAAGGGAATTCTATGATCTGAGTCTTCCAGATTTAGCTCTTGCTGTGTTACTTGGAATCTGGAAGAATTTAGCAAACCTCTGTCTACCCAAACCCTGAATTTCAAGTTTTCCACATTTTAAGGATTGAAAACCCACTCTTTCCTTTCTTGGGGTAATCTATTCCCTGAGTATGTAGGATTGTCTTAAAATTAGAGTTTATGAGTTTTAATATTTTAACATATTATCTTCCTACCTATTATGTCAGTGAAAACCTGTACGTATCAATATTTGGAAAACTTAAGTGTAATAGACTGTATCATCATATGCTTATAATTATATTTTCTTAATAACCTGGAACCAAGAAAAAAATTAGAATTTTTGGATCCTCAGAGTTCCTCATCAAAATGCAGTGCCGTAGGGAAAGCTGTCCCCATCTGCCAGTCATCCATTGATCCCTTTCTCTTTCCACTCATAATAGGACCACCCACCACAGGGCCTTGCCCACTATTTCAGCCTGCATATATAAGCTCAGTCTATGTCTTGCAAATAAAACTGCACCCTGTAGACTTCTTGCTCTTGGGGATGAGATACATTTGAAGAAGACCAGACTGGGGTCTGCTAAAATACCGGTGAGGGTCTTATCTTTGTCTAGGGGCAAATTTATGAAATTCAGACCTTATGCTAATGAAAATAAAATCAAGAACTTCCAGAGGTAAGCAGTGTTAATAATTTGAAATATATTCTCCTAGTTTATATATAAATATATACATATACATATAAGTAAATGCATATATACATTTAATATATGCATACACACACACTTAGAATGAGATGGCAAGTTTTATGTAATATAAAATACTATAGCATAGTATTTCAGTATTCTAAATAGATTTTTTATATAACTTTGGTGTAGTATGTTATAGTATACAGTATATAGTACTGCAGTGTACAGTGCTCATTTAACAGAATGTCCTAAGCATTTCCTTGTCATTCATTACTTAGCCTTTAAAAGAGATTCTTAGTAGCTTCAAAATACTTAATTTTATTGAGGTATATAATTTGCTACATGTTTTTTTGATTGGTGGCATTTAGGCCATTCTAATTTTTTAAAATATTATAACCAACTATCTTAGTAGTTCATTATGATAGGAAGAATCAGACTGCCCCAAACTATATAAACATCTATAATACATGTATACTGAAGCTTATGTTCATCAGAATTCTATTATAATTACGTTTTACCGCTAGGGCATATGTGTCTATTTCACCCGCTCTTTGCCAATTAGAAAAATAAATTATGTTATTTAATTTCTTAAAGTTTGTTTTTCTTTAACAAATACTAAGGTTAAATATACTTTCAAATGTTGATTGAACATCTACATGTTTCTGTTCATATCATGCCTTTTGATTGAACTGGTATCTTAAATCTTTCAAAAAATTTTATTTGTCAGGCTTGGCAATTATTAACTGATTATTTCATCAAAGCAACAGTCACTTGAATAGCATGAACACCAACTCCGATCATAAGCACTTAAAATTTCTTATAGTATTTAGGATGAGATATAGTCTTGTTTAATATTTTTTTAAAATATAAGTTGTAAATAGTATTTTAAAAAAATAGCACACATCCTTAACTTTTCAACAGGATGATTACTTGTAGCTGCAATTTCTTTCTTCCAGATTACTCTCTCTCTTTCATAAGAATTAAGCTATGAAATGATTTATAGTCCCTTGAGAAACTTTCTCCTGATTTAACCACAGAATCCTGTCCTCCCTGTGGTGACATCTTACATCTGTCACTAGTATTGCACCTAAGTAACAACCGATATAAGCTGGTGGTGTCCACTTGCTCTTGAGTACGTTATACATGCCTATTTCATGGATGGTTAGGCAAACATTCTTCATCTACTTGTGTTTATTTTGCAAAGGAACTTCTACAGGTAAATGCTTGCTAGGTTTTTTAAATAACTATTTGTAATAAGCAGCATATAAAGAATATTTTAAAAAATAAATTGGCAATCCTCTATAAATTAATTAACAATCTAAATTAGTGTCTTTGTTGTAGATTGAATTAGCATTTTCTTTTACCTTTTAAAATTTATTTGGCTGTATTATAACCAATATTTTAGAAGTTGAAGGGAAATATCACAGATGTAAGATGAAAATTTAACTATTATATTTAAAGGGACATTGATCTTTTAAAGATTTTCACATAAGTCAACTGTAGAAATGCAAAATTAAGAAGTAGAAAAAGTGACACATTAGAGAAACAAAATAACAATTCTGCAAATTTAGGAAGATAGTTAATGGAAATTGCTTAGCTGGCTAAGGTCACATGTATAATACCTATTAGATGATTGTGTTGTTTTTTATTCTGATATTTATATTTTGTGTTCCAAGATTGAAGATCATGACATTGATCAAATTAACAAGAATGTGAATGTGGACTACTATCCAGTAGTACTTGCACATTTTCAATGATCCCTCACATGTGTCGAGATTTCTGTTCTATCTCCAATAATTAGAATGAAGCTGTGGGTTAGCTAGCTGGATAGAATTAATTGCATAGTTTATGGACACCATTAAGTGGGGTAAATACTATTGACGTAAATCTGCAATTTCAGCTTCATTTATATCTAATTTTAAACAACAGGGGAAACTAAAAATGGAAAATTATGGAGTATATTATTTTATCTAAGAAAGGCATATCCATATCAGTTAAATGATATTTATATGTTGTTTGAATTCTCTTATAAGTACGAACAACATTCAAAGCCAATTTTGCCTTCTTTGTTGTATGATAGATTATGTACTATGCTGTTAAGAAGAAAAATCATATAAATAACTGTATGCACTCTTCACACGTAATTATTTTATGAGTGACATTTGTGTAGTCTCACAACTAGGCATGTAGAGAGTGCACTGGAGAAATTAGTTTCAGATTTATAGACAAAATTCCTTTCACTGGTGAGTCATTGTATTTTCAGGAACAATGGCTCTTAATGAGAGCACATATGTTTATGCTAAATAACCTGTAACGCCAACTGAGGTGGTGCAGTCACCTAACCATTAGGAAGATTGATTTTGCTTCAGTGTATCACTTTGCAAAAGAAGTACCCTTCAGGTAAGTTGAAAAGTTATCAAGCATGCAGTTTAAATGAGCAGTGACAATTGCAAGGGAGGCAGGAGAATTGTTAACTTGCCCCTGGAAAAAGTATTTTAACCCCCTAAAGAAGACAAGCAGTCATCTATCAAAATAAAGTTGCCCACATTTTTTGACTATTGTTTTTCCATTGTCTTAATCTTTTTACTTGCTTAATAACATTTGTTAAAGAAAACACACTTTTATTTCTTCTAAACATGAGATATTTTGCCAAACAAGACTATACCATATTGAATGTTCACTGAAAGGAGCACTTAGTGATCATTTTCAGAATAATGAGAGCATATGCAAGAAATTCTGAGTGTGCTTCAAGTACAAGTGGTTTCAAAACAAACATTGTAAGTTATGTAATTACAATAACTTGACCTTTCCATTGTCTCTTTTCTGCAAGTTTATTGGTTTGTAGACTTCATTCACTGAAGCCCTTTGCCACCCTCAAACTCTATTTTTTACAGGAATAAGTCTGTTTGTAACCACTCCATCTTTTGTTTCTAGTATTCGTTTAATCTCCACATTCAGGGCTTTTGCAAATAAATCAGAAAGAATACTTATCTTCCTGCCCACCCCCCCCAAAATATTTTTTCCTGAATGATTTTGGCAATAATTCTATAGTTAGCCATTGTTAGCATAGTCCAGTAGAACTTTTCATAAAAGATAAATTATACATATAGAAAATAGTACAAGAGCAGCGCCCTGAAAATTTTGGACCAAATCACTCAGGAATAAGTACTACTTACTCTAGATATTCGATCTATGAAATACTTCTTTCTTCATTGTGGTCTGGTAAATTTTCTTTCTAAATATGATCTTGGGAATCCAAAAACAAATGAGGAGCAAAAGCAAGAAGAGAGATGGAGAGGGAAGAGAAAAGAGAGAATAAAAGAAGGAAACTGTATTTCTTCTTGTAATCTCACCTCTGAAGTCACATACAGTCACTTCCACTGCATTCTGTTTTTTTTTTTTTAAAGATTTTATTTATTTATTTGACAGAGATAGAGGCAGCCAGCGAGAGAGGGAACACAAGCAGGGGGAGTGGGAGAGGAAGAAGCAGGCTCATAGTGGAGGAGCCTGACGTGGGGCTCGATCCCATAACGCTGGGATCACGCCCTGAGCCAAAGTCAGATGCTTAACCGCTGTGCCACCCAGGCGCCCCTGCATTCTGTTTTGATAGAAGTACAATGCTGGCCCAGAATGAAGGGGAGAATTAAAATGCAAAATCGCATCTTTGGGAAGTAGCTGAATAATTATGGTACATTTGTAACCTGGAATTCTGTGCAGCTATTAAAAAATGAAAACAGCTGGAGCACCTGGGTGGCACAGTCGTTACAGCTCAGGGAGTGATCCCAGGGTTCTGGAATCGAGCCCCACATCAGGCTGCTCCCCTGGGAGCCTGCTTCTTCCTCTCCCACTCCCTCTGCTTGTGTTCCTTCTCTCACTGGCTGTCTCTCTCTGTCAAATAAATAAATAAAATCTTTAAAAAAAATAAAAAATAAAAAATGAAAACGGGCTCCAAGAAATATTATTGGGTAGTGAAAAACAAAGGGAGAGAAGAGTTTATATAATATACTACTCAGGGGGAAAGAAGAGTATTTTCATGCACTTACATTTACCAGAAAAAATTTTGTAAGGAAGGTGATTAACTGTGGATGACCTGGGGAATGTGATGTTGCAGAAAGAAGGGGGCAGATAGAGAATGGAAGAAGTTTTTTTAGTGATATTATTTATATGTTTTGAATTTTACTTTTTAAATTCATGACCTATTCAACACTATTTTATTTAATATAATATATGAAGCTAACAGGTCAGTAGTAATTATGTTAATCAATTATTTGTGCATAGGAATTCTCTAGTACTAAGTGAACATTTGGAAGGCAGCGGTAACAGAGTAACATACAAACCATCCTTCATAAAGCACTGAAACATATTACGGGATACAGATGCCCATAAAAGCGAAAAATATTGTATGCTAACACTTGACGAGATATGTCCTTTCACATATTTCTTTTTCTGTGATTTCAAAGTACAAGTTGTTCTGCTCCTTTAAAATGTAGAGTGTGAATTATTTTTTGAGGAGGAAAATTCAAAGAATGAATAATCATCTATGAATATTTCCTTCCCAGAAATGGAGTAGTAATAAATTTGGGACATTTTAAAATTTGAGTTTGGAAGACATTTTGTTATGTCAGTAAATATGCATGAGGGGATACAATGCTTTCATTTATATGATACTTATATCATAATTATCTCATGAAATCAATGTAAACATTATAGTTAGAAGCAATGTTTATAGAGAATTAAAGATCTAGTCTTATCTTTGGAAAGGCATATATTTGTTTCAGCAGATAGCTTATGTTTAAAAATATTACTTGCGTATTATTGCATTTGCCTATCTGAAAATTTTACTTAGAATGACATACAACTTTTTTTTCACTTAGGTCTAAAATCTATTTCTTATTTTATAGAACAAGTGTGGCAATTTAAAATAGTTCTCATTTTGCTAAAATAATAACATTTTAAATTATTAACCGAAGTATTTGTTTTATCACAACCATGTTTTAATTTGATTCTTCTTACTTTTAAAATCAAGTATTAAATTTCTCAAAGTGAGTTTTAGGATATGCACACAGTCTCTATTAATATTTAACTGGTAGTATTAGTATTCCTCCTCTAACTTATTACTGTTTAAAATATGAAGCCCTATTCCTTGTAAAAAAATAAAATTAAATATGAAGCACTGTGCAAATCTAAAAGTTTTCTGTATAACATTTGAATATTTCTTTAGTAGAAATAATATTTACACTTGACACTAGACATAGGCTGGATAAATACAATGTTGTAGACATATAACAGATAATGCAGTGATAAAATATCAGCAAAATATTTTATACACAGCAGAATATATATATTGATTAAGGAGGAACAGGAATGAATCTGGAGTCTCCATTTGTGTGTTTAAGGAAAGTACAAGGCTTTGTGTACTATACGGATAATACCGGACAAGAATAAGAACATGTATGCTGTAGACGTTTCTGCTAGTAAAATGGTCACCCAGAGGAGGCAATGTCACTGTACTTAATTTCCTTGTTTCAACTATAAATGAAAGCATTATAGTAGAATGCCACTAAACAGCTTTCAATTTTCTATTTCTATGGCTAAAGATTCAAAAGTGGAAAAAAGAAAAGAAAAGAAAGAATGAAATAATATGACATCAGTGTTAGTATAAATAAGATTTATAACAGTGGCATATGATAAAATGCCAACAGTTTTTCCTGTAGAGTTTACTACCCATTAACTGTGTTTCATTCACGATACAGTGATTTTCACTTGACTAACAGAGAAAGTCATATTTGCACATGGGCTTCTAACTATTTCTAAAATGAATTCATATCTGTGCATGTCAATCAAAAGAGTGGAATCATTGGTCAAGAAAACATTGTAGATTTCAGGGTCCTCTTAACTGCTCTTCTCTCACATAAATTTTTCATCAAACCCTATTGTTGGGACATACTACTTACTTGTCCCACTAGATTCAATGTAAAAATACATTACAGAGTATAAACATGTTAAAATCAAGAGTGTTTAAAGCAAGAGTAAATGAATTATACACTATATTCTTGAAAGGTTAACCAAAGGAAGAGAATCTGCACGATTCATTTTCTGTCTTCTGAAATGATAGACACAATGATATGTATTAATTTGTAGAATTTTTACAAGGTAATTTGAAATTTCATTTTAAAGTGGGGGGAAAACCTTGGCAATGTAGAAATGAAAGAAGCTAGCTGAAAACAGAATTATTGATTGGATTTGAGAAATTGATTTTGGAGATAGGAAGGTTAGGGAGGAATTTTCAGTGATCAATAGTAGATTAAGGGCAATTAGCAAAGGAACAAGGCTAGAAAAAGAGGCAACATAATATCACATCAAGGAGATTTAATTAGAAGCCTAAAGCAAAACTGCTATTTAGCTAAGTATTCTTGTTAGTAATGAAACTAATTTATCCTTTTTGACCCATTTTTCAGAAAACCTATGACTCCAACCTGAATACTAAATTAGACAATTAGCATGAAACAAGATTTCTAGGTTTCTCAAAGATACTTATTTAATTTTTATAAAGTTGGACTAAGAAATTCCCCAATAATGCCTCTCTGAGGGGTTAGGGCTTAGAAATAGAAATTAAAGGGTTTGAATCCACCCAGTCGCCAACCCTGTGTTTTACTGAACTCTATACAACTGACAGAGGCTAACCACCGTATTCAACTGGGCAACATTTTCACTGTTCGAGTTCATAGAATACTCTCATCACATATTTGAATCCCTAATCACTCCAGTAACATCCCCTTTGGATTCAGTCAACATATTTATCATGAATTTGGTGCATTTTTAATGTGTGGCAGAAACTCTGTTAGATACTGGTGATAAAGCAGTGAATAAACATAAACAGTCATCCCTTACTGCAAGAAAAGAAAATATTCTTGTGGAGGTAACACAAATTAACAAAATAATAAAATGTATGCTATTTTGCATTGTGATAAGTGCTAAAGGAAAATAAAAGCAAAAAAGCATAACTGGGAGTGTGCAGGCTATTGCAATTTTATATAGACTTGTCCGGGATGGTCTCGTGGAGAAAGTGATGTTTGTCAAAGGGCAGAAAAGAGGAGCATGAGCCAGATGTGAGGGTATCTTGGGAGACCATTCTAGGCAAGAGAGCAGCCAAGTGCCAGGAAGTGGGAGAATGCTGTGTGTGTTTGAGGAACTGATTTTTACACTGTATTTTTAAATTGTATTTTAATTTGAGGAAAGATCTAACAAAGGGGAAATAAAATAAGCTAGATGAAAGCCGAATTATTGATTGAGTTTGAGGAATTAATTTAGGAGACAGGAAGTTGGGGGAGAAGTTTGGGGAATAGGTCAAAGTGACTGGAGTCAACTGGCCAGCAGGGGGAGTACTGGAAAATGAAATCAGAAGAGTTAAAAAGAACTGGGTACCCTAGGGCCTACAGCCCTTTTCAGGGACTTTCACATTATTCCTATGGTTTGAGAAAAGGAGAGATATGATGTGACTCAGCTGCTTTATTAAGTGTAAACCGAAAGGAGGTGAAAATGAAAACTACTGCAATAAGCCAAGCAAGAAATGACAATGACTTGAGCCAGGAGGAAAAATTGAAGAAAAGGAATAGTGATCAGAGTCTAGGTATATTTTGAAGGCAGAGCCAAAAGAATTGTCTGCAGTATTGGGTATAAGGAATGGGAAAAAGGGGTGAGTCAAGAATGGCAGTAAGTTTTCTGATCTGGCACTTTGAAAGCATTGCTGGCATCCCCCGAGATAAGGAAAACTGCAGGTAAAATACATTTGGGAGGGAGATAAGTAGTTTGGTTTTGGACAAGTTAAACTCAATATGCCTATTAGATATCCAAATGGAATCATAAAGTAGGCAATTGGGACAAGTGTACGTGGAGTTCATGGGAAATGGCTCAATTGGAAATATACATTTGTAACCAAAAGTCTTTATAGTTTTTAAAGTGTGTTTGGATGGAATCATCTAGGGAAAGGAAAATAGATGGAAATTCATGTCCAATGGCTGAGCCATGTGACAATGCAGTGAGACAAAACCAGTAATTTGAGGAGAAACCAGCCAAAACACTGCTGAGGGGCTAGAGAGGTAACAGAGTGTGGGGGGGTCATGGTCCAAATTCTGAATTTGTTTCATCAGAGGGTAACTTGCCTCAGATTTTGAAGCTAAGTACTTTGTTTGTTTGTTTTTAAATAGATGCCATCTCGGTATAAAATGCTTTCTCCATTACTAACCCATGTCTGATTTTGTATAGTCTCACATTTAAAAAAAGATGCATTTTGATATTTTTTCCACCTGAAAATGGATGATTTTTATATACCCAAAAAGAGGACCCTTAAATGAACTGTTCTTTCTTCAGGTTATGAGAGACAGCCTATTAATTCTGCAAAGAGAGTTTATTAATTCTGGGTAATTCTAAGAAAACTGATTTCAAATGCATTGTCCCTCCAGACTATCAGTACTTCACAGGAACTCCAATATGTAGGTACCAAAAATGCATTTCTCAAATTTCCTTTCACACCCCAAAGTGGCACAAAGTCTTTCTCCAAATGCATGCACTACATTGATAAAATATAAATGGATTTGTATCCCCATATGTGAGAATCATATACGATTAGACAACACCATGTCTACATGGAATAAATGTTCAAATAAGCTTGTTTCAGTAGTATTAGATCTTCTATTTTTAGTCACTCTCACTCTCTCACAGGTCAGTACACTTATACCCACATACTATGCATATTCAATTAGGAAGAAATTAACTATATCAGGGGAACAAAATAATCAATAATTTATTAGCCTGACTTTTTAAAAAATCCTCGCACTTTTGAAAGCTTTCCTGTCATGTAGCCTTCAAGTTGTTATTTAGTGGTTCTCTAGAAAATAATTAATATGTTCCCAGTATTTTTTTCTAAGAAACAGGAAATTAGGGATATAAACTCAGATACTCATTTTAATTTTCTAACACACATAAACCACCATCCTATCTCATAATTAATTAATGTATTTTTTCATGGTTGCAAATTATTTATGTGCTACAAGACAACAAAGTAAATGTTTTATTTTCTAAATAATTGGAAATAAGTACATTATGAAAATATCAAACTACATCTGCATGATTAATTTTAATAATTATTTAGTGCATATTCTAAAAAGACACTTATCACTATCATGTCTCATGAAATGAAGAGCTAGGAAAGGCTTTAGAAAACAGCTAGTCCTTATAGCTTCACCATTTTCATAAATGCAAAAACAGAGGACAGTACTGATAAAGTTTACCCAACTTGACATAAAAGCAGACACAGAATTTGTATGGCTAGCCATTATTGATTTCATTTTATCAGTGACTCTTCAAATTCAACCATATGTAAATCCATAATATTATGTTTCATGTGCATGCAAAACCACTTCAAGTTGCCTTCTAATATAATAATTTTGATTATATATGAGATACTTTAATAAACTTGAAAATTTTTAGAATAATTCCAACTGTGTCAGGATAGCACATTGCATTTTGTCTCCTTATTTTTCATGACCTTACAGTTGTAAAGCTTACGGGTCAGATATTTTGTACAATGTCCTCAATTTCACTCTTCTGTGATTCTTTTTTTTTTTTTTTTTTTGGTATGACTAGACTGGGAGTTATGGATTTGGGAGGAGATAACAGAGATGAAGTATCCTTCCTACACATTTTATTTTATTTCAAAGAAGATACATGTAATCACTATGATTTATCACTGATGATGTTTAAATTGATTACTTGGTTAAGATAGCTCCACCCTAAGTCACCTTTGTCTTCCTTTCCACACTGTTACTTGTAAAGCTTAATGCTGCTTTATTTCCTAGAGAAAGAGGTAAAGAATTTTTAACATTTCTTCATTTATTTATTTATTTACATAATAATTTATTATGCCGGTGTGGACTTATGTATATTTATTTTACACTCTGACTTATTTCCAAAAAGATGCTTTGTTTACTTTCTCATTCAAATTATTTCAGCTTTGGCCATTGGGAGCTCTTTAGGTTTGCTCCTGTGTCTCTTCAATGTGCTCTAATCCTTTGCTTTTTAGTACTCTGTTGCTTTCTGATACTACAAGACACCTAGTGTCATTTTATGTGTTCCCTGCCCCAGCTGTAGAATCAGATATTTCTCCAAAAAGCTCTGATTTCCTTTGTTGGAGAGTGGTATTTAGAATTGAGTATCAGGGCTCTGTGTATGCTTTTTGCTATGGGCCTTGCCAATCCAGGCTAGCCCTTGCCACTATCTACACATCTCGATCTGTATCTAACTAATTATGAGTTCATGCTGGTGTTTTCAACCCTAATCCAGTGCCACACATTTCTTCCTGGTTTCCCCAGAGATTTGTAATTCCTAATGTGACCAACTGTTCTTGTTTGCTTGGGACTGAGAGTTTTCCTCAGATGCTGGACTTTCAACGCTAACACTATGACAATCCCAGTCAAACTGGAATGGTTGTTCTAACTCTCTTCTCAGCATTAAGAAACCTGACCCCACCATTCAAAACTATGCCTAGATAAAGCGTGAGTTCAAAATGCAGGATGAACTGATAAGAGGGCACAAAAAAGTTCACTGAAATGGTTTCAGATCCCACAATGCAACTAACCTTTTAAAAAGTACTACTTGTCAGATTTTGGTGTAGTATCAATGAATATCCACAATTATCTGAAAACGTTAGTAAAATGCTTTTCCTTTTTCTAGAGAACTGTCTGAGGCTAAAATTCCTCACATACTTCAATCAAAACAGCAAATCACAACACACTGAATGCAGAAGTTTAATTTAAAATTGTATGTGTCAACTATTGAGGCTGGTGAAAATCCTTCTAATAGCCAATAAAAGAATTTTCACTACAAAATTTTTGTTCATTTTGGAAAAAAAAGTTGACACTTTTTAAATAGTATTTGTTATTTATACTACCATGTAATGGAATTGTTATTATTAATTTAATGAAATTATAAACAAAATGTTTTCAAATTGTTTGAATTTCTAATATGGTAAATATTGGTAGATAATATTCATATAACCTAAAGCTCTCAGGATCTTTAATAGTTGGTAAGAATTAAAGAGGGTCCTAAGATAAAAATATTTGAGAACAGTTACTTAAAGAAATAATTGAAAGGATACAAACTTTTGAAAAATAATCCAATAGGGAAGAGTTTTTCAAAACAGTTAATAATAGAAGGGTTGAAACTTGTTTTCCCCAGCTGAATTATAGAAACAATAACACAATAATAAAGTCTCTTGCTTTAATTTTCTTAAGCATGCATCCTCCCATGTAAGTTACACATTGTAAAATTTAGTCAGTGTCCTGTTATATCAAGCATGGTTGAACTATCTTCAAGTCAAATCCACTCCAAATCTAAGGTGGATCAACTATTTTATTCTGAGATGGAAAACAGGAGTCTTAACATATTTTGCATATATAAAATATATATAGGTTATTAACTCACAGAAGTGCTTGCAGGAAAGTTTTGTTAGATCAATTACTAATATGGAATAGTTGGAAGAAATGAAGTCAGCAACTGAGGGTCTTGTTTGTATTAAGCCTAAGGATTTTGAAATTTCCTTTGATGCATATGCGATGTTTTATTATTGTTGTTTTTTAAGGGAGATATTAATAAACAGATTTTTGCTACATTAAAAATTATTTTAAAGATACGAACCTCAAAGGAAAATAAACGCCTGTAATAGGAAATAGTTCAATAAATTGTGGAACTTCAATACAATGGAATTTTATGTCTTTATTATTAAAATGAGGTAGATTTATAGCATTGACTTTTAGTGAATTTTAAAATATGAATAAGTCAGTCTGCAGTAAACTGATATAAAGAATGAATTGGAATATGAAATACTGACACATGCCTTACAATGTGTTTGTATATTATAATCGACTTTATGAGCATGCATGAGAGATGGAAAATAAAAACATCAAACTATTAACATGTTTGGATTGTATGTGTGCTTGGGGTAACATGCTAGTTGCAGGCAGCAAGTAATAAAGGATGAAAAGGTAATCATTCTTTAAAGCATGTTTATTTTGAAACCAGTTGTGTTGAACAGGGTTAAAGGTTACATTTACTTCTATCTGTGTATTTCTTACCACTTTATAATGAATATAAATTAGAAGGACAAAATATTTTCCTTTTGGGAGATATTTCTTCTGGAAGTAGTATGAGGAATGATTTGGAGATAACCAGACTAGAGAGAAGAATTTACTATGGTTATAATCCAAATTTAAAAATAAACAAGATTGGGGAGCCCCTGAAGGCTCAGTCAGTTAGTTAAGCAACACTTTTGGTTTCAGCTCAGGTCATGATCTCAGGGTTGTCAGATCGAGCCCCATGATGGGTTCGGGCTCAGCACAGAGTCTGCCTGAGATTCTGTCTCTCCCCGCCCTCTGACTCTCCCCCCAGACACTCTCAGGCTCTCTCTCTCTCTCTCTCTCTCTCAAATAAATGAAATCTTAAAAAAAAAAAAAAAAGGCAAGATTGGAAGTAAGACAATGACAGTGAAAAGACAGTGTAGCAGCTGGCTAACTGAATGGTTAAGCTGTTAACATCCCTGGGATTAACCGACTGCTTGTAGTTGAAAAGGAAGTAAGGTATATAAAACCAGGATAACTACTAGATTTCTCATCTAGGCAAAAGACTAGATTGTGAGTTCATTCACTGAGATGATAACAGGAAAAAAAACACTTCAAAATGGAAGATGATGAATTTGGTTGTACATATTTATTTTGAGGAGATTGAATAGTTTTCAATTTAGACAAGGCTACCTAAGGTAAGGAGATATAGGAAGAGCAGATAATTAAACACAGAATAATTGTAGAAAGAAAAACTGAAATGAAAGAGGAGAACATTTTAAAAGCACCCACAAAGCAGACTATGATCTAGGGTAGAAGGAAGAAAATCAATTAAAGCTTGTCATAAATCTATTAGAAATGTCTAAATGACCTAAACATCGGGAGTTCAACGCAGAAGAGAGCTAGTGCAGATAAACACTAAAGCTTCAGCTGATTTTGGAAATGTAAAGGTGATTGGCATATTAATGAGAAGAGCCTACATAATGACAACACAAAGAATGATGACCGAGTGACATGTAGGAAGTTGCAAACCATAGATCAGGGCAACGCTTTGAAATGTGTGAGTCAGAAAAAACAGGAGGGAAGGATGACTGAAGAGGTTTGTGGATTTAAAGACAGACAGATTTTTGTCCCTGTGTTATGGATTTGCTGATTTCCAGACTGTTGTTCACATATGGAAGTGGCAAAATATTTGTATTTCTGAACCATACCGGTTGAGAAAATAAGATCACAGTACCTATGGTAGGGGGTAGGTGATAGAGACGTATCAGAAATACTACCATAGTTTTACACATGAAGATGAGAATTATTCAAGTTGTTTCTTGCTTTGCCTAAACCTAAACATATAATTTTAATCTTTATTGTTTAAATTTTATTATAATTTTCCTTTTGTTTTGAGGTGACTTTGTGACTTTTTCCCCTAGGATTCAGAGTTGGATACTTAATTTTTTTTCAATCTTTAGTAATTTTTACTATAAGAAATAAAGACTGTGAAGTTTCCTCTGGTTACGCCTTTAAAAGTATGTCTTAGTTGCTGGGGCACCTGGATGGCTGAGACGGTTAAGCATCTGCCTTTGGCCCAGGTCTTGATCCCAGGGTCCTGGAATCGAGCCTTGCATCAGGCTACCTGCTCCGCGGGAGTCTGCTTCTCCCTCTCCCTTTCCCCTGGCTTGTGCTCTCCCTCTCTCTCAAATAAATAAAATCTTTAAAAAAGAAAGTATGTCTTAGTTGCAATGTATAATGCTTTTATTTTTATTATTTTTACAAGTTATCTAATTTTGACATTTTCAATTTCACTTTGATTAAAGAATTGTTTAGTAATATGTTTTTAAATGTTTGGGAGAGAGAGTTTTTGTTTTTTTTAAATTTTTTATTATATCATGACAAAATAAATGGGATTTTCATTGTTTCTCATTTATTGTTTATTAGATTTTGTGTAACTAAATGAATAGTAATATAATATAATATAATAATAATTATAAAAATGTGTGCTTATATTCCTCATAAGCTTGAAAGAAAGTATATTCTATATATTTGGGTAGCAGTTTGATATATCTATTATATCCATTTTATTGATTATATTGTTTACATCATCAAACATATATTCATTTTTTCTAAAACTTGACCTGTTTTGGACTAAGGGTGGTATTTTAATATTTCTTCTCATCATTAGGTTTCACCTGTATTCTTGTTTTGTCCCTTTTTCTACTTTGTCGATGATGTATAGGTATTCACAATTTAACTTAATTTTGTGTTATGGTATTGGAAGTTTAAATACACTTTTTGTATCTTTAATGCTTTTTGGGCTTGAATCCTATCTTATATGATCATGATCACAACCCTAGCTTTCTTATCACTTGCATTTTCCTGATAACATTTTGTCCAGAGTTTTATTTTTATATTTTTTGTATGAATTTTTTTAAGACTTGCCTTTTGGGGTTTTTTGGGTTTTTTTTTTTAATAATAATATTTTTTTATTATATTATGTTAGTCACCATACAGTACATCCCTGGTTTTTGATGTAAAGTTCTGTGATTCATTAGTTGCGTATAACACCCAGTGCACCATGCAATACGTGCCCTCCTTACTACCCATCACCGGTCTATCCCATTCCCCCACCTGCCTCCCCTCTGAAGCCCTCAGTTTGTTTCTCAGATTCCATAGTCTCCCATGCTTCATTCCCCCTTCTGATTACCCCCCCCTTTCTTTATCCCTTTCTTCTCCTACCGATCTTCCTACTTCTTATGTTCCATAAATGAGTGAAACCATATGATAATTGTCTTTCTCTGCTTGACTTATTTCACTTAGCATTATCTCCTCCAGTGCCGTCCATGTTGCAGCAAATGTTGGGTAATCGTTCTTTCTGATAGCTGAGTGATATTCCATTGTATATATGGACCACATCTTCTTAATCCAGTCATCTGTTGAAGAGCATCTCGGCTCCTTCCACGGTTTAGCTATTGTGGACAAGACTTGCCTTTTGTATACAAAATAAGGCTGGGCTTATATATTTTTTATACACATTATATACACCTAATCTATTCACTTGTTCTTGCTTTAGGTTTTAATGTTTCTTTTTCTCTCTCATTTTGAAGCTTTTAATATGCTTTTTTTAAGATGCATTCTTTTGTGTCTATTCTTCTTCTGTTTGAGTGTTTTATTTTCTTGTAATGCCTTTGTTCCTCATATGTCTCATTATTTTTGTCATTTTTTAGGACTACTGGCTACTTTGGTTCAGTTTGCCTTTAAGTGGATGTGCAAAAACTCTTGCTCTTGGGTTATGTGTGTGCTACCACATTTAGGGAGACTTAGTTGTCAGAGCTGGACCTTTCCTGGTTTGCTGACCCCTCCCTCACCAGGTGACTCAGCTCATCAAGGAAGTTCGATGGACCTCCATTCTTGTAATTGTTATTTTCAAAGTCCAGTCTTCCTTTTTTATAATATCTTTATTTTACAGGTGTGGATGAGAAAAAAGAACATATAAGACCGATCTATCTGTTCCTTTTGTAATCTATTGCCATCCAAACCTGTTTCTGTTATCCCTTCTGGTTGTTACTGGGTTAGTGACCAATAATGTGGACATATGAGGCAGAATAGGGGGCATAGAGGACCACACAGGCTGCTCGTGGAATCACAGAATCTTAAGACACATACGTAATGCCCTTTCACAAGAAAAATGAAAGTGATGACAGGTTTTTCAGAGTGGCCACAGTTTTAGTGGTAAAACAATAATACTCAGGAGCTTGGCGGATTGGAATGAATGGAGTGACTGGCTGAGATTTTCATTCCAGAAAGCTGGAAAACTTATAGAATCTGCAGTAATAGGTATTTCTTTCTTCATACCGCAGTCACGGTGGATGTGTGTAGATCTTTATGGGAGAGAGCTGAGAAGATGTAAATAAAGCAAGAAGATAGATAAATGAGGAGATAAGGCTGCACCTTAAGTTAACGAGATTAGTGAAGAGGCAACAGAATGTATCACACAGAAACTTAACGCTATCTGGGTGATTTGTAGGAAGTTTTTCACTAGGCTTTGCACTTAAGGACATGGATGTTCTATCATGGGGGATACAACAGTGACAAAGGCAGTTGGTGAGGTGGTCTCCCAATTCTCTAAAGCAGGGAAAAAGGACTAGCTGGAAATACCAGATTCTCAATTTACTTTTTCACCTTCTCAAGCTTGACAAACTAGTATCTTCTGTAAAATAAACTTTATGGTATATCTATAATAGTACTTATGAGCAAAATATAACTATCTGGCATAATTCTGAGAAAAGGTGGCCTCTGTTTAGAAATTAGTCTATCGGGGCGCCTGGGTGGCACAGCGGTTAAGCGTCTGCCTTCGGCTCAGGGCGTGATCCCAGCATTATGGGATCGAGCCCCACATCAGGCTCCTCCGCTATGAGCCTGCTTCTTCATCTCCCACTCCCCCTGCTGTGTCCTTCTCTCGCTGGCTGTCTCTATCTCTGTTGAATAAATAAATAAAATCTTAAAAAAAAAAAAAAGAAATTAGTCTATAATCATCTATCGATATGAAGAGAGAAAATCTGTTTGCTGCAGTATCCTCCAGCGAAGTAATACCGTCTTTTTATTTAAATAAGGTGTTCTTTTTTGTGTTAATAGTATATATAATACCCCAAATTAAAACTTTACATTACAATGCAAAGCTATAGCTTTAACATTAGAACTGATTTTTTAAAACAAATGTTTGCAGTAGAACTGTAATGTCCTTTTGTGTCCTAGCTCCCAGCTCTTTACTTAGCAAGGTTGTTGTTTCCTGCCCTTACACCGGCACTCCAATGGGATCTAGTCACTTTTCTGTCACTTCACATTTTCCACTTTGAGTTCTGCAACCATTAATGTTTCTAAACCATTTCCAGGGGAGCAGAGCAGGAATTCTTGTTTGTTCACCATATTTTAGTGGTTCTCCTTTGCTTCGATTTATAGATGAGTGTTTGGTTTCTATGACAAAAAAATCCTTTTTAGGGGTCTAGAAATACTGACTTCCCAAGAATACATTATCAAAATGTGTTATCAGCCAACTGGATGCATTATTAGAAAATTCAATTCACCTGTACTTAGAGATGGAGCTTCTATGATAGTTAATTTTACTTTCTAAAGATAATTAAGCATTAGTGTATTCATGCATGGATGTTCAGTCATGAGCAATTATCAGATCAAGTGAAACATTTGAATGTATATCATCCATTTCCAAAGACTTGAAGAGCACTTTTTTTCACATACCACTTTGTCCATTTATATTATTAGGAGGAAAAAAAAGCAATTGCTTAAAAATTAATCTGATAAATTCCACTAAAAATGAAATTGATAATGAAACAGAAAAATATTGGCACTGTACACAGTTAATGGACAGAACATAATACATTTTTCTTTTTTTTTTTTTAAGATTTTATTTATTTATTTGAGAGAGAGTGAGAGAGAGCACGAGCAGGGAAGAGAGGGAGAAGCAGGCTCCCTGAAAGAAGGGAGCCTGATGTAGGGCTCGAACCCAGGACCCTGAGATCATGATTTGAGCCAAAGGCAGACACTTAACCAACTGAGCCACCCAGATACCCCCATAATACATTTTTGTAACATAAATTATCACTTCTGTGATGGCACTGTTAAGTACTTACTAGAAAGTACAATACATTCTTCTCAATAATTTGTGTTATAGGCACTTTGTTTCAAATTCTACCTTGCCTTATACAAACTTTATCTCATTAGGAGAATGTATGCAATGTCATACAAATTGGTAAACCTGCTTTTATTGAGATTCATATGGACCATTTTCCGCTCCAAATTGATTTGCTTTTTGACCACGTAGTTTAACATTCAAGAATAACAAAAAGTGATGCTTTTGTTACTCCTTTTAGATTGTACACTCCAGAAGATCACGGCGGGAACTTGATTATTATGATTTTATAGTTCTGAGAACAGACAAAAGAAGAAAATTGTGCAGTTATCTAATTTACGAAGCAAACTGTTATTTTGCAGGATGATCTCATTCTGAGTATAGGTCCTTCATGGGGTTTCCAGCATAATGACATCCTTACCAACCATTTCTGCAGTTTTTGCTATACTAATATTTAATAGCACTCTGATTGTAATAAGATAAAATGACGCAACTGTCTGGAGAACTTAAGCTTCTTTGGAGTTGAACTGAGTTAACATATTTGAAATTAAATAACACGAGTTCTTATTTACTAAGTTCATTATTCAACTGGATTCTCAGTGCAGGTTTGTGCTGTGAGTTCTGAAAATGAAATATTTTGACTTATATGTTTTCCTTATACGGAACCTAAGGCGGATCTGTCCTGTTATCAAATATTGCTTGATAGTAACGGTATTCAGTTGAATTTATGTGACTAGCTTAGGTATAAATGATAGTAGGCATGATTTATAACTAGTTTTGAGCTAAACCATATTCACTTTGCAGCTCATCCCTTCACTTGCATCCTGTGACTTCTTATATAGGATTATTCATGTCACACTTCAAAGAGTTATGGTGAAGTTGAAGTCACTTGAATAAGTTTCAGTATATTCAAATCAAGTCACTTAAGGACCTTGTTTCTTTTTCTCCCTATTTTCTTCCAGTACCCATAAATAAGAGAAACATGCAAATATTTGTAATGATAACTGAGATCTGATCACCTTTCTTTCAGAGGATCTACCCACCATATTGTGTACAAAGATCAGATTCAATGGATATTTTCTTATTTGTATCTTTATAAGCATGCCACCCAATTTTGGGTATAAAATGAGGTTGAAGGCCAGTTACTCAGAAAATATGTCTATTTAAACTAGAACTGAACTTATCCAAATGTTCACTGCTTTGCAAAATATGATCTTATTATTTCTTTATTTTTCACAGCTGGTTGAATCTTGACTTACCTTGTGACGTTGTATTCCTTCACAGTAAGGTGTTCATTTCATAATTTCCTCTTTAAAACTTGAAGAATGCTCCCACCTGATGAATAAAATACAAATGGAGATTAAAACTCATGAAGAAAGAAATAAATGTTTATGGACAAAAATTCTTTGTTAAGTGAGAAAAAAAATCTCTTTGCACTTTTTATAAGCCACTTTCTTTAGACTCAGTGTACATTTTATTTTAACATTTTATTTTGAGAAGGCCAGCTGTTTCTCCAGGTATATGTAAGTTAAAGCGATTTCAAAGAACTGTTTGTTCAACATTCTAAATAGAACAAAAGCTTATCTTGTAACTGGGGCCAGGTATGACTTCTAACTTCACATTCTTGTAAAGGTTCAGAAACATTGGACAAGTTTGATCTTGGGAGAACTGGAGAAAACAGGAAGTCCTAAATGACAGGATGATAAAGCTAGATTAAGGAGTAAGATTAAAAGGGAAAGAAATAGCAAAAAAGTATTTAAAAATGTGAAGACAGCAAAGCAATTATTATAGTGCCAAATACATTCTAACAGGGCAGCTAATTATTTTGTACATTGCTATTGTACAAATAAATTCTTATTTAAAGTTGGTAACAATGGTTTTGTTAATCAAATGAAAGTTTTTTAAATACTAAATTTGATAATGAAATGTATTTTTTCATTTTCATATATGGATTTCCAGAGAGGAATATTTTAGTATTAGATCTTCTGAAAACCAATTTAAAAATATTTTACTATATAACTAATTAATGAATATAGTGAAATTTTAAAGTATAAACTGGCATATAAACATGAAATAACAATGCCATAATTACTTGTGGAAGATAAAATATAACCAACTTTCTAGTTTATAGTATGCACATTTGTAAAATTAGTAATAAAATATAACATGAAAAGAGAAAGTATAAATCATAGAGAATAAGCTAAAAAATAAAAAGATTAGTGATTTGAGTTTTGGGGTAGCAAAATATTGTAAGTAATAATTTCTGGATATGCATAATTTCATATAAGTTATTATCACTTCAGTATAAATTGAATCTTCACTATGAAACCAGGTCTAATAAATTAAGTCCTCTGTATATGGACAGATAGATCTGATATATATTTTAGTTCAACTAGATTTTAAATCACAAAATTGGACTTGGCTAGGCAAGTATTCTCGTACTGAGCCTTAGGTTTATGAATATCTTATACATAAGGATATTTAATTATGCACTATTATGCTTCTGCTTCCATTACTCATAACAAGCACTTGTAAACATATTCAGTACTGACTAAAACCCTTTTTCCTGGAGCAAATATTATTGCATAGTACTGCTATGGAGGATTTAAAGCCTCTCTAAACACATAGAACTTTCTTTACTCTGACCTTACTCTAAACCTCTTTCATCCATTTTTTAATCTCTTACTGCATAGAAAATTGTTGTCTAGAAAATAATATCTTAATTATAAAAGTGATACTACCTAATTATGTTAAGTTTTAATTATTAACTCACTTTATTCTCACACAAAATTAGAAGGGAGGTACTATTATCATCACACTCATGTAAGAGATGAAGAAATGAGATTTAAGATGAATCAAGATAAATGGCAGAACAAGGATTTATTATTATCCTTATCACTATATTGAAGTATGAAAGTCATGTAGCCCTGCACACATACCACAGATTTAGAGTGAATTTCAGGAATTGACAAGAATCCATTGGTGAAACCATCTGGGAATTTTCTATGTGAAAAAGTTTTTAATTATGGATTCCACTTTTTATACATATAGGATTATATTTATTTTCTATTTCTTCTTCTATTCTTGGTTTTAGTGAATTGTATTTTTTAAACACTACTTTTAAAATTTCATCCAAGTTATAAAAGTTATTGGTATAAGCTCATTATGGCATTCCATTTTTTTATTGAACCCAAAATGATGTCTTTTTTTTCACTCTATACAGCAGTTAGTTATGTTTTCTCTCTGCTCTTATTTTCTTGATTAAATGGCTCAAGAATCTTCAACCTCACTAATTGTTTTAAAAAAAAAGCACAACTTTCAGCTTGTAATTATCTCTGTTGTTCTATTTCACCTATTTCTGGTATTAGATTTATTATTTCTTTTTAAGGTTGACTTACTGTTTTGTTTTGCTTTTGTTTGTTTCCTTATGTATTTGTTTCTTAGTTTTCTTGAGTTAGAAGCTAAAATCATTAGTTTAAATTCCAAGCAAATGCTATTACCTTGTTTTTATCTTTTTAAATTGTCATAAATATAACATAAGATCTATCTTCATAACAAAGTTCTAAGTGTATAGTACTGTATTATTAATTACATTAATTATAAGCACAATGTTATACAGCAGATTTCTAGAAAATTTTTATCTTGCATGACTAAAACTCTAGAGTCATTGAACAACAACTTCCCCTTTCTCTTTCTCCTAGGCAATGGGAACCACCATTTTCCTTTCTGATTTAATTCCACTTTTTATTTCTAATGTCAGAGAATATATTCTAAATAGTTTAAAATATTTGAAATTTATTGAGACTGTCATCATGGTCCAGCATGCAATTTATCTTCATAAATGTTCAGTATACTTTTAAAAAACATCAATTCTGTCATTTTTTAATGCAGTTTATAACACACATGTGCACACATGCGTGCACACACACACACACACACACATTCATTTAAGCCATTGGTTAATGTGTTGGAATCTGCTGTAGGCTTCCTTATTTTTTTGTGCTTGCTTACTCAATCAATTATTGAGAGAGGTTTGCTAAGTCTCCTACTGAAAGTGGTGTGTATAAATTTGTAATTGTGATAGATTCTTGACTGATCAACAATGTTATCATTATGAAATATTCTTCTTTATCAATTATAATGATTTCTTGCTTTATGTTTCCTTTGTCTGATATTACACTATAAATATAGTATGTATATATAATTGTTCAATGAACAATTCTGTGGTTAGTGTTTACAAGGTACATTTTTTCCATCCTTTTATGTTCAATCTTCCTGTGGTTTTTATATATAAAAGGTGCTTTTTATACAACATAAAGTTGTTGCAGTTTTATTAGTTTCTTTTTGAATTTATATTCATTTTGCATCAATGTAATAAAAATATAGTTGGTTTTATACATTCAGCTTTATTGCTATTTTTTAGATCCATCTATGTTATATATAGACACATAAAATATAAATAAATATTTATTTATTTATTTTTCTTCCTTTTGCCTAATTTTGGATTAATCATAATTTTTTAGAATTTCATTTTTCTTTTGTATTAACTTGTTAGATGCATCTTCTTTTAGTATACTTTAGCTGTTATGAAGAAGATTAAAAATGCATTCTTGGGACCTACACATGTAAAAAAGAGATTTTTTAAATAATTCAACACTACTAAAACCTTAGGATCTAAAACTACTATTGATCTACATAGTAAGGCTGACAGCTTGCTGTTCCTTGTCTCCTTAGCCAAACAAGAGATCTCAAACTGTTTCAGAGCTCTCATTGTAATTGTAAAGCCTCTTGTCCAAGGAGATCCTAAAATCTAGAAAATGTATTAAAATGAGAGACTGTTGATATCCAAGGAAGGCCACTCCTTGGTAGATATCTGATAAGGCCCACAAGATTTTCAGAGATTTTACCCTGCCTTTTTGTAGTTTACATTCTTGTTCCTCAGCCTCTTGTGCAAGATCAGATTTCATTAAATGTCTGAAGGGAAAGCTGACCATGTACTTCCGACCCTCAAGTTTGCCATTTTATCATGTGAGTCTCACACATTTGCCAAAATGTGCTTTATTCTAAAAGAAGTTCTCTTTCATGGACATGACACATTTGCAACTTGTTACCCAAAATGCTAAACAATACTCTTCCAGTACTGGAAATTATGTTCTTTTTCTTTTTTTTTTTATAATTTTTATTTTGTTATATTAGTCACCAGACAGTACATCCCCAGTTTTTGATGCAATGTTCCATGATTCACTATTTGTGTCTAACACCCAATGCACCATGTAATATGTGCCCTCCTTAATACCCATCACTGGCCTATCCCAATACCCCACCCCCTCCCCTCTGAAGCCCTCAGTTTGTTTCCCAGAGTGAACCATGAGAGACTGTGGAAATTATTTTCAATTTTAGAAAGTTTTTCTCCTTTCTGGCATTATAATTTATTGAATTAACAGTACTTCTATATCTTTCTGTGGTTTTAGTAGTATATATTTCTTATTAAATGATTTTTGTTGCTATAGGAGCATTAGTTACTATTGTCTATGTTATGTAGTAACTATGTACATGTTATTGGGGAGCAGAATCTAGAGAAAGGCTACTAACTTGCTTTCATCCACTATAAAACACTGCTTAATTATACTGCTTAACTACTACTCTTACTTTAAAACTATTGGTAAAATAGATACTACTATTACCTCAGTTTTGCAGTTGTGAAAGATGAAACTAAAAAAGTAAAGCCACTAGCATATAGTTATATGGTTGGTGAGTGATAGAACCAGGTTAACTGTTAAGAAGTATTCACTCTAACAACAACCAATCCATAAGCATGAAGTATCTTTCCATTTGTTTGTGTCATCTTCAGTTTCCTTCATCAATGTTTTATAGTTTTCAGAGTACAGGTCTTTCACCTTTTCAGTTAAGTTTGTCCTTTGGTATGTTATTATTTTTGGTGTAATGGTAAGTGAAACTGTTTTCTTAGTTTCTTGTCTGGGACTTTGTTATTAGTGTGTAGAAATGCTACTCATTTCTGGGTATTAATTTTTTATCCTGAAACTTTCCTGAATTTGTTTACTATTTCTAGTAGGTTTTTTTGGTGTAGTCTCAGGGTTTTCTATATATAGTATCATATAATTTGCAAATACTGACAGTTTAACTTCTTCCTTACCAATATGGATGAGGCATTATTTCTTTTTCTTGTCAGATTGCTATGGCAAGGACCTCTAGTACGAAGTTGAATAAAAGTGGTGAGGATGCACATCCTTGTCCTATTCCTGATCTTAGAGGAAAAGCTCTGTTTTTCACCCTTGAGTATGATGTTAGCTGTGAGTTTTGATATATGACCTTTGTTATGTTGAGGTATATTCTCTCTAAATTCACTTTGTTGAGAGTTTTTATCATGAACAGATGTTTAATTTTGTCAAATGCCTTTTCTGCATCTACTGAGATCATATAATCTTTATTTTGTGTTTTGCTGGTGTGGTGTATCACACTGATCAGTTTGAAATATGAAATCATCTGTGTATCCAAAATAAACCCACTTGATCATGGTGAATGATCCTTTTAGTGTATTGTTGATTGTAGGTTGCTAATATTTTGTTAAAGAGTTTTGCATTTATGTTCATCAGGGATACTGGTCTGTAGTTTTCTTTTTCTGTAGTATCTTTGTCTAGTTTTAGTATCGTGGTAATGCTGATCAAATCAAAACAACAGTGAGATATTTCCTTACACCTGTCAGAATGGCTGAAATAAAAAAGATAAGAAATAACAAGTTTTGGTGAGTATGTGGAGAAAAAGGAACCCTTATGCACTATTGATGGGAAAATAAATCGGTATAGACACTGTAAAAAATAGTATGAAGTTTCCTCAAAAAATTAAAAACAGAAATGCAATATGGGGGTGCCTGGGTGGCTCAATTGGTTAAATGACTGCCTTCAGCTCAGGTCACGATCCTGGAGTCTCAGGATCAAGTCCTGCATCGGGCTCCTTGCTCAGCAGGGAGTCTGCTTCTCCCTCTGACCCTCCCCCCTCTCGTGCTCTCTCAATCTCTCCCTCTCTCTCAAATAAATAAATAAATAAATAAAATCTTTATTTTTTAAAGATTTTATTTATTTACTTGACATAGAGAGAGTACAAGGAGGGGGAGCAGGCGGCAGAGGCAGAGGGAGAAGCAGGCTCCCCACTGAGCAAGGAGCCCAATGCAGGACTCAATCCCAGGACCCTGGGATCATGACTGAGGTGAAGGCAGATGCTTAACTGACTGAGCCACCCAGGCATCCCTAAAAAAAATCTTTAAAAAAAAAGAAAGAAAGAAAGAAAGAAAGAAAGAAAGAAAGAAAGAAAGAAAGAAAGAAATGCAATATGATCCAGTAATTCCACTACTGGGCATTTACCTGAAGGAAACAAAAACACTAATTTGAAAATATATATGCACTCCTGTGTTTATTGAAGTATTATGTACAACAGCCAAGATATGGAAGCAACATAAGTGTCCATCTATAGATGAATGAATAATGATAGATAAATAGATTATTACTCAGTCTTTAAAAAGGATGAGATTGTGCTATTTGTGACAATATGGATGGACCTAGAGGGTATTATGTCAAGTGAAATATGTCAAACTGAGAAAGACAAATACCATGTGACTTCATTCATATGTGGAATCTAAAAAACAAAACAAAATGAACAAACAAATAAAAAGCAGAATCAGACCTATAAATACAGAGAACAAATTGATAGTTTCTAGAGGAAAGGGGAGTGACAGGATGGACAAAATGGGTGAAGGGGAGGGATATATAGACTTCTAGTTATAGAATGAGTAAGCCACAGGAATAAAAGGCACAGCATAGAAAATATAGTCAATGATATTAAATAGTATTGTATGGTGACAGATGGTAGCTATACTTGTGGTGAGCATAGCATAACATATAGAGATGTTGAGTCATTATATTGTACATCTGAAACTAATGTAACATTGTGGTTGAACTATACTAAAATAAATAAGAAGTATTCACTCGAGAGACTATAATACAGCTCATATCATCTTTAATCTATTTTCTTAATATTTAACATTTTTTTCTACAGGAAAATAACTTTTCTTCATTTGTTTTTGTTTTAGTTCTATTTATTTTTGAAATCCAAATTGATTCTCTTGAAGGTGTACAGGCATAACAGTAACTTCCTAGTCTTCCATCAAACCACAGGCTTATATATGCTTCCTCCTGAAACCCTGCTAAAATGATACTACAGGGGGAAAAAAATCCATAAAGACAAATAGAAACGAAGATGAGGAAACATTAAACAAAATTTAGATATTAGCAGAGGGACAAGTGAGAGCTAATTCACAGCATAGAGAAAACTTAAATCTGGTCCCAAAGAAAGAGAAACCAACTAGAAGCAAAACCATTTATAGATATATATTTTGGTCATTGGAAACACTAGGTACCTGTGAATGTAGAGGTAAAGGGTAGGGATATAAACAGAAATACTTTTTGTTAGTATTTGTCCAGGGCACATGCTTGTTGGATAGTTGGAATTAGAAGACTGAATCTTAATCTGCTATAATACAAAGTTAATATGTAATGTATATATATTAAAAACTTAATAAATATTTTAAGTATCTAAAATAGAAATTTGTCAAATACAAAAAAAACAGGAAAAATAAGTTATGAGCTGAGTTGTCTGGGGGGAAGAAATTTATCTGAAAAGCTCAAAAGAGGATTTCTATTTTTATTGCTTTTATTGTTATGTTTTATAGTACCATTTTTCTTTTAAAACTATTTACATGTCATACTGTAATAAGCAAATATTAAATTAAAAATTTGATAAACATAAAAATTAAATTAAAAAATAATTTGATCTTCCATCTAACCTAACATCCTTTTTAGATTCTTCATATATTCCCATTTTACGGGTTTTGGTATCAAAAATCCAGATGCAATAACTAGATCTAACATTTTATCAAAGCATTTTTTAATTTGTGATTTTCTTTTCTTTAGTTCTTGCAAAATACAATTTGCTAATACAATTTTTTAATTTGTGATTTTCTTTTCTTTAGTTCTTACAAAATACAATTTGCTAATACAATTGCTAAATACATCCCCTTTCAAGGAAACTACGGGGAGTAATTTTTAAAGTCAGCAATTAAATGAAAAATGGGTTTGGTCATTTTGCTAGAAATCAGGAAAATTGAATTATTGGTAGTCTTTAGGAAGTTATGCAGTATTATATTTTCTTATACATAGATGAGGAAAATGTTTCTTCCAGAATTTTTGTATGCTACCACTGTTTTCATTTGGGCACTTCTTCATTGCAAGAAAGAAAATGCCTACAAATTAGCTCACTTATAGAATATATGGATAGACTTGAGACTGGTGGAAGGTGGTAGAAAATGGAGCAGATGAACAGAAGGGAGCTGAAGACATACACAAAGCACTCCCAATACATGCGACTTACCTCTCATTACCTGAAAGTTTCCTATTTCCCAAGAAGACTCAACCCTATCCCAGAATCACTAATTCTCTTCATTGGTTTTGATCTTTTTGCTGCTGCCCATGACTTTGGCTTACATGTAATTCTGGCTCACAAGTCAGCAGTCCTACAGCACTCACACAGCATTGTGCAATTGACTCAGCCTCTGTGTCTTGATTCAGTATTCTTGTGAGAAGTAATCAAAATTGCCCAGCTGAGATCAGGAAATGACTGCTGGTACAATCAGCAGTGACCAGGTTTAGGGAATCACAGGATGTGCAGAACTGTTTCCAAAACATTGAAAAAGAATGGTTTACTAAGAAACCAGCAGAGAGTGTAAAGCATGTCTATTAATGGCATAATTTGGCATGATGTATATGAAACATTTAATAAAATTTACATGTTTTATAAATGATTTCTTGTTCAAGCCACTATTTTGGATTTTTCCATTTTATGCCACTAAACACAATACCTATCTGATACCGAGATTAAGCCTATTTTCTAAACATATTTTGTGCCAGATGGAAATATTAATTCTAGCATTATCATCATTAATTACATAACATATGGCACAGAAATCATACAAAAGAATATTCTGGTTAAAAATAAGTTCTGTTAAGTTCTTGATTACTCCAGGAAAAATTTCATATTTATAAGTTTTCACAAAATTGTAATATATGCATTGATCTCAAATTCCACCATGATTATTTCATTCTAAAAATCTGTTTCACATTCTGGCAAATGAGAAGGGAAACATAATACCAAAATTAATTTTGCTGATTTTAGTGTTAAATGAATATAAATTAGAAAGATTTCAGTTGAAGAGGAATAGAAGTATTATTTTTAGGAACATGGGTGATATTTTGATTGTTTGGTACAATTAGGCTATTTCTTCACATTATCTATCCAAGAGAGATAAACACATGTACACAGAGAAATTGAGGGACGGTAGAAAACAACACACTTTGTTATTAGCTTTACTCAGCTAAATTCTCCCAGCATCAAAGCAGAGCTCAGCGTAACTAAAGAAAAAGCACATGACCTATGCTCAGTGACTAAGTAGAGCCTCCTACCAATCTGTTCATTTAATATCAATTTGGTGGAAGTCATAATCTTCCCCAGAAAATCAGCCTTAAATTAAAGTTGTCTGCTTTAAAATTAGAAAAGATTATGCACAAAAGCATGACCATATTGCATATAATGATCCAACCATTGATAATTATGGCTCAATATTTGCAATATGACCTTAATGGTATTTTCTTCTTCTCGGGAAAAGAGAGATGAGTGACCATAGAATACCAGCAAAGGAGCAAAAGCATTGTTGATGTATGGAAGGAATGGGAGTCTGTCTACCATCCCGTGTCCTGTTCTATGAATTTTAATTTTCTTCTTAAACTACTTGGTTTAACAGTTAAGCCTATGGTCAATCATGGATAGAGTTTACCATTCTGGGCAAAAATACCAATTAACTATCAAGGGAAAATTGTTGTAATTATATATGGCTCCTTATTTTGAACATGCCACTGTTTCTTTTTAGACACTTGGATCCATGGTACATGGAGCCTTAGTTGTTGCCCAGAGCCCTGTGAACAGGACATTAATTTACCTCAAGGCCAATGGTCTGATTCAATTCTGCTTATTAAATCATATCCTATTCCACTGCTCATACATCATTATAGTATTTTATAAAATTTGTATGGATGATAGCTTAATGCAATAAAAAACCCCTACATGTTAATATGAATGTCTTTCTATTATTAAGTTTGTGCAAAGAATTCTGAGTTCATCAGAATCCTGAGTTCATCAAAAAAACCACACATACAAAAATCCTCTCAATCATGGAAAGATTGTAGCCCTAAAAAATTAATATGCATATATCTTTATCTCCAGAGAAGATCTCAATCATATTATCTTAATGATCTGGGTCTCTCATTTGTTAGATGTTGCCTAATCTGTCATCTGCATTTATAGTCACCTTAACATTTTAAAAATTAAATAAACTCAATTTTAATCTCTCATGAGACTCACTTTCCAAACCTCCCAAGAGTAGATTCATGACAATATAATGTACCCTACCATACCACATAATTTAGGACCCAGTGTCGCTGCACTGGTGGTAGTATTTTCTAAGCAACTAGAATGTTCTTCTACTGTAGATATATATTATGAAGCATAGCAAACATTTATTGTTGCAAATGATAAGATCAGATAACAAGAAAAGGCAAAAAAATCTGTTTTAGGTTGACCCAAGTTAACTTCAATCTATGTTAGTGTAAAAGGAGAGACCAAAGAGCAATGAAGAATGACATCTAGTGCTTAATTATTTGAGACATAACAACTCTCTATGGCAAAAGAATTAAGACACCAAATACGAAGTAATCTACCTTATCCAAAATGCTGGACCTTCTTATTCTATGAACATGAATGGAGAAAGCTAAAAAATGAAAGAGATGACTTTTATTACACAGTGATACTCCCCACATGTAAATGTGCTTGAATTAATGTCTTCCAAATCAAACATACAGATTAGCATTCTTTTTAAATTAGAAAGAACTTGGAAAGAACAGTGAGGCTAGTAGGGGGCAGGAAATATTCTCACATAAGGTAAAACCCTGTACAAGCCAAAAAAAAAAAAAAAGTAATTATATACTAATAGAGACCCAATAGAGTTGCATAAAAGCAGAAATATTAATACCGGAAGAATGGGGCTTTCTAGAGGATATTTATATAAATGGAAAAAAGGAAACAGATTGCACACCTATTGCACATACAGTGTAGATTTATTGAAAGAGAAAAATGTGAACTGTTATCATTGCCTTTCTGTAATGCAGAAATGCTAAAGTAATTTAGCCATTTCTGTCTGCTTGTTTTCATATATTAGTACCCAATTTTTTATCTGTTTGCTGAGGGGAAGATAGCAAAAAGGTCTTATAACAAAAATCTCTATGTGGTACTGACAAGCTTTACACTTGGAGGATAATTTTTCACCTAATTATTTTTAGTAAAGAACTTATTCAGAAGTGAATTGCAAATTGTACATATACATAGTTGGTTTGATTTTCTCATTTATAATAAAGTTATTTTAATAGAAGACATAATTAAGCTTAGACATTTAAAAGTTTAAGAATAGATGCCAATTCATGGATGTTTATTAGATGAATCTGTTAATTGTATGTTTTAAGTCACAGTATGTGAAGAATAAAAGTTATCTGAAGATACATTTGAAGACAAGTTTAAACCATGAAATATTTGTCTGGTTCACATTTTTTTTCACTTTTACCAAAGATACTCTTTACATTTGTTTATTATTGAAGCTCAGTATATGCAGATAGGCATACTCAGTAGTAGATCTGACAAAGTTGCTGTCATTAGTAACTTCCTATTCTGGGAAAAATGCCTTCAGTGGCCTTCTTACTGAAGTTTGAATATAGGCCCCTAGTGCGTTCCTTAACAGGCATTTTTCCTTGGATAGTTTTATGGGTGTCAGTCCCATCAAGACCAAGACAAAGAGGAGCACTCTGGCTTTTCCCGGGCTCCTAAGTTCTCCAGCTGTCAGTCGCTCACCAAAAAGCAATGATGCTATCAAACTCATTTTGTGAGTTCTTGGTGCCTGCCCTGTTCCGAGAATGGGCAGTCCCAGTCACCCTATGAATACATACCTTGACTGCCCTTTGTGCAGATGGGAAAACTAAGGCACAGGGAGACTAAGGAATGTGCTTGATGCCATGCAGCCAGAGAGTTTACTAAATGAAGTCATGACAGCACTGCTGGCCACCCTAGGTTAACATTTTCTCTTTCTCCCTCTAATTTATCATGGTTATGTTATTTTAAGTAACAGTGAGCTAATTTAATGATTTAGAAGGAAAACAAAACAGGAGAGAGTAAAAAAAATTGCTCTCTTTAGTTCCAGATCCTTATTTTGTAATGTTGACTTAAAATTGTTTTATAATACTGATATTTTTATACTTCATGAGAACCAATTCTATAATTCTGATATTATATATTGTGTTTCATATAACATTTTAATTTGTGTATATATATATGTTTATTTGTATGATTATAACAATGTTAACTGTATCTACTTTCTTCTATCCATTCATCTACAAAGTAACACAAATTGGAAGCATATAAAAATTTAAAATTCAAACAAGTATTACAAATTAGAGATTATCTGATTTAAAAAACTGAGCTTAGGTAGATGAGCAACTTACTGATAAATAGGAACTATGCTAAGCAATTGATATACATTCTCCCATTAAACTTCTATAAATTCCCTTTATAGATTAAAAATAAGTTTCATAGAGTTTAAAAATCCTACTCAAGCCAACCTAGGTATGGTGTAGAGAAACTGAGAAAAAGAAACTGAGATAGAGTCTTTAATCTAAAATATCACCAGAATAAATTAAATAAACTAGTCATGGGGCAATGGAGACACATATCCAGTTATTAAAGTAATTACAGCTTATGGACGCTTCTATTTTTTTCTCCAAAGTACTGCCATTTGTATACATCTTCTCCTGAAAAATCTTCTTTCAGCAGTCTTCTAAGATATAGAGAATTGTCATTTTTGTCATTTCCCCCCATATTCTGATGTGATATGGTGTCTTTATCTTCAGTTTTCACAAGAGTTTTCAACATCAGAGAAGTCTATGGTATCATTAATCAATTATAGAAAATTTTCAGTCTTTTATTTCTATTTGTGTTTCTTTTTGCATATTTTGTATTGATGTCATCTTGTTCTCCAGTTATTTTCTCTGAGTCTTGCTTCGTTTCTTACATATGCTTGGGCTTTGTCAGCATTTTCAAACCATAAAGAAAGGTAGTCATCAATTTGAGAAATAAAAAGATTGAAAAAGTAGTCATTTCTTAATTATGTCATTAAGTTTTTTAATTAACCAAGAATTGAGCGGCTTTATTTTAGTATTCCTTTCTGAATGGAATTTAATATATGACTACCTTGATAAGAGTTACCAATTCCTTGGAAAAGTATACTGAAAATCGATACTGTCATATTATGTTTTCCAATATTAAATGTGCAACTAAGAAAGTTAATATCATCAATTTAATCATTTAAAGAAACTTTTTTGATGCCTATACCAAATTAACCTGCAGATTTTTTTTAAATGAATAGATTTATAAGTAACATATATAAACTGAATAGTGTAGCCATAGTTATGGTGCTTAAGTTGTTGAAAACCATTTGTGTGTGTGTGTGTGTGTGTGTGTGTGTGTGTGTGTAAAACATACAAAATAGATATTACACAAGGATAATGTCTATGGAAGTTTTTTTTTTTTCTTTTTCTTTTTCTACAAAGCAGCTTTCCCATACTCCTTAATGAAGAATTCAATTGATTGTAAAGATTAACTCTGAATATTTTTGATAAGAGTTTTAAAAGAACTTGATAACAACTAGAGATATGTGAAAACTGTTTCTATTTCAGAGTAAAGATTATAATCTATTGTACAAATTTAATTCTTACTTGTAAACATTAAGTAACTCACAATATTTTCAAATTACAGCTGTCTTGCTTTAAATGAATAATATTAAAAGTATTAAAATGCATAAAGTGGCATATAGTAAGCAATCAGTACATATTTGTTCTTAAAATTTGATGTAAAGGAAAATGTATAAATATCCATTCTAGTTGTACCTACCTTTATGACATGAATGTGGTGTATTTCTGCCACCAGGATATGTCTAAGCCAGGAAAATATTTTGGAGGTGAGCAGTAGCATTGAAAGATTTTGGGGATAGAAAAAGGCAGAATTAATTCTAAGATAGCTTAGATCACTCTTGAATGCTTTTAAAATAGCTGAAGTTTCCAGATTTGATTCCCTTTGGATAGTTCTCATTTTGAGAATCTGTGTAGTAGAAAAGAAATAAGTTTTAAAACTTCTCGAACATTAGAACTTTACTACAAAATTTGGCAAAGGATAAAGACAGACAATTCACAAAGAAGAAAATGAAAATAGTTAACTGACCTCTGAAGAATGTCCAATTTCATCATTTCACTAGTTTAAAAAAATTTCTTTACATATTATTTTTCAATTTTAATATATAATTAAATGCTAATATTGGTTAAATCTTTGTAGTAGAAATACAGGTGTCTCATATATTTCCTTTCTGAAGTTTCTCTGAATTTTACATAAAAACCATTACTTTTAAAACTAAAATATGTATCAACCACCTGTATCAAATCTACTTTAATGGAAACTATGGGAATAGTGCATCTTAAAAAAGTGATCAGGAACACTTAATTTTTAACTTGCACAGTACATACATGAACTCTGATACAAAATGTTTTATGAGTCAATAGGGCACTGCAGTAAGGCAAGAAAAAGAAACAAAATTCAGGGGCACCCGGGTGGCTCAGTCGGTTGAGCATTTGACTCTTGATTTCAGCTAGGATCTTGATCTTAAGGTTGTGAGGTCGAGCCCTGTGTTGGGTTCCATGATGAGTGTGGAGCCTGCTTAGGATTCTCTTTCTTTCTCTCCTTCTGTCTCTCCCTGCCACTCAGAAAAGAGAAAAAAAAAAAGAAAGAAGGAAAGAAAGAAAATTCATTAAAGATTGGAAAGAAAGAAATAAAATTGCCCATATTTAGAGATGATGACTCTTGCAAAGAATATCCCAAAGAACTGATAAGCAAACTCCTAGAAGTAATAAAGAAATAAGTGAGTTCAAAAAGATTGCAGAATAAAAGATCAACACACAACAATCAGTTAAATTTCTGTACACTAACAAAGAATATGAAGATATGTAAGTATACGCTTAATGAAACATAGAGAGTACCAATATTTTGAAAATTACTCAAGGCTTATTAAAACAATCAAAAGCAAAGACCTAAATAAATGGAAAGACGTAGTGTTCATAGTTAAAAAGACTCAACATAGTAGATATGTCCATTCTACCCAAATAAACCCATAAGTTTAAATCAATCTCAATCAGAATCCCAGGAAGGAATTTGTAATCACAAACTAATTCTAAAGTGTATATGGAAAGGCACAAGTTCCAAAACAGCTAAAATAATCTTCACAGATAAGAATAAAATAGAAGGACATACACTACCAGGCTCACTATATAGCTATATTATCAAGACTGGTCTTGGCAGATGGAGAAAACAGCTCAGTTGTACAGAATAAAGAATTCAGAAATAGACTCATACAAATATGCCCAGCTAATTTTTTTACAAAGGTGCAAACATAATTCATTGGAGAAGGAAAAATGGTATTGGAACAATTACATCCATTACCAAAAAAATAAAACAGTTCAAACTTCATACTTTATACAAAAATTAGGTTAAAATGGATTATAGACATACACATTAAACAATTAAATAAACAATCTTTTAGAAAAATATAGACAATTGCAATATCTAGAGCTGGGCAATATTCTTAGACTTCACAACAGAAGTATGTTGCGTAAAAGGAAAAAAACTGGTAAGTGGAGTTTCATCAATATTAAAATTTTTTATTCTGCCAAAGACTGTGAGAAGGAGCAAAAAATGTTAAAACTGGGATAAAATTTCTATAAATCATATATGTGACAAAAACATAATATTATTTCAGAACTCAAAACTCAACAATAAACAACAACCCCATTAGAAAATGAACAAAGACAAAAAGAAACAGTTCACTGAAGAGGGTTTGTAAATGGCAAATGGCATATTAAAATAAAGGATGTTTACCATCAATAGCTATCAGGAAAATGAAAATGAAAACCATAATGATATGCCAACACACATCTATCAGATTGGCTAAAATATGTTTTTAATTAAAAAAGAAGAGTTAATACCTATTTTTTTCAAAATATTCCAAAACAGAAATAGAAGAGGAAGGAAAGTTTCCAAATACATTCTTTGAGGCCAGCATTACCCCGAAACCTAAACCAAACAGATAACACCAATAAAAAAGAAGAACAAAAAAGGGAAGAAAACTACAGACCAATATCTCTGATGAGCAAAGATGTAAAAATCCTTAACAAAATATTAGCAAACTGCATACACCAATACTTTAAAAAGATCATTCACCATGATCAAGTGCGATTTATTCCTGGGATTCAAGGATGGTTCCATATTTGCAAATCAATCATCATACACCACATCAATAAAACTAAGGATAAAAATCATATGATCATCTCAGTAAATGCAGAAAAAACATTTGACAAGATTTAACATCCATTCATGATAAAAACTCTCAACAAAATAGGCTTAGAGGGAATATACTTCAACATAATAAAGGCCTTATATGAAAAACCCATAGCTAACATCATTTTCCAGGATGAGAAAAAACTGAGAGCTTTTTCTCTAATTAGGGTCCGGAACAAGAAAAGGATGTCCACTCTTGCCACTTTTATTCAACATAGTACTAACCACAGCAATCAGATAAGAAAAAGAAATAAGAGTCATCCACATTGGTAAAGAGGAAGTTAAACTGTAACTTTTTTGCAGACAACATTATATTATAAATAGAAAATCCTACTGGTTCCACCAAAAAACTACTAGTAGTAATAAACAAATTCAGTAAAGTTCAAGGTAAAAAATTAATACCCAGAAATCAGTAGCAATTCTATAAACTAACAATGAAGTTGCACAGAGGGAAATTAAAACAAAAACAAAAACACCACTTAGAATTTCATCAGAAGTATCAAATACTCAGCAATATAGTTAACTGAAGAGGCGAAAGACCTGTATTCTGAAAACTATAAAACACTGATGAAAGAAATTGAAGATGACACAAGAAAATAGAAATTCCATGCTTAAGGTTTGGAATATTTAATGTTATCAAAATGTCTATATTATCCAAAGCAATCTACAGATTCAATGCAATCCCTATCCAAATACCAACACTTTTCACAGAAGTAGAACAAATAATACTAAAATACCCTGAATAGCCAAAGCAGTCTTGAGAAAGAACAAAGCTGGAGATACCACACTTCCAGATTTCAAGATATCCTACAAAGTTATAGTAATCAAAATAATGTAGTAATGACACAAAAATAGAAACATAGATCAGTAGGACAAGATAGAGAGCCCAGAAATAAACACACACTTATATGGTTAAGTAATCTGGACAAAGGAGGCAAGCATACACAATGGGGAAAAGCAGTCTTTTCAATAAATGGTGCTGGGAAAATGGGACAACTACATGTAGGGGCGCCTGGGTGGCACAGCGGTTAAGCATCTGCCTTCGGCCCAGGGCGTGATCCCAGCGTTATGGACAACTACATGTAAAAGAATGAAACTGGACTGCTTTCTAAGACCATACACAAAAAATAAACTTGAAATAGATTAAAGACCTAACTATGAAAACTGAAGCCATAAAAATCCTAGAAGAGAGCAAAGGCAGTAATTTCTCTGACACCAGCCATAGCAACATTTTTCTAGATATGTACATCTCCTAAGGCAAGGGAAACAAAAGCAAAAATAAACTATCGGGACGGCATCAAAATAAGCTTTTGCACAGCAAAGGAAACCATCAGCAAAACAGAAAGAGAGCCTAATGAATGGAGGAATATATTTGCAAATGATATATCTGATAAGGAATTCGTATCTAAAATTTATAAAAAACTCATACAATACAACACCTAAGAAAGAAACAATCCAATGAAAAAATAGGTAGAGTACCCGAACAGACATATTTCCAAAGAAGACATACAGGTGGTCAACAGACACATGAAAAGATGCTCAACATCACTAATCATCAGGGAAATGCAAATCAAAACTACAATGAGATTACCTCAGGCCTGTTAGAATGGCTGAAATGAAAAACATAAGAAACAACAAGTGTTGGCAAGAACGTGGAGAAAAAGGAACTCGCATGCATTGTTGGTAAATGAAGCTGGTGCAGCATACTGTGGAAAACAGTATGGATCTTCCTCAAAAAATTAATACTGTATGATCCAATAATTGCAGTATTGGGTATTTACTCAGGGAAAACAAAAATACTAATTTGAAAAGATAAATGCACCCTTATGTTTATAGCAGCATTATTTACTATTGCCAAGATATGAAAATGGCCTAAGTGTCCATCAATAGATGAACAGATAAGGGAAATGTGGTACACATACATAATTGAATATTACACAGCCATAAGAAGAATGAGATTGTGCCATTTGAGATGACATGGATGGACCAATAGGGTGTTGGGCTAAATGAAATAAATCAGACTGAGAAAGACGAATACCATATGATTACAGTAATAAGTGGAATCTTAAAATAATGAATAAACAAAAAAGCAGAATCAGAACTATAAACAGAGAATAAATTGATGATTTCCAGAGGGGTTGGGAATATGGGAAGGGCAAAATAGGTGAAGGGGAGAGGGAGATACAGGCTTCCAATGAGTAAGTCATGGGAATAGAGAAGTCAGTGATTTTGTAGTAACAATGTAATGGGACAGATGGTAACTACACTTGCGGTGAACATAGCATAATGTATAAACTTGTCAAATAACTGAGTTGTATACCTGAAACTAATGTAACATTATGTGTCAACTCTACTCAAATGAAAAACAAAGAAGTAAATATAAACAAATAAACAAACAAAAAATTGGTCACAAGCCCAAATGTTGGTGAGGATGCAGAAAAACTGGATAAGTCATACATTACTGGTGAAATGTTAATGCGTACAGCTACTTTGGAAATAGTTTTTCAGTCTTGTATAAGTTACCATATACAATGACCAGAGGACCCAGCAGTTGCATTCCTGGGCATCCATCCCAGAGAAGTGAAAACTCATATTCACTCAAAAACCTGTACATTAAGGAGGGCACATGATGTGATGAGCACTGGGTGTTTTACACAACTAATGAATCATTGAATACTACATCAAAAACTAATGATATACTATATGTTGGCAATTGAATTTAAATTTAAAAAATCTGCCATTATGTGTAAATAAGAAACAATATAAAAATTTTGGAATGAAAAACAACAACGAAAACCTGTGCATTAATGGTCATAACAGTTATCTTCATAACAGACCAAATTGGAAACAGTCCAAATGCCCTTCAACTGGAGAATGGCTTAACAAACCATAAATACATCCATCCTATGAAATACAACTCAGTAACAAAATGAAAGAGTAAATTGATAACACAACAGCTTGGATGAATCTCCAGGAAATACTGCTGAATAAAACCAGCTAATCCCAAAAGGTTGCAGACTGGAAGGTTCTATTTTATATAACAATTTTCAAATGAAAGCACTTTAAAAATAAAGAACGGACTAGTGTTTTCCAGAGGTTAGATAGGGAGACGAGAGCAAGACATAAAAGGTGGGATAAACTATTTTGTATATTCTCTGTAGCTGTGCATATGCAAATTTGCATGTGTGATAAAATTATATTTAACTAAGTACACAAGCACACACACAAGTACAATTAAAACTGGGAAATTCTGAATAAGGTCAGTGGATTTCATCAATGCCAATATTCTGGTTATGATATTGCTATATTTTGCAAGATGTTACCATTGAAGGAAACTGAGTGAACTGTACGTAAGATTTCTGGGTTTTTTTTCCACAACCATGTATGAATCTATACATATCTCAATGAAAATCTCAATTAAAAAAATTAAAAAGGGTAAGTTTATCCTACTACAAAGAAACAAGAAAATCTTACCTCTATCCTTTCAAATTCAGAACAATATCTTATGCAAGTTATCCTTAGATTATCTGGTTAGTTTTTATTAAGGTGCATACAGCCATTCATATATTCAAGGGTTCTATAATTCATTCTTCCTTGATATTTTGCCAATGGACAATATGTTTTCATTTATGTAATTATAATTAGAAATCATATAAACATTTATATACTGAAGACACTTGAAAAATGTTTATTAAATTATTAAATAAAATTGTATGCAGAATGTTTATCTTACTTTTGGACATTTTAAAAATTCTATAAAAATATGGCAATCTTTGCATATAGGTAGGTCAATATATATTGGTAAATCTCAGGGATACAAATTAAAGAACAATAGATATTTCTACAGGGTGTGGGGCAGGTTGGGGTGGGGTGGGAAACTGTTTTATTGGCTTCATGCACTTCCAAATCTGCAATCTGTTTCAGTTCAATGGTGCAACTTATTAAAATGTTAACTAATTCACATTTTACTTGCATTTTGCCTTGACAGGGAAATGACTAAAACTCCTCTATTTTGAAGACATCATTTAATTTTGATTCTGTAAATGTTCAAAAACGATATAGGACAAAACTGTACCATTTATTTTGTCCATCCACCCACCCATAATCATTTTGTCAGTCAGAATTTTCCCCATAAACATCTGAAATTAATTGCAGGAAAGGGCACTTACCAATGATAATTTCCTTTACAAACATCATTTTACTGTATGTCTATTATTGCATTATACTTCAAATAAATACATCATGTCACAAGCCTATTTTCAAATTGTTGACAAATTGCTATTTCTTGGACAGTCTCAGAAATTCTTTGCCCAAAAGAGATGAGTATTTAGAAACATCTGAAAACGTAACTGCATTTCAGGATTTTTTTATCTTTTTGGCACAAAAGAGCCATGACATTGTAACTTGTGACAAGTGACCTGTGAACGCTAAGATTGAAGTTTAACCACTGTTTTGAAGTCCTGCCTATTATGTGTGTCATTTAAAACTAATACCAACTGTTACTCCTTTCATGCTTATTCAATACCCTACATTTATAAGCCAAAACTTAATGCCAAAAATGCTCCAGATATGCACAGCACAATTGAATAAAGATACAGCTATTACTAAGGTGATTAAAAAAAAAAAAACTGTGCTATTATTAATATGTATGAATTTTTTTTTAAACTTTAGATGTTCGTAACATTTTAAAAACAAGCATAAAATAGTTTAAATATACTGTACAGAAAGTAGGAAAAATCACTATAAGTTGTACAATGTCAACTTTTAAAAGAATATTAGAAATATTTATTTAAACCAGGAGAACTCAGAGATTGGAAAATATGACACAATCCACAGTAACCGAAGACCAGTAAAGCAAGAAACTAAAACAACAAAGAGCAGAGACCCAAAGTTTTATTTCCTTTTATCTGTCTTCTGGTACAAGAGAAGGGATAGGAAAGAAATGTGAATTTCGTTGCTGCTTTTTAGGCCTTGCTTTTTGGAAAATGTATAGATTCTGTTAGCTAAATCTCTTTCAATACAGAAGAAAAATATTCTTGCTATTAATGAGAGCACCTGAATTTCCCTTGCTATTGATATTCTTAACTTACTACCTCTGTTTTTATTTTTTTACTACTTATTTATTTATTTATTTTTTATAATAATATTTTTTATTACAGTATTAGTCCCCATACAGTACATCTCTAGTTTTTGATATAAAGTTCCGTGATTCATTACTTACGTATAACACCAAGTGCACCATGCAATACGTGCCCTCCTTAATCCCCATCACCAGCCTATCCCATTCCCCCCCTCCCTGAAGCCTTCCGATTGTTTCCCAGAGTCCATAGTCTCTCATGGTTCATTCCCCCTTCTGTTTACCCCCCCTTCTTCTTCCCTTTCTTCTCCTACCAATCTTCCTACTTCTTATGTTCCATAAATGAGTGAAACCATATGATAAATGTCTTTCGCTGCTTGACTTATTTCACTTAGCATTATCTCCTCCAGTCCTGTCCATGTTGCAGCAAATGTTGAGAAATTATTCTTTTTGATGGCTGAGTAATATTCCATTGTATATATGGACCACATCTTCTTAATCCAGTCATCCGTTCAAGGGCATCTCGGCTCCTTCCACAATTTAGCTATAGTGGACAATGCTGCTATGAACATTGGGGTGCATATGGCCCTTCTCTTCACTACATCTGTATCTTCGGGGTAAATACCTAGTAGTGCAATTGCTGGATCATAGAGTAGCTCTATTCTTAACTTTTTAAGGGACCTCCACACTGTTTTCCAGAGTAGCTGTACCAACTTGCATTCCCACCAACAATGTAGGAGGGATCCCCTTTCTCCACATCCTCTCCAACAATTGTTGTTTCCTGTCTTGTCAATTTTTGCCATTCTAACTGGCGTAAGGTGGTATCTCAGTGTGGTTTTGATTTGAATTTCCCTGATGGCTAATGATTTTGAACATTTTTTCATGTGTCTGTTAGCCATTTGTATGTCTTCATTGGAGAAGGGTCTGTTCATATCTTCTGCCCATTTTATGATTTGTTTATTTGTTTCTCGCATATTGAGTTTGAGAAGTTCTTCGTAGATCTTGGATACCAGTCTTTTATCTGTAGTGTCATTTGCAAATATCATCTCCCATTCCGTGGGCTGCCTCTTAGTTCTTTTGACCATTTCCTTGGCTGTGCAGAAGCTTTTTATCTCGATGGAGTCCCACAAGTTCATTTTTCTTTTGTTTCTCTTGCCTTTGGAGATGTGTCATGAAAAAAGTTGCTGTGGCCAATGTCATAGAGGTTGCAGCCTATGTTCTCCTCTAGGATTTTGATGGATTCCTGTCTCACATCAAGGTCTTTCATCCATTTGGAGTTTATCTTTGTGTATGGTGTGAGAGAGTGGTCAAGTTTCATTCTTTTGCATGTAGCTGTCTGATTTTCCCAGCACCATTTATTGAAGAGACTTGTCTTTTTTCCACTGGATGTGTTTTCCTGCTTTGTCAAAGATTAGTTTCCCAAAGAGCTGAAGGTCCATTTCTGGGTTCTCTGTTCTTTCCATTGGTCTATGTGTCTGTTTTTGTGCCAGTACCATGCTGTCTTTGTGATCACAGCTTTGTAGTACAGCTTGAAATCCGGTAATGTGATGCCCCCAATTTGTTTTTCCTTTTCAACAATTCCTTGGCGATTTGGGGCTGTTTCTGGTTCCACACAAATTTAAGGACTGTTTGTTCCAGTTCTTTGAAAAATGTCATTGGTATTTTGATGGGATGGCATTGAAAGTGTAGATTGCTCTGGGTAGCATAGACATTTTAACTATGTTAATTCTTCTGATCCATGAGCATGGAATATTTTTCCATCTTTGTGTGTCTTCTTCAATGTCTTTCAAGAGTGATCTGTCGTTTCTAGAATATAGATCCTTTACATCTCTGGTTAAGTTAATTCTGAGATAACATATGATTTTTGGTGCTATTGTAAATGGAATGGATTCCCTAATTTCTCTTTCTTCAGTCTCATTGTTCATGTATAGAAATGCAATTGATTTTGTATCCCGCCACATTACTGAATTGCTCTATAACTTCTAGTAGTTTGGGGGTGGATTCTTTTGGGTTTTCCATATAGAGTAACATGTCATCTGCGAAGAGAGACAGTTTGACTTCTTCTTTGCTGATTTGTATGCCTTTTATCCCTTTTTGTTGTCTGGTTGCAGTTGCAAGGACTTCTAGTACTATGTTGAATAATAATGGTGAGAGCGGGCATCCTTGTCATGTTCCAGATCTTAAGGGAAAGGCTACCAGCTTTTCCCCATTGAGAATGATATTTGCTGTAGGCTTTTCATAGGTGGTTTTTATGAAATTGAGGAATGTACCCTCTATCCCTACACTCTGAAGGGTTTTAATCAGGAAAGGATGCTGTATTTTGTCAAATGCTTTTTCTGTATCAATTGAGAGGATCATATGGTTCTTGACTCTTTTCTTGTTGGTATGATCTATCACACTGATCGATTTGCAAATGTCGAACCACCCTTGCATCCCAGGGATGAATCCCACTTGGTCATGATGGATAATCCTTTTAATGTACTGTTGGATCCTATTAGCTATGATCTTGTTGAGTATTTTGGCGTCCATATTCATCAGGGATATTGGTCTGGAATTCTCCTTTTTGATGGGATCTTTGCCTGGTTTGGGGATCAAGGTAATACTGGCCTCATAGAATGAGTTTGGTAGTTTTCCTTCTGTTTCTATTTTTTGAAACAGCTTCAGGAGAATAGGTATTATTTCTTCTTTGAATGTTTGGTAGAATTCCCCGGGGAATCCATCAGGCCCTGGAGTCTTGTTTTTCGGGAGGTTTTTGATCACTGCTTCAATCTCTTCATAATTAATTTGTCTGTTTAAACAATCAATTTCTTCCTGTTTCAGTCTTGGTAGTTTATAGGTTTCCAGGAAGGCATCCATTTCTTCCAGGTTGTTTAATTTCTTGGCATAAAGCTGTGGATAAAAGTTTCTAATGATCCTTCCTATTTCATTGGTGTTGGTTGTGACCTCTCCCTTTTCATTCATAATTTTATTAATTTGGGTCCTTTCTCTATTCTTTTGAATAAGTCTGGCCAATGGCTTATCTATCTTATTTATTCTTTCAAAGAACCAGCTTCTAGTTCTGTTGATCTGCATTGCTCTACTGTGCTCCTGGTTTCTAAATCATTGATCTATGCTCTAATCCTGATCAACTGCTTTCTCATGCATGGATTAGGCCTGTTCTTCTGTTCCTGTTCCAGCTTCTTGAGGTGAGAATATAAAAACTGCATTTTAGATTTTTCTATTCTTTTGAGTGAGGCTTGGATGGCTATGTATTTTCCCCTTAGGACTGCCTTTGCAGTGTCCCATAGGTTTGGACCGTTGTGTTTTCATTCTCGTTGGTCTCCATAAATTGTTTAAATTGATTTTTGATTTCCTGGTTTATCGACTCATTCTTGTGCAGGATGGTTCTTAGTTTCCAAGTGTTTGAGTTTCTTCCAAATTTTTCCTTGTGATTGAGTTCCAATTTCAATGCATTGTGGTCTGAGAATAAGCAGGGAATAATCTCAGTCATTTGGTATCAGTTGAGACCTGTTTTGTGACCCAGCATATGATCTATTCTGGAGAAGGTTCCATGTGCATTCGAAAAAAATGAGTATTCTTTTGTTTTGGAGTGTACTGTTCTATATATATCTATGAGGTCCATTTGGTCTAGTATATCATTCAAAGCTCTTGATTCTTAGTTCATTTTCTGCTTAGGTGATCTGTCTATTGCTGATAGTGGAGTGTTGAGGTCCCCTACTATTAACGTATTTTTATCTATATGTCTCTTTATTCTGGTTAAGAGTTGGCTTGTGTATCTTGCTGCTCCCCTGTTGGGGGCATAGATATTTATGATTGTCATATCCACTTGTCGGATACATCCTTTAAGAATAATATAGTGTCCTTCTGTATCTCTAACTATAGTCTTTAGTTTAAAATCCAATCTGTCTGATATGAGAATTGCTACCCCAGCTTTCTTTTGAGGTCCATTGGCATGAAAAATGGTTTTCCATCCCTTCACTTTCAGTCCGGATGTATCTTTAGGTTCAAAGTGAGTCTCTTATAGACAGCAAATGGATGGGTCATGTCTTTTTATCCAATCTGCAACCCTGTGGCATTTATGGGAGCATTTAGGCCATTCACATTGAGAGTAATTATTGAGAGATATTATTTTAATGATGTCATGTTGCCTGTAAAGTCTTTGTTTCTATAGATTGTAACTTTCTGTTCTGTATCACTCTTGGGGCCTTTTTACTTTTATAGAAACCCCCTCCCCCAATGTCTCCTATAGGACTGGTTTTGTGGTTACAAAATTGGTCAGTGTCTGTTGATTCTGGAAGCTCTTATCCCTCCATCAATTCTGAATGACAGCCTTGCTGGATAAAGGATCCTTGGCTGCATGTTTTTCTCTGAAAGAGCTTTAAAAATGCCCCCCCCCCACCCTTTCTCTCATTCCAGGTCTGTGTAGACAGGTCTGACATAATTCTGATATTTTTGCCTTTGTACGTGAGAAATTTCTTTGCCCTGGCCGCTTTCAATAGTGTATCCATGGATCTAATATTTGTGAATTGCACTATGACATGATGTGGCATAGGTTTGTTGTGGTTGAATTTGGGAGGGTTCCTCTCTGCCTCTTGGACACGAATGCTTGTTTCCTCGCTAGATTTAGGGAAGTTTTCAGTTACAATTTGTTCGAATATCTCTTCTAGACCTCTCTCTTTCTCCACCCCCTTGGGGATGCTGATGATTCTGACATTGGCACATTTCATTGAGTCAGTAATCTCCTGTACCCTACATTCTTGAGATTGGATTTTTTTGATCCAAGTTTTTGTTTTAGCTTTCTCTTCTACTAACCCATCCTCCAGTTCACTAATTTGTTCTTCTGCCTCATTAACCCTGGCCATCAGAGCAGCTAGTTTTGACTGCATTTGATTCATAGCATTTTTAATTTCTGCCAGATTCACTCTCATTTCCGCCCTTAGAGATTCTATATTTTCGTTAATATTTTTGTTAATATTTTTTTCAAGTCTACACACCATCTTGACCATTGTTACTCTGATCTCCATTTCTGATAACTTGGTTATATCCATATCCATCAGTTCTGTGGCAGAGGCCACAGACTCATTATCTTTTCTTTGCTGGGGGGGATTTCTTCTCCTCATCATTCTGATAAGGCGAAGTTGTGGGGTTGCCCCGAGCCCAAATTATTGACCAGGACCCAGGCAGTGTGCTCTTGTTTTATAGGGACCTTAGGGATGTGGGCTTCTTGATTTTTCAGCCTGCCTTCTAGGGGAGGGGCCTGCCGCACTGATACTCAGGCAACCCTGTTTGTGTAGAGTCTCCCTGTCCCCTGTGAGGGGGGATGGGGATGGGCACAATGTGAGCTGGTATTTCCGGGCTTTTGTTCTCTGGCGGCTTTCTCTGGCAGTTTCTGTGGTTCTTCTGAGAGTCAGAGCAGCAGTGTCCAAATTCCAGCCTCTGTCTCAGAACAGAGAGATTGCAGTCTGCTCTCCACTGCTCTCCTGGCCTCTTTAACTCTGTTTCTGTTGATGCTGCTAAAATCCCTGCAGCGTCCTGGGTTGTGTGCCCCACAGCCTGCATCCCAGCCCTCACTTCCAGGGCCCGCATGTCTCTGTCCTTTGTGTTTCTAACACCACCAGCTGCCAGCTGCCCCCGCACGCGCTCCCGAGCTCTTTGTTCCAGTGTGGTTCATGCTCACTCCGGAGCTCCGGTTTTCAGTCTAGTCGCATGCATGTTCCCAGGCTCATGGTCTCAGTCTGCTCTCTCGCGGGTGTCGTCTGCGAGTCAGCCCACTCTCCAGAGCAGGTGGCTACTGCTTCCCGGCACCTGAGCGCGGAGGCTTCCTCCCCCTTCGGTTTATCTTCTGATATCTGTGCGCAGATCGTAACTCAGTACGCAGCACTGGAGATGTTCCTTTGTAGAGATCCAGATGTATCTTCCTGCGTCTCAGGCTGATTCTGTGGGTATTCAGGATGGTCTGTTACCAATCCAGCTCGACTCAGGAGACCAGCTGAAAAAGGGGACCCCTGCTCCTCCGCCATCTTAACTCCTCCTACGACCTCTATTTTTAAAGTCAAAAGCAAAACATTACAAATAAATACACATACAAAAACATTATCTGGCTGAGCACTGTTAATTAGTTCAGTTAGAAAAAATTCATTTCTGCTGTGAAAGAAGTAATAATTTTAGTCCCCAGTGAACCTAAATCCCTTTAATGATATATAATTCCAAAGTAAAATGTAGATCTCTGACCATTATTTTCATATTGTAATGCATCAAGTCAAAGTTCACTTCTATCTTATGTGTAATAATTAGATTTTCTCGTGGTAGTGGACAAGGAATCCTGATAGACATTGCTGTCATCCTGTAATGTGTGACTGAACATAGGTATATCCTATTCAATGTCTTATTAATTTCCACTGGGATGCCTATGGACACCTGTCCATAGTCTGACTATGTCCTAAACCGATTTCATCATTTTCCTCAGACATGTTCTTTCTGTTAGATTTCATCTCTTTCTGCCTTGCTTTTTCATCTCCCAGTCACCCATGTCAGAAATCTGGAATTCATGTTGAGTTTAATATTTCAGTCATCCCTTACATTTAATCTCAGAATATATTCTATTTATTCTGTTTCCTTAACGACCTGAATATCCATCTTCTTCTCCGATTTTAGCTTTATTCCTTTATTACTTGTAATTATCATCTCACTGATATCAGTGTCAGACCATTTGATCTATTTTACTTAAAATCACCTTTATTGGTCTTTTTAAATTGCAAACATGTTCTGCATTTTTCCTTAGCTTAGGATACTTCACAACACCCCATTGTTTACAGGATGAAATCCAAATTTCTTAGCTAATTCTTTCCTCTCTTTAACTTACAGGTTTCATACCTACTAAAAGGTTTCATGTGCACTGGGATCAGCTATTTAGTTCACCATTTTATATTAAACACATGTACTAATGCCTGACACATTGCAGGTGCTCACAGATATTTAATAAATGGAAGAAAATATCTTTTGCTTTGTTTTTCTCGCTGCCTATCTCAAATTAAACTGTCTTTACTCATGTAGCTTTTTCTGGCAGAAATGCCCTTCTTTTGCCATGTTAAGCTGGAAAAATGTTTATTTTTTAGGAATTTCCTAATTTCCTACGGAACTATCCCTTAGTGGGAATTAACCATGTCCTCTGTTGTTTCCATTGTATCTCACTGAATTGCTATCATTTCTACTATAACATTTGTTTTACTTATTTTCCCATGCTTTTCTTTTGATTGGCTGTTAGCAACCTGAAATAAAGGATTTGTTTTGTTCAAATTTCGAATGTCACTTACTAGTTCAGGGCTTAATTTTTTAATGGGATTAATATATTGGTTATTGAAAATTCAGTTATAAATTCATTCACATATTTACTCTCTTTAGTATTTTTTTTCTTTGATAAAAATAATCAGCATAGTAAAGAAAGATGTGAAAGTGCCTAGTGGTAAAAAATGTTTCATAAGACAAGAAATGGATATGGAAAACAGTATTTTGTACTTTGTAGTGCAAAGAAAGCCATGAGGAACAATTGAAAGGACTTCAAACAAGGGATCAATATGATTGATTTATGTTTTTAAAAAAATGGCTATGACAGCCCATGGAGAAATTAGAAAAATATAAAATTGGAAGCTAAGCCACCAGTTAGGAGGATATATCTAGAGATCAACCAAGAGGTGACGGCAATTTGTACTCGTGATTTGGCAGGATGTATGAAAATAAATCGAGAATAGAAATACATAAAGTGAAAAATGAGAAAATTCAAAACATCAAAAATGATTCCTACTTTTCTGCTTGACGAAGTAGATGGATCGAAGTGGTATTTACTGCAACTAAAAACAGCAGATGTTCAACAGACACATGAAAAGATGCTCAACATCACTCATCATCAGGGAAATGCAAATCTAAACTATAATCAGAGATGATCTCACACCTGTCAGAATGGCTAAAATCAAAACACAAGAAACAACAAGTGTTGGCAAGGATATGGAGAAAAAGGAACCCTTGTTGATGGGAACGCAAACTGGTGTAGCCACTGTGGAAAACAAAAAATTAAAAATAGAACTACCCTAGGATTCAGTAATCCAAAAACACTAGTTTGAAAAGATACATGCACCCATACGTTTATTGCAGTGTTATTTATAATAGCCAAACTATGGAAGCATCCCATGTGTCCATTGACAGGTGAATGGATAAAGATGATGTGATATATACACTCAATGGAATACTTTTCAGCCATTTGAAACAACATTGAGCTAGAGAATATAATGCTAAGTGAAATAAGTCAATCAGAAGAAGACAGATACCATATGATTTCACTCATGTGGAATGTAAGAAACAAAACAAATGAACAAAGGAAAGAGAGACAGAGAGAGAGAGAGAATGAGAAAACAAGAAATAGACTCTTAACTATAGAGAACTGATGGTTACCAGAGAAGAGGTGGGATTGGGGAATGGGCGAAATAGGTGATGGGGATTAAAGTGTATACTTATCATGATGAGCACTGAGTAATGTATAGAATTGTTGAATCACTACATTTTACCTGAAATAATATAACACTGTATGTTAACTATACTGGATTTAAAATTTAAAACTCAATAAAAAATGAAAAAAATTAAAATTTAACTGAGTTAATGGCATGACTAGATATAAACAAATGTGATAGAGTAATATAAACTGAGTGTTTAAAACATAGCCCTTACAAATTAAAGGGGAGTAAAAAGCTTATTCAGTACATGGTGTTGAGACAATATATTAATTATGTGGGATAATGACACTTTTTTTTTAAACTTTCCATAACATTATAAATTTTAAAAATCTTTAAATAAGTAAATATAAAATGAAAATTTGGTAAAACTGGAAGAAATGAAACTGTTAAATTTATTAAAAATACTAAAATTTAAAGTAATCAAAGAAATATCACAATAAAAAAGTAGACACACTTGTCTTTTGGCATCATAAGAACTAAAAAAATTAGTATACAATATGTAACACAAATTGATTTTCAAATAAGAGACCTGTTTGTAGAATATGGCTAAGGGTCAGTATGTTAAGAATGCATTAAAAGAAATTAATAAAATAACTAAAATTCATGTTTCAAAGTGGGTAAAATATTTGATCTTATAATTCATAAAGATAAGATGTGTTCATGCTTTCTAATAATTAAATTAATATAAATTAAGCTTAGATGTACTTTTTGGCCACCAATTTACCACATCAGAAAAAAAAAATAGTGTGCTAGTTCAATTCTAGTGAAGAAATCTTTCATGTATTGGCAGTGGCAGTATAAATTGATTGTAGATTTGATCTTATGATATTTTCATAACAGCAGAAACTGAAGATACACACAGGACCATAAAATTTTTCAGTACACTGTATAATAGTCATTTAATGGACTACGCTAATTGCTAGGATATTTTTTAACGTGGAAAAAACTTATGATACATAGGTGATACAAAAGTTTATACATAATACTAGTAAAACTAGTATTCTGAATTCAAAAACTCTAACATTTAAAAAGGATGAACTTCAATATCTGACCTTAAGTCACACTAGATAGTTTGAAAGGATCTTCTGCTACAAAACAAATTAAATCTTGCATGGTGAACATAATTTTTTAGTCTGCAAAAATTCAATTTCCTCCAAATTTAAGAAAATGAACTAAACATTTAGAGACTGTTTTAGGAAATTTCTAAATGGTATTTTTAAAAAAGCAAATAAGACATTGTCTGAGATGATCAGCTGTATTTGAAAAATAGCAAAAATAAAACTTTAGGAAATAAAAATAAAATAATTGATATGAAAAAATTGTAGTGATCAATCTAAATAGAAAATTAGACATAGCTAAAGAAAAAAATTGCTAATTCAAAGACAATTATTTTTAATTACTCAGAAGGTAATTCTTTAATTACTCAGAAGGTAAAACATTTAATAAGATAAAAATATTTTTAAATGATGTTAAGAAATATGAATAACTGAGTGAGAAATTTTACACATCTAATGCCAGTCATGGAGAAAATATAGAATGATGAGAAGAGGCAACATAAACAAATAACTGAATATTAACAAAAACTGATGCTGAATCTATGGAAACATAATGTGTAATGTACACTAAGCAGAATAAAAGAAAATTCTAATGTAAACACATTTCAGAGAGACTAAAGAGTTCTAAAATCAGAGAAAAGATTACCTACAAATAAATGACAATTAGATGATTTAGCACACTTCAAACAGCAAAAGAGAAAGCCTGAATTCAATAGTGTGATTTTTTCAAAATTTGGGAAAAAATTGTCAAACTTGAATTTTGTGCACTAAAAATCATCTTTCAAGAAAAGTAGGAAAATAAATACCTTTTTCATCAAAACTGCATTTACTGCTATAAAAAAATTATACACAGACAACTTCATGGCCTTATTTCAAAAGAACAAAAACGATTCCCCCAAAAAATACACATTAGAAGAAGGAATGGTAAGCATACAGGTATTTACATGTAGTCTGTCTATAAAAAATATTGACAAGCATAATGTCAAGAGTGTATAAAAAAGGACAGAATGAAAAATTGGGGGGGGGAAGGTTTACAAATTAGAAGTGTGCTGATATAGATTAAAAGATCCAAAACTATTATTTAGGTAGAGACTTAAGACTTTAACTTCATATATTAGCATGCATGAAATGGTAAAGTTTTAATGATATTGCCTGAGAGAGTGAGAGAGAGAGAGAGGGAAGGAGAATAAAACACCCAAACCAGGAGAAGGGGGAAAAGGAGGAATTAAAAAATGATTTAAAAATTAACAGGAAAATGGTACCAAGGAATACAGAGGAAGCATTAACAAAACAATAAACAGAAAGAATATATATTATAATCAAATTAAAAGTATATAGACTAAATATATTATTTAAAAGATAACAAATGTCTCAGTGTTTTTCTAATGAGTTTCATGCTTTTTATGAGATTCACTTAAAGCATAACAAGAAACGATTAAACTAGGAGATAGAAAATGGCAATAGGATGCTAACTAAAGGATAGCTGTATACATTCACAATATAATTCAGAGCAAACAGCATTAAGAATAGAGAGGGTTCCTATATAAAATGAAAATAATTCAGCTTCCTAGGAAGTTATATGAAGTGAAAACCTTTATGTACTTAATAAAATATCCACAAACTGTATAAAGCAAAATTTGTTAAAACAACAGAAAAATATTTAAAAATCCACAGTGCAGGCAATTTTAAAATTCCCCTCTTAATTATGTATAGGTCAAAACATAACAACAACAAATAAAGTTGTAAAAGATTTAGACAACTTAATACATTTGATTGGTAATGAGGGGCACTTAAACATACTGCCATCTAATCTAGTGAATCCACGTTCTTCTTGAGTGTGCAAAGAACATTTGTAAATGAATAATCACATAAAAAAATTGTTAAACAGTAGTACAGAGACTACATCCGAACACTACATGAAATAAAATTAGCAATCAATAACAAAAAGACAAAGATTGTCTAAAAAGAAACACTAAATCTCTTTTAAAAAATAGTGATGATGGGGGCGCCTGGGTGGCACAGCGGTTAAGCGTCTGCCTTCGGCTCAGGGCGTGATCCCAGCGTTCTGGGATCGAGCCCCACATCAGGCTCCTCTGCTATGGGCCTGCTTCTTCCTCTCCCACTCCCCCTGCTTGTGTTCCCTCTCTCGCTGGCTGTCTCTATCTCTGTCAAATAAATAAATAAAATCTTTAAAAAAAAATTGTGATGATGAAAAATAGGCCAAACACCTGGATGCCTCACCAAAAATATATAAAGATGGCAAATAAGCATATGAAAAGAAGCTCTACATAATTTGTCATCAGGGAAACACAAGTTAAAACAATAAATAATAAGATATTATTAAATATTTATTAGAATAGCCAAAATCCAGAAACACCAAATGCCGGCAAGAATGCGGAGCTATAGGAACTTTGTTTCATTTCAGATGGAAATCCAAAATGGTGTAACCACTAGGGAAAATAGTTTGGCATTTGCTACAAAACTAAACATACTCTTACCATATGATCCAGCAATCATGCTCTTTGGCATTGACCCAAAGAAGATGAACACTTACGTCCACACAAAAACCTGCACATGGATGTTTATGGCAGCTTTGTTTATAATTGTCAAGACTTGGAAACAACCAAGATGTCCTACAAGGTGAACAGATAAACTGTGGTACATCCAGGCAATCAACCATTACTTAGCACTTACAAAAAAAGAGCCATGTAGCCCTAGAAAGACCTGGAGGAATCTTGAATACATATTACCAAGTGAAAGAAGCCCATCTGAAAAACCGACATACTGTATGATTCCCACTATATGGAATTACATTTTGGAAAAGACAAAACTATGGAGACAATAAAAAGTTGAGTAGTTTACAGGGGTTGTGAGGAGAGATGAATGCAGAGCAAAGAGGATTCATAGGGCAGTGAAAATACTATGTATGCATGATGGATATATGCCATTATACATTTGTCCAAATTACATTTTCTTATTTATTTGTTTATAAAATATATATGCATGTGAATATATAATTTCAGAAACTAGATTCTTAGCATTTAGATTCATAATTTGAGAACTCAAAAGGACCTTAAATGTCTATTCAATATTCACATTTTATGTCACAAAAATAAAAGTGAGTTATTCAAATTCACACAACAAAGATTTAGGCTAGAGGGAATTAATTGCTCACGTAGGAGTTAACTGTGTCCTTTGGCCAGGAAAATCTTATCGATCTGCTATATCTGTACCTCTACCTCCACCTCTACTTCTGTACCTATACTTGTACCTATAATCATACCTATCCCTATACATCTATTTATAATTGCCTACATTATGAGGTTTGGTAGAAATGACAGCTGATGCTCTTTTCCAGCTCGAATAGTGTGTGTCTCTGTGTACATAACACAGCTAATTAATTGCAGAACTGAATCTTTACTGAACAAAAATTTTTACTTTGAAAGAGTCAAAAATTAAGCACTGTTTCTACAATGTACTTTCTACACTTTCTGCTGCCTGTCATGAGTTACACTATACATATAAAAACAGTCATTAAATTTAAATGATGTAGGGTGGTGAAATTAATATAGTTACATGCAGGACAGAACCATTTTAATTTTAAAAACACTTGTATTTCATGCATCAAATATTATAAGGCGTTTATTTCTCGTAAGAAACAAAAGCCCTCTCCAAAATCTTAAATTGTCCCCAAAGTCTGCTCTTTTTATATATTATTTAATAGAGTAGTCAGTCCAATTCCAAAAGATCCACTAATTTTATTTTTAAATATTCCTGAATATCTAGACGGTAGGACTAGAAGACCATCTGATGCTAAACCACTCGAATACACAAAAAGAACATAAAACCTGTGTCTACCCGTGTTAACAAAAAATAACTAAAACTGGTTTTAACAATTCAAGTCACACTTCAGGAAAAGAAAACAAACAGGGGCTAGTAAACCAAACACCAGTTTTCTAGCCCACTTGATTATAAAAGACTGAGACATTAAACTGGAAACTAGAGAAAAGCTGACAGTACCTTAATTAAATTGATACTACTAGTGACACCCTGACAGTGTACTTGTCAGGGTATAAATTCTTATAACATCAAATAAAAGTGACAAACTTCCCCCAAGGACTTAGAGGTAGTTCTTCTAGAGGGGATTAGTTTACACAAATTACTCATGGGATGTTTCATTTAAATTACTTAAGAGTCAAAGTGAATTCAGGCTAAACTAAACCATTTGTCCCACCTGCTGCACAGGCAGAACCAGAAGAAAAGATAAAAAGTCTCTTTGAGCAAAACCAACCAGAGATACAATTTTTGGAGTATTTTTTTTTTTTTTACTATTTTTTAATATTATAAATAAAGAAATCTTGAGGAATACCATAGACATAGACATCAAAATGTTACTATTGTAGTGATGAATAATTTATAATACAGAATGCTGGTACAGTCACATGTCCCCCATTGCAAGCTTTGCATCTTTAGAAAGACTATACGTGACTCGTAAGTTAAGAATTTTAGTTTTCAAGTATAATTTCAACTTTCTTTTCCACTGCTCTGTGAAATGCCAAGCAGAACATGTGTCAACCAAAATCATGAAGGCTCCTGAGCTACCAAGAAAGTGATTTTTATAAAACCAAGTGTTGCTGTAATTTTTGCCCCTCACTCCTGAAGAGATGTGATGGCCCTGCTGGTCGTGTGAAGGCAGTGATCACCAGAATGACAGTGAGAACGAAACACTGTCAGGCAGCCAGGCTTTCAGACTTCAGAAATTTACACTGAACAAAGCTGACAGCTTTTAAGAAGCATACCAAATTCTGGCTGCTTCCCTCTGAGCTAGCATGCTCATAACTTTAAAAGATGAGAACGGGGTCAGAGCTGTGCTGAGAGTTTACCTAGAGAGACATACTTAGGCAGCTGGTTCGAAGGATGTAAAATATTAAATATTTATGCAAGAAATTGGGACTGCCTATGTGACATAACTTAAGAAGACACACTAGGCACCATCTGTTCTTAAAACATGACCTCCCATAGTTTTTTAAATTGCCAGTAATGACCACTATTTGGTATGACTTCTTTTTAGCTAGTGTCTTCCAAAGACTTCTTTATAATACCTAGTGGCAGAGGCATTGCTTTAGTACCCAACAATCATTAATAGAGATTCTTTTATATGGATTATTTAGTAGGCCCCATCCCAGACACCAGGTCCAGTAATAAAGGGGAAAAAGTAAAACAGACATCGAGACTTTAAAAAACATTTGGAACACAATTTGGGCTAGTCTTTCTGCTTCCCTCTGTATGGGGTCCCTTCCCACTGGAAATTCTGTTTTAACACACAAATGTCTGCTCTTTCGTCCATCTATGTTTCTACTAAAGATGAAAAGGTTAAGAGAATATTACTTAAAGTTTCACAAAATGCTATGGAAATAAACTACCTTTTGAACCCCATAGGATTAAAGACAACTTAAACTTTCATCATCCCTCATAAAATGCATGAGAGCAAGAGTTGGAAAGGGTTGGATTACTCCTTGAGTTTGGCAAGTGGAAGAGGTTATTTATGAAAAGTCTCAGAATAAGCACCAGATTATGGATTATTTATTCTATATGGAGTAACACAGGATTGCTAATCTCAAGCAGGGCATTTCTGCAAGCACTTCTACAACTCCCATAGCATAGAACCCTTCTGGTTGTTCATTCTTTCCCAAATCCATATTGAAATTTTGCTCTGATGTATATAGAAATGTGCAAAATAAGACTTTCAGTGGGCTCTTGTTTGACTTATTTCTCAAGCATTCTAGATTCAGTGTCTCCCCTAATTAAATGGCATAACCATTAGGAAAACAAATAAATCTGTGTCAAATTGTGTAAAGCAAAAACTAGTGTCACATTTCTACCACCATACCGTTAATTCTTACTTTAGAGGTTATCATTTAATATGGGCATCTCTTTTCATTTTACTGCTCTCCTCCTTATAATTTCTGTGTATCTTCATCTTCCTCTTCTCTTCTGTTTCAGGAAGTATCCCTTCCTTCAAAGTTAACTCTTCCATTTATACCTTTGTCTCTTTCACCAGACTGGTAAAATAATACCCTGCCAATTATTTCCTTACATTGCATTCTCAATGTTTCCTTTTCAAGTGTGTCCTTCCTTCTTTGTCTTTACTTATGATTGGCTCTCCTCCTAAAGTATAACCTAACTAACAAACAAAAACACTTCTTCCTTCTCATTTATCCCCCACCCCTAGCAAATTTAAAGCACTCTCCCCTTTCTCTCCATAAACTTCCATCTGCAAGTCCTGTCAAAATATATACCATAGTTGACTATTTCTCAGCACCTCTGTGACTACAACCTTAACTTAAGTCACATTTATCTTTCTCCTGGTAGATTTTCCTCATATCCACATTGCTTACTTTCTATTCTCTTCACATCTATGCTCAGATGCCACCGTATCAGACAAGTCTTCTTTGACTACTGTGATGGCTAATTTTATGTGTCAACTTGACTGGGCAAAGGGTTTCTCAGATTGCTGGTAAAACATTATTTCTGAGTGTGTCATTGACGGTGTTTCCGTAAGAGATTAGCATATGAATTAGTAGATTGAATAAAGAATATCCACCATCAGCAATGGATGGGCACTGTCAGATCAGTTGAGAGCAAAAAAAGTGAAGGTAGGACAAACTTTCTTCTCTGGCTGGGGACATCCATCTCTCCTGCCCTCAGACAGCACATTTCCTGGTTTGGGGGCCATCAAACTCAGACCGCAAGATACACCACTGACTCTCCTGTTTCTCAGGCCTCTGGACTCAGACAAATTATACCACCCACTTTCTTGGTTCTTGCAGGTGGTAGGTCACGGTCATCTCAGCCTCCATTAACCATGTAAGCCAATTCCTATAATAAACCTCCTCTCATACCTATCTCTATCAATCAATCTATCATCTATCTATCATCTATCTTTCTATTTCTTATTGGTTCTATTTCTCTGGAGAACCATGACTACTACAACTACCATCTCTCTACTTTCCTTTAAAATTGCTTAACTTTTCTTTATAGCATAAGCCACCTGTTGATATACCTATACATTTGTAATCTTCCATGATATTTGAGTCAAGATGAGCAGGTTTTTTTCATTGCTGCATCTAAAGCAGTTAGAACAGTGCATGGCACATGGTATGTGCTCAAAAATACTTGTTGAAGAGGTGAATGAAACCTTTGAAATTAATTCTAATATTACTTGTACTCTTAATGACAAATACAAATCATGTTCTGCCAGGAAAACTGTATTATCCTGAGGAACAAAGCAGCCACTTTAAGTGAACTCATTTGAAATCTGAAAAAATTATCAAAGTATAAATACTGTGAAAATATATTGGGAAACAACACAGAGATTAAACTAAATGTATAAAATTAGTTTGTTTTATATTTTAACATTTGGGATTATAATAACAATTCATTGAGGTCTTAGAACAACACAAAAAATAATAAATTAAATTACTAAAAAATAATAATCAATATTTGCAGAGGAAGGACATAATTTATTACCCTACCTATATTGTATGTGGTATCTTATACACTTTACCATGCATTTAACATTTTGAGACTGACTTTTTGAAGGTTATTTTTAACAACAACAACAAAAGTAAAGTTTCACCAATTTTCAAAAGAGTTCAGTAGTTTTACACTCAGTTCACTCATTTTGGAAACTTCCTATTGATTTTCTCTTCTTGAGTATTGACAGGTCAAACTGTCAGATTCTAAGTAGTGATGAGGTTGGATATAATTTGAAAACTACTCTAAAGTGACCAAATGAAATACTAAATCTTTTAAAGAATTTGTTTGTTTATTTTTCTATATATATAGTATTGTATTTACAACACAAATATCTGTGAAACCAACAAAGATTTTAACATCATTAGACAGAATATATCCCTAAACTAGAAGTGACAGGAGATTTTTGAGAGTAAATGCTTTGTTATAATGACTTTTGTTTGAAGATTGTGATAGTTTTTGTTTTCTATGGAACTCAGTTTGTAAGGATTCAGATAATAAATACTCAGCGATGTAGAATGATTGTTTTATAAAAATAGATCAGGTTAGCTTGGAAAATAAGGTCGGACTTTTTAGCTCTGAATTCCAGCTCTGTCTCTTACTATTAATAATAACATTTTCCCAATGATATACAAAGTTATCATCTAATTAACTCTGCAAAATACATACCTACTGACTGTTTTCATGTCCTAAATGAATGACTTTATATCGGTGTGACTGAAATTATGCCAGACGGATACCAGCCATGGAATTAGCATGGAATCAGTACATGGCAATGTGTTATTTCATTTAGATGACCCAAATAGTAGATGCCCTTTGAGTTAACTGGCAAATCATAGCAAAAAACAAACAAACAACAAAGAGTAAAACAAGAAAAGTATCAGCAATTTTTTAAAAATATTTTTATTTAATTATTTATTTTAGAGAGAAAGAGTGTGTACATGGGGGGAGGCGCAGGAGGGACAGAGAGGGACAAGCAGACTCTGCCCTGAGCATGGAGCCTCACGCAAGACTCAATGTCAAGGCCCTGAGATCATGACCTGAGCCAAAATCAAGAGTTGGGCATTTAACCAACTGAACCACCCAGGCACCCCAGCAATTGTTATATGTAAGTGATGAGTGCCAGATAAAACATCAAATTGTGAAGAACACAATTATTCCTGGAACATATATAGAGATAGAAGCAAAGGCAGAATAAAGTGATACAATTCAAAATATAGGTACTTGGGTTTTAGAGATTTGCTAATCCTGTTGCTTGGGTCTAAGTATACTAATAAAAGGCACAGGATTTTATTATTGATATTTTAGCTTCCTATGGTAGGTGATTACCATAGAGGACACTGTATTGGTTGAATACTCCTCTGTAAGTGAGAATTTCTCGGGGACCCAAAGTGTTTTTAGGATATTAAATTTTACCAAAAAATGTCTATGATCCTTTAAATATAGAAACATGAATTGAAAAAAGGCTACAGATTTTTGTTTGTTTGCTTATTTTTGTCGTTCATGGTAGTAATTTTTGTGGTGGTGGAGATGGAAGCAGGCATAAAAGAAATTGTCTTTATTTCTTCTATAAGTTTGCATAGATAAGTGTGCATTTGGATTTCTTAAAGAGGATTATGAAATATGTCATTACTAAAATTTATCTATGGAATGCTTTAAAAAACCAAAAGTATACTTTAAGGAGAATTTTGTTAAAGTTATTAAATTCCTGTTGTTCTGCCTATGTAGTTACCAAGCAAGGGTCTGAAAATAAATTGTCTTCCTATATAAACATTTCCATAAAAAATGGGACAGACTGGCCAATCATATTGTATTCTTATCTCCCTAGATAATTTATTTTATTTTCTTTTGTTTCCTAAAGCTCTCAGTACATATTAGCATACTTTTAGGCTCAGGAAACTGAAGTTCCAGCCAAAGTGAACCTGTACATAAGTGTCCAGCCATCCTCTCTTTTGAGCATATGTTCATTAGTAACACAAATATTCCAAATCTGTGATATTTAAGGATGTAAATTGGGTAAAACAACTTAGATCTAATTTAAAAAAAAAGAAAAAGAAAGAAAATATAACCATCTCTCCTAGACAGTTGTGTTGATGCAAAGATCACTGTGGTAACTATGTTCCTTACAACTGTCAAAAGATATTAGGTCTAAGTCAAATAAACTCTGATGACCTCCACTGTCTGGTGAGCTAATTCACAGGGAAGTTTTATGACCTCATTCTGAACTTAACCATAGTTTCTTTTGTGTGTAATTGTTAAGACAGGATTGCCAAAAAATTGTCCATCCTTCTCTAAAGAATGTCTTTGAAATACTCAATTACTCAAACACTGGGAATAAAGAATATATAGATCATAGAATAACTCCTTACTTAACACAAAACTGCTTCTAAGTAATGAGCAGTAATGTTGAATTTAGTATATTCTTTATCTCAAATTCAGCCATTCAGAAAAAAATGAAAATGCTCCTTAAGGTGAAAATAACCACATTGGAAATCTTTAGTTCTTTATACATACAACATATTCCATTCCTTACTAAAAGAGGACGAGGGAGAGAAAAAGAGAAACACCCAGACAGAGAGAATATTGTTTAATATGAATGAACTAGCATTTTGCTAATTTCTTTCTTTTTATTTAGAACTTATATTAACAACTTCATAAAATGCACATATCCACTAAGGATGAATCTGCTAGACTATTTTAGTTTCCTGAGTGTTTTTCCCATAATGACTCTTATTTTACATCATTAGTTGTAAGAAACCATGACAAGGAAGCACTAAAATTAGTGAAAACGCTGACAGAAGTTCAAGACCGTGAATCAGAAACCTGCCAAGAAAATGTATTTTTGTCACATACAACAGAGAAATAGTATGTATGTGTTAGACTCTTTTGTACTTTAATGAAAATGGACTAATATAGCTATATACTATTAATATAGTCCTAGCTCTGTACTTTCTCTACTTTTGCTCCCATTTGCTCCATAAAACAAATGTTTCCTTTGTCCATTCAAACGGTCTAGAACAAAAACGATCGAATGAAAAGAGGCAAAGGGTGGATAATATTGGCAAAACTAGTTTTGAAATCAGAACATGGCAGTAAGCAGTGGAAAGAGCCCAGGACTTGGATACTTCATTGATCTGACTTTGAGAATCATATCTTTGAATAACATTCACTATTACATTGTAATTCTTAATGCTTCCCACAATGAGGAGAATTAAAGAATTATGACATTGAAGATCTTTAGGATTATTCAATTCAACTACTTAAGTTCATTTATTTCTTCATTTATTTGATTTTTAAAATATTTTTAAAGTAATACTGGATTTCATCATAGGCCCCAAGGTTAGACTATTCTTTCTTCAATGATCATCTCTTCTCACCTTTCCTAGGCAAAATTTTCTTTGATCTTAAAATATGAAAGGGGGTTCTTAACTGATCGTCATAGCATCCACAAAAGCCACCCAACTTCTTCCCAACTTCAAATTGATGAGGGAATTTTAAAATAAGTTAGATGTGTTGATGAAGGATTAAAAATATTATAGAAAATATAATGAATTGAAAGTATTGGTACATCTTGAGGAAATATGTGAAATTTATATTCTCTGGAGGATTAAATTTTTTCAACAGGGCATCAGGGAGATGGATTAGTACTATTAAAAGAAACAAAAAAAATATCTGGAGGAAGCTATTTTGATGTATTGCCACATGGCTCAGGTAAGATACAAGGGCCCATTCAATGGTTTTCCTGAAAAATAAGTTAAAGATCAAGTTTTGTGATGCCCCAAAATGGCTAAAGATTATGGGCCCACCATGGATTGGATTGAGGCTACTGCATCTCAACTTGGTTACAGTTTAGGGTAATCCAGAAAGCTTTTGTAAATCCTATTGCCCAAGCAATAATCCAGATAAATTAAATCAGAATCTTGCACAGCAAAACACAGTCATCAATATCTTTTAAAGCTCCTCAGGTGATTACTGTGAGCAACATAGAACTACTGATTAAGAGTAAATATGAGGGGGGCGCCTGGGTAGCGCCTGGGTAGCGCAGTCCTTAAGCGTCTGCCTTTGGCTTAGGGCGTGATCCTGGTGTTCCAGGATTGAGTCCCACATGGGGCTCCTCTGCTGGAAGCCTGCTTCTTCCTCTCCCGCTCCCCCTGTTTGTGTTCCCTCTCTTGATGGCTGTCTGTATCTCTGTCAAATAAATAAATAAAATCTTAAGAAAAGACAAAAAACAAAAAAAACCCTAAATTATTGTTTTTAAAAACTATTTTCTCTTTTGTTTTTCTATTTTTTACTTCACTTTTTTGTTCTTGTCTTTATTACTTCCTTTTTTCTGCTTTCTTTGGATTTCATTTGCATTTCTTTACCTGGGTTCTTAAGGTGGACTGATAAGTTATTGATTTGAAATCTTTTTTTTAAATATAATATTTCTAGTTCATTTCTTTCTGAATGCTGCTATTTCTGCAAAATATTCTCTCTGCATTTTTAAGCCTTTGATGTCCTTGTTGAGTTTTTTCCTTTTTTTTTTTTTTTTTTTTTAATCTTTTATCTAGGGATTCCCCCTTCCCCGGGTCAGCATAACCACTTATGAGTTGCAGGTGATATCTACGCCCCCTTAACCATTTAGAAATCTATCCTTTACTTTAACTATGCGTATGGCATAGAGTTCAGAGTTTAAAAAATATATGATTTTTTTTTACCCCATATTCAATCAAGAACTAATAACTCTGAAGTTTCCCTCTGATCATTCCTGAGAGTGCTCTGCTATGTGGATGCACAGCCCTTCAACATTATAGGGATGATGATGATAATATTTATAAATATTATATATTTATATATAATTTATAAATTATATATAAATTTATAATTTATAAATTATTTAAATTATTTAAATTATTTAAATTATTTAAAAATATTATAAATATAATATTTATAAACCTGACTCCAGGAGTCTCCTTGGATCAGAGTAGCTTATTGTTCAGTCAGTGTTTGGTCATAGGTCAATGAGGGTTCCAGCCCATGCTGATAAATTTGCTGCAACTTGGGGAGTGTTTTGAAGCCCACATTACGTGTTTCCCTTATTGCTCCTTTGTGAGGGCACTGTAGCACGTGCATTAGGAGACCCAACCCTCCACAGTTAAATGCGATCCCAGGAGAGTTCTTTTTGATTGTATCTTCCCCTGGTTCTTTCTATTAAACTTCCAGCTAATCCACAAAATCGTCCAATTAAAAGACTACCAGCATCCTATTAATTGCTATCTACAAAGATCTCTACTTTTTGACAATGACTTTAGGAATAGAGTCCTCCTTTCTCTGTTTCAAATAAAATCAGTCCTTTCAGGCAGAGATGTGGAACTATTTGGTCTTTCATCCTATCTTTCTCTCTGGGCAGAAACCTTACACCACTGCACTATAGCTGGAGTTAGAAACCTGCTTTTCTGGAGTGACATTTCTGCGTTATGAATAGGCACTGGGGAGGATGGAAGCCCCTGTTCTTTTTAGTTGCATCTCCCTCCTTGGAGTGTCTACCCTATAAGTATGCTGAGACACAGGCTATGGAGGCCCCAGTATTCTCACCCTACTGTGTCCTGTATAGACTTCTCTACAGATGAGGACTGAGGAGGAGAGAGATCCAATTCTGTTGTCTATGCTCTTCTGGAATAGACTTTCTACAACATGGTATTGAGTCAAGAAGTAGAGGAAGGGGAATTTAAAAAATGTCAGCAGTCTGTCCTTGAAACCGTAGTCCCAGACTGAAGCTGGTAGGAGAGGGACTCCTTGTCTTCTTGACTACACGGAGCTTCTGTAACATAAGACTGGATTCAGGTTAATGGAGTGAATTGTGTCTCGAAAGACACAAACTCTCACTGTTTTTACTGAGATTTCACAGTTTACTTGAATGACTGTTTCTCCATTTGCTGTATGCCTTTTGGGTAACTATCAGAGATTTTAAATAGTTTAAAAAATATATAATTTAAATTTTTATTCTTCTGGTGACAACTTCCACCAATTTCCTTACTCTATTATTCCAGAAGTCCCTCATATTTACTTTTTTTTTTATAAAGATTTTATTTATTTATGTGACAGAGAGACAGCCAGTGAGAGAGGGAACACAGCAGGGGGAGTGGGAGAGGAAGAAGCAGGCTTCCAGCAGAGGAGCCTGATGTGGGACTTGATCCCAGAACACCAGGATCACACCCTGAACCAAAGGCAGACGCTTAACGACTGAGCCATACAGGTGCCCCAGTAATTTAGTTTTTTAAACTAACAAATTTGACAAAAGTTTAGCTTGGCTGATCAAGAAAAAAGAGGGAAAATTCAAATTATTAGAACCAGGATTTAAAGAAGTGCTACTAATACAGACCTTACAGAAATAAAAAGAATTATGGGCAAATACTTCGATCAACATTCCCAATACTCTATAGATTCAATGGAAATATATGTCTATATGAAAACTTGTACACAAATGATTACAGCAACATTCATAATGACCAAAATGTGAAAACAAACCAAATGTTAATCAACTCGATGAATGGATAAATAAAATATATTGTAGCCATATACTGAAATATTATTCAGCAATAAAAAAGAAACAAAGGACTGATCCATGCTACAATTTGAAAATATTATGCTAAGTGAAAGATGGAATTTATAAATGGTTGGCTATTACATGATTATATTTATTTAAGATGTCCAAAAGAGGTAATTCTATGGAGACAGAAAATAGATTAATGGTTACATAGGAATAGGGTATTCAGATTAAAGTAAAATGAGAAATGACAGCTAATGGGTAAGAATTTTCTTTTGGGAGGCATTTGTAAATATTCTGAAATTAGATTATGATGATGGTTGCACAGTTCTATGAACATACTGAAATACAACTGGACACATACATGAATGAACTGCATGTTGTGTGAACTGTATTTCAATAAAGTTGATTAACAAATAAGTAGCTAGAGAAAGGAAAGAAAGAGAAGGAGTAAACATTACTAATTGTTTGCACATGCCTCCCATGCACATCACCTGGGGGTGGGAAGCTTATGCCTTTACAAATGTCAATACAAAGCCATACATGCAAAGATTCACATTTTGTTAATCTGATGTGGGCCAAACTCTGATACTTGTTAAAATAGCCTCAGATTTTTCTAATGTGCACTTACTTTAAGAACCACTCAGATAGGTAGATTTGGGAAAGAAGAGGAAAATGGGGAAGAAACAAAAATATGTGGCTTGAGCGGTGTGTGGTATCAACATTGATGAGACGTCCCTCCCCCTTTTTTTGGTCTAATTATAATTCTTTATAATGATAATATTTTGCATTTCCTTATCAAAAGTCTCTAACAATTTCCCATAGAAGACAAGGCATACAGCTTTTTTCTCTTGTTCATGTAAGGGAATTTTACTATTATTGTTACTTGGGTATGAAGCAGAAAATAAGCATATTGACCATCTAGTGCTGTTAAAGCAACTCAATTTTTCCACATTTGTGAGATTTATTTTTAATCACATCAGAATTTCAAATATTTAACATTATTCAGTGCATAGGACCTATTTGTCGTGTCCAAGAATGGACAGTATACTATCCAGCTCTTATGTTCATTTTTGTGTTTAGGTGCTATTTACCACTAATATTACATCAAATCTGAGAAAACATTCCTCAAGATTTGGGGGTTTAAAATTACCTGTCTGCCAATATTTTCAATTTTGAAAACCGCTGCTTCCTATAGCTTCACTAGCTTCATTCCCAAGAAAGACCTTCCCGTTTGTAAATATTCACTATAAATGTCGATTACTTTCAGCCTATAACAAGATTCAGTCCCACCCTCCCACCATTTACTAAACTGAAACTCATATGCAACAATTTATGCAAAATACTGGTATGGGTGGTATCTAACAAAAATTATAACTTTCATCATGGAAATGTGAATGCATAATTAAGATCAAAGGTCAAAATTTCCATAATGATGTAGCCAGATGAAATGTGTTCCAGGATGCCTTTGGGAATCTAGCAACTTTGTCACACATTAATGCTTATTAGATGAAAATGAGTTTCACTGTCCAAATTAGATCTTGAAAGCTATTCCTCTTCATTTACAGGCTGATTGCTACCAAATATTAGCTGACTTAATAGTATTTATTCAATAAATCTGATAGTTATATTTTATCAATTAACTGCAATTGATTTAAATGTAAATATTACTATAGCATAAGAGCAGATGAACAAAGTCCTTGAAACCTATTGCTTAAGATTTAAAAAATAATACAATATGTATGATCATTGGAAAATTTTTATATGTTATATACATGTGACATATAAGCTTAGTTTTTACATTTAGTGTGTCATTTGACACAAATTCTTAAAGAGTTAGTTTTGGATTAATATGTTACAATGGAAAGATTCAGGCAAGTATGATAACATAATAATTTAATGAACCGAACAAATGACCATGACTACATCCAATGTGAAATCTTTTCCAGATCCACCATCCTTCATTAACTGTAATGAATTGAAACATTTAAAATTGTGATATAGAACTTCAAGTGATTTTGTGAAGCTTCTTTGGTCAATGTAGCAGTAGGCATTTCATCATCTGTCAAATATAAAAATTAGTGTTAGTAATAAAAAAAATTGAAAATTTGGTAATGCTTTATACCTTTTTAAATATTATTGTGGAGATAAACACAAATGGTATTCTGTTGGGTAAAATTAATGATGGATCATGGAAATCAGTTTTGTTTTATTGATTATGAATGCTAAATATATTTATTATGAGATTTTCCCTAAAAACTTTAAAACGGGAATTTTGCATTAATTTCTAAACAATGATTAAAAAAAAATTCTGAAATGGTCAACTAATAAAGTCATCAGTTGTGTTGTAGATAATTTAAATTTATTACTATATTATTCATTTGGGCTAAATAAAAGCAAATTGTGCAAAACTCTCAAAACAATCGATTCACTAATTTTCTAACTTCTCTGCCTCTCCAACCCTACTAAACCTGAAGTTCTTTAATAGCAGGCAGAGTATCTAATTTATTTTTCTTTCTTAAAAGTAAGCTAAAGTAGGCACACAAATGTTTATTTAACAATAAACAATTGATTCATCATTAGTCTGTAAGAATGCAACTGATTTCTGTACATTGATTTTATATCCTGTGACTTTACTAAATTCATTTATCAGTTCCACCAGTTTTTTTGGTGGAGTCTTTAGGGTTTTCTATATGTAATATCATGTCATCTGCATATAGTGAGTTTTACTTCTTCCTTACCAATTTGGATTCCTTTTATTTCTTTCTGTTGTCTAATTGCTATGGCTAGGACTTTCAGTACTATGTTGAATAAAAGTGGCAAGAGTGGACATCCTTGTCTTGTTCCAGACCTTAGGGTAAAAGCTCTCAGTTTTTAACCATTGAGTATGTTAGCTGTGGATTTTTCTTATATGGCCTTTATGATGTTATGCTCCATGTAGACCTACTTTGCAGAGGGTTTTTATCATAAATGTATGTTGTACTTTGTCAAATGCTTTTTCTGCATCTATTGAAATGATCATATATTTTTTACCTTTTCTCTTACTGATGTGACACATCACGTTAATTGTTTCGCAAATATTGAATCACCTTTGCATCCCAGGAATAAATCCCACTTGATTGTGGTGAATGATTTTTAAAATGTATTGTTGGATTTGGTTTGCTAACATTTTGTTGAGGATTTTTGCATCTATGTTCATGAGAAATATTAGCCTGTGTTTCTCTTTTTGTTGTTGTGGTGGTGTCTCTATCTGATTTTGGTATAGGGTGATACAGGCCTCAGAGAATGAATTTGGAAGTTCTCCTTTCTCTTGTATTTTTTGGAATAGTTTGAGAAGGGTGGGTATTAACTTAATACCCTTTAAATGTTTGGTAGAACTCACTTATGAAGCCATCTGGTCCTAGACTTTTGTTTTTTGGGAGTTTTTTGATTACTGATTCAATTTCATTGATGGGAATTGGTCTGTTCAAATGAAGGAATTAAGAAAACAATCCCCTTTACAGTTACACAAAAAACAATAAAATATCTAGGAATAAACTTAACTGAAGAGGTGAAAGACTTATACTATGAAAACTATAAAATGATGAAGAAAGAAATTCAAGATGATGCAAAGAAATGGAAAGACATTCCATGCTCATGGGTTGGAAGAACCAATATTGTTAAATGTCTATCTATACCACCCAAAGCAATCTACACATTTAATGCAATCCCTATCATAATATGAAGAATATTTTTTCACAGAACTAGAAAGAAAATCCTAAAATATGTATGAAACCACAAAAGTCAATCTTGAAAAAGAAAAACAAAACTGGAGGTATTACAATTACAAATTTCAAGTTATGTTACAAAGTGGTAGTAATTAAAACAGTATGGTCCTGGCATAAAAATAGATACATAGGTCAATGGAATAGGACAGAAAACCATAAATAAACCCACAATTATATGGTCAATTAAACTTTGGAAAAGGAGGAATGAATATGCAGTGTTGAAGACAAACTCTTCAACAAGTGGTATTAGGAAAACTGGACAGCAACATGCAAAAGAATGAATCTGGACCGCTTTCTTACACCATACACAAAACTAAACTCAAGATGAATTTAGTGAGACCTGAAACTGTAAAACTTGAAACTGTAAAAATTCTTTAAGAAATGACTGGCAGTAATCTCTCAGACATCAGCCATAGCAACATTTTTCTAGATCTGTCTCCTGAGGCAAGGGATATAAAAGCAAAAAATTAAAAATAAATAAACTATTGGGACTACATCAAAATAAAAAGTTTCTGCTCAGTAAAGGAAACAATCAATAAAACTAAAAGTCAACCTACTGAATGGGAGAAGATATTTGCAAATGACATACCCAATAAAGGGTTAGTATTATCCAGTATATATGAAGAACTTATAAAACTCAACACCCAAAAAACAAATAATCCAATTAAAAAATGGGCAGAGGACATGAACAGACATTTCTCCAAAGAAGACATACAGATAGATAATAGACACATGAAAAGACTCTCCACATCACTCACTATCAGGGAAATGCAAATCAAAACTATGATGAGATATCACCTCACACATGTCTGAATCAAAATACAAGAAACAACAAGTGTTGGGGTGCCTGGGTGGTGCAGTTGTTGGGCATCTGCCTTCGGCTCGGGGCGTGATCCCGGCGTTCAGGGATCGAGTCCCACTTAGGGCTCCTCCGCTGGCAGCCTGCTTCTTCCTCTCCCACTCCCCTGCTGTGTTCCCTCTCGCTGGCTGTCTCTCTGTCACATAAATAAATAAGATCTTTAAAAAAAAAAAAGAAAGAAACAACAAGTGTTGATGAGGATAGAACTATAAAAGATTCAGTAATGCCACTTCTGGATATGTATCCAAAGGAAATGAAATCACTATCTGGAAGAGATAGCATAGCAGTACTCCCATGTTCACTGCAGCATTATTCACAATTGCCATGATACAGAAGCAGCCTAAGTGTACACTGACGAATGAACGGATAAAGAAAATGTGGTAATAGCGTGTGTGTGCATGTCGTGTGTGTGTGTGTATAAAATGAAATATTATTTAGTTTTAAAAAGAAGGAAATCCTGCTGTTTACAACGACATAGATGAACTTGGACGACATATGCTAAGTGAAATAAACCAGATACAGAAAGATAAATACTGCTGTATCTCACTTATATGTGGAATCTAAAAGTCAAACTCATAGAAGTGGAGAGTAACATGGTGGTTGCTAGGGGCTTGGGGTTGTGGGAGAAATAAGGAGATGTTGGTCAAAGGGTACAAATTTTTAGTTATGTAAAGGATAAATAAGTTCTAGAGATTCTAATGGACAACATGATGACTACAGTCAAGCAAGTCTGTATTGTATACTTGTGTACAATATACAATATACAACTAGTGTTCTCACCACACACACAATAAAGGTAATTGTGTGAGATGATGGATATATTAATTAGCTTGATTGTGGTAATCATTTCACAAAATGTATGAATATCAAAATATCATGTTATCCACTTTAAAGATATATAATTTTTATTTGTCAGTTATATCTCAATAAAACTAGAACAAAATACAATAAACAAAATAAAATAAAGGTACCAAAGGAATCAAATTAACATCCTTATTTCACTAATACATTTAATTCAGTAGTTTGAGATCATTACATATTAAATTTTATGCAAAGAATACTTTGTCAAGTAGTAATTATAATGATGATCTCCTAATGATAAGTAAAAAGATAGGCTAAATTTTTTAGTTTGATTATTATAGGCTGAATCTGTATTTGTTCAGAGACACATTTTTGAAAACTAGCTTTTCTGACAGCTGGGTATATTTCATGGCAATTGAAAATATTTTTCTTTACTTTGTGCCATGAGTGGAATGTATTTACAGAAATATATTGTTATGAGTCCTAATGGTAATGGGTAAACTATTTCAGCCCACATGTCATTTCAGTCAAATGTAACTAAATGTATTGTATATGATCACATGAGATTCTGTCCATTCTTCCAAGCTAATATATGATGTGTTACATTATTTTTTATCAAAAATTAACATTATTTTAATATCACAACATTCCTACAAAGAAAAAGATTTACATATTTTTATTTTAAATTCAAAAGCAAGAAATATGGCAAATGTTCATTGTATTAAAAAATATTCAACTTTAATAAGAACATAGGTAAAATTTCATCTTGAAAAAACAAGAAAATAACTATCTGAATTTATAAAATGATTTATACATTTTAATTGTGTTCATTCCCAATAAATACCAGTAAGTAGTCAATTATCTTTCGGTATGCTTTATAATAGAAATTAATTATATTTTTTCACAGAAACAAATCCTACTATTAAAAGTCACACTCTGATGTGTGTGTGCATGGCAGAGCATGACTGCAAAAATACTGTTTTGCACTTATTGCAGTTTGCCAGGGTTGACTCTGTCACTGGCAGCAATCTTAATATAATGTTTACTAATAGCTCTATAGAGGAGCACTATTTCCATAGCAACAAATGAACAATACCAGAGAGATTAATCACTTCTACATTATCAGTGTACAGTTTGCTGTAACGCAATGTTTTGTAGTTTGATAATTGCAAGTCTAGAATGATTGTACATTATGAGTTGATTAGCATAAACACTTAAGATGAAGAATGTCTCTGTTGAAATGGGGAGAGCATTGCAAAATAGGCAGGACTATATAATAAATATGGCCATGGTTCAAAGACCGCATGTAGAGCTATTAAATGGTAGCATTAATCATATTATTTGACACTGGTCATTTGATATGGCCCATTCCTGGTGGGCCCTTTATTGCCAATACACACACATACACACACACACACACACACACACACACGCACACACACAAAACACATGAAAAGAATGTCATTAGAATTTTAGGCAGAGATCCTTCATGAAATTATCTCTACACAAAGCCCTAGCTGGTCTCTAGAAATTTCAGTCTTGACTATAAGTAGATGCTACGTGAGATCTATGTCTGGACTTCCTTTTCATAAAAGCCTAGATTCCATTTAAGTTATCTGGGTATAGTACAGATATGACTATCATAGATTGCTTCAGGTTATCATACTATCCAGATAGTATCATTAATTGAGGACTATGTGCTTTTACAAAAGAAGGATATTATTTGAATGCTTTGTGAACAGTAGCCTCATAGAAACACAATGCATGTTTCATATGTGTACAGGCACAAAAGATTGCATTTACTTAGTAATTCTCTACTACTGATACAAAAATAATTGGCAGAAAAATTAACTTTCTTTCATTGTATTGAATTGAGAGACTCTGCTATTTTTGTCATTTCATTTGTAAGAACAAAAATTTCCATTAGGATGGATCAGAAGAAAAAATCCATTAAAAAAATCTTTAAAACAGAAGAAAAATAATTTCGTTTAAGTCTATTAAAATTGGGGGCACCTGAATGGATCAGTGGGTTAAATGGCTGCTTTTGGCTCAGGTCATGATCCCAGAGTGCTAGGATTGAGCCCCACATCGGGCTGCCTGCTCAGTAAGGAGTCTGCTTCTCCCTCTTCTTCTGTCCCTCCCTGCTGCTCATGTCCTCACTCTCTCTCGCTCTCTCCCTCTCAAATAAATAAATCTTAAAAAAATAAATCTATTAAAATTGGAACTAGTCTATGAGTTCCTTTATATCTGAATTGTGTCTTTTTAAGAATGAGTGGAAAAAATAATAAGGTGAAGGTATTAAAATGATTACTACAAAAATTATAAACCTATTTGTCATTGAGTAGCATAGTAAATAGTGGGTGTAAGATAAGCAACAATCTCTACATTTTGGATATCATAATATTTCTAGTGTTTATTTTTATTATATTTATAAGGGTTATTTATTTTAAAAGAAATAAAAGGATACAATATATGACAAATGAAAAAATTCACTGCAGCTGTTCAGTAATCAGAATATCATTGACTGAACAATACTTGAAGATTTTCATTTGTGCTGAATATAATTAGTATATAGGGAGTACTGTCCAATTTGGGCAGTAAATATTGCCCATATGATTCCATTAAAACCATAGTTTAGCATGATTGTAAAGGAAACAACCACCACCAGTGCACCTGGGGACTATGTAGTTAGCATCTTTGGAATGAACCCAGTAAATACGATTTTTTTTTTCCAATGAGTAGACCAGCTGTTCTTTCCATGGTTTCTCTAATAGCTACTTTCCCATACACTATGGATTAGCTAGCAAATTGATCAATTCCTTCATTAACCCATGGTTATTCTCATAGATCATACTGAGGAGACTCAATTGGGCTTTATAACAAAAAATATAAAATAATTATTATTTATTTATTATTTATTTGAGAGAGACTGAGCATGAGTGGGAGGAGCAGAGGGAGAGGAAGAGGGGATCCCAAGCAAACTCCACTGAGCACAGAGCCTGATGTGGGGCTCAGTCTCATAACCCTGAGATCACAACCTGAGCCAAAACTGAGAGTTGGACACTTAACTGACTGAGCCACCCAGGCACCCTCAAATAATTCTTGTGTGAGAAATAGCAAAACTAAAATTAAATGACTAGTCTATATTCATTTATTCTATATGTAGATTCTATATTGACATTCTAAGATTTTATTCTACACAGTAAGAGGATTCCAAGAACTTTGTGCCAAGTTGTCTTATAAACAAAGTGCTTCTGAATCAACTCTAGAATTTAAATTTTATAGGTGGTTATATAAGTATTTCATAATTTCCAATCAAAAGAGTACCTAAGATGTCCATGAATTTCTTAGACAGTGCTTAACAGGCTACGAATAAACAGATACCACCAGTAGAATTGCCACCAGAAACCTTCTTTGAAATAATTAGTATCTCTTTTTAGTTTTTTTAATTCAGATTTTCATATATCCAGTGTTACTGAAGCAGAGATTACATGTAGAAAAATGATAAATTATCTAGACTACACAGGATATTGTTAGTCACCAAATAATATTGTTCAAATAACAACTTTTAATTACTTTTATTTTTAAAATGAGTTACTCATACATTACATATTATATTTTTTTCTGTCTTAGGGAATATAATGCATGAATTTAGGTTAAATTCCTAAACCAAGATACTAAAATCTAAATGTAAATCTCCAGATATTAATATTCAAATTTGTTTTTCCTAAATTGCTTTCAACATCATTCTGGTGGAGGTTGTGGACAGAGTGTGTGTTTTGGGGAGGCAGAGGAGAATGATTACTGTTGTCTGTGATGTACGGCTCCTTATCCTTCTCTTTGACCCTCTTGGTGTTTTGAAAACTGGGAATATATACAGTATGTCTTTGAAAAAATAGATGAATGCACTTGCTTGAAGAAAATATAATACATATATTCTAGATTGACTAGAATGTTTTAAATTGGGAATAATCTACTTACAAAATACTTTTCTTTGGAATTTTTTATAATTACTCTTAATATGTAGTAAAATTATTAAAGTATCATATATTCAGTGTGTAAACATTTGAAAACTTACACAAGTGTATACATACAGGAAAGTGCATATTTACAAAAGCACACATAAATACATCTGACTATAAAATTTGGTGCTTTCTTTACTAAATTTTTCAGAGAAGAGTGGTGTAAAGTCCTCAAAAATTTAAAGCAATACCTTTTTTATTGAGGTATAATTAATATACAATGCTATATTAATTCCAGACCTACAATATATTGATTCAACAATTCTGTATATTACTCAGTGCTCACTGTAAATGGAGTCACCATCTGTCACCAAACAACCTTTTAATGATTGCAAAGTAATACATTTTATCAATATAAATTTTTTATATCTCACTCTACAGTATTAACGTTTATATATTTTTTTTATTTTTGATACTATAAAAGTGTCATAAAAATTCCCTTAAGGCACATAAGTTACATCTACATAAATTGCATATTATTTGATTAAGAGAGTGTATTAGATGTAGGGTTATATTTTTTTTTCTACAAGCAAAGCACACTTTTTTTTCTTAAAATATTTATTTATTTGAGTGAGGGAGGGGCAGAGGGAGAGGGAGAATCCCAAGTGGACTCCCTGCTGAGCACAGAGCACAACCCGGGGCTTGATCCCATAACCCTGATATCATGACCTGAACCAAAATCAAGAGTCAGACACCCACCCGACTGAGCCACCCAGGCACCCCCACATTTATTTTTTTAATTAAGATTTTAGTTTGCTAGGGCAGTTTAAGGTCCACAGCAAAATTGAATTCCCATATACCCATATATAATTCCCATATACCCATATATAATTCCCATATACCCATATATAATTCCCATATACCCCCTGCATAACATTGCCCACTGTCAAGATCTCTCAACAGAGTGTTGTTAACATTTGTTTCATTTGATGAACATACATTGCCACATCATAATCACCCTAAATCCATAATTTAGGGTGAATACGATTCAGTCAGTGTTATACATTCAGTGGGTTTGGGCAAATATGTAATGGCGTATTCACCATTATGGCATCCTACAGAGTTTTTTCGCTGTCCTAAAAATCTTCTTCACTCTCTCTATTCATCTGTCTTCATATCCTCTGTAACTACTGATCTTTTTTATTGTCTCCATAATTTTGCCTTTTCCATGATATCATACAGTTGGAATCATGCAGTATATACCCTTTGCAGATTGGCTTCTTTCTCTTACTCATATGCATTTAAATTTCCACAATGTCTTTTTATAACTTTTTGGCACATTTGTTTTAGCACTGAATCATATTCTATTGTCTGGATGTACCACAGATTATTTATCTATTCACCTGAAGGACATCTTTGTTGCTCCAAGTCTTGTCAATTATGAATAAAGCTGCTACAAACATCCGTGTGCAGGTGTTTTGCTTTGTGGGTTTTTTGTTTTGATTTTTTGTTTGTTTGTTTGTTTGTTTGTCTTGTTTGTTTTTTATGAACATAAATTTTCAACTCCTTTGAGTTAACACTGTAACACCAGCTTGATTGCTGGATTACATGGTAAGAGTATGTTTGGTTTTGTAAGAAACTGCCAAACTGTCTTCCAAAGTGGCTCTACCATTTTGTATTCCCACCAGCAATGAATGAAAGCCCCTATACCTTTACAGTCTCCCCAGCATTTGGTGGTGTCAGTGTTCAGATTTGGGGTATTCTTATGTTTTTGTAGTGGTATCTAGTTTTATTTCCCTTATGACTTATGATGTGGAGCATTTTTTATATGCTTGTTTGCATATAAAAGGTCGTTGGCCATTTTTTAATTGGGTTGTTTGGTTTTTTATTATTGATTTTTAACAGTTCTTTTTATATTTTGGATAAAATAGGAGTTACACTCTTCATCACTATGTAATATATTGGTTTTAACCATTTTTTAAAAGTTAGGAAGGTTAAAGGAATATCAGTAATACAACTTTGTTTTTCAATTTGACAACTATAGAAATACTAAATCATTTATTTTTTTAAGTTTTTATTTATTTATTCATTTAAGTAATCTCTACACCCAACATGGGGCTCGAGCTCATGACCCCGAGATCAAGAGTCACATGCTCCTCTGACACAGCCAGCCAGGCACCCTGAAATCCTAAATCATTTATATCACTTGCTTTAAGTATTTTAAAGTCAGAAATATCAAATTCATGAAAGAAGATATATTTTTAAAACTTGCATATATAATTTCCACATTTTCAGTTGTGCACTCAATTGAAACTATCCCTGAGTTCATACTGGCTTTTAATATTCTCCCCCCCCCCCTTGATTACTAGTCAGCTATTGAGGAAAAATCATTTTAAAAAATGGTCTTTTGTGGATTTCCATCCTTGAATATATTTCAACATACAGCAATTCAATGTTAAGAGTCTCCATCAGCTTATATTTAGTTTACAGACTTTGCTTCTTTAAATTTACATAGAAAACTAGAAATAAAGTCTTATCTCTACAAAATACAATTCTATGAATCTATTTATTCCCAGCAGATGGGATTTAAATGCGTCCACCAAGTCACCACTTCCGCCATTTAGTACACAAAAACTACTTTAGCCATTAGGCACTTTCAGGGCTGGCTGTTGAAATCATTTCTCTAGAGAGGCTGGTGCAAGAAAGAAGGGAGGAGGAACTGATCAGGAAAACAGAGAAGAATGTATTAAAAAAGAAATTCCTGCCAGGTCATAAATGAGAGCTGGAAGAGGGAGGAACAAAAGGAAAACTGCAGGGTTGGCAGCACTGTTAAATAGCTCAGTTTTTTCCTGAGACCAAGTTAACCTAAAAAGAGAAGATAATGTTTCTTGCTTACAAGATAAGTTACTTTGCTGTTTAATAAGATGCAGAATCTCACTACCTAAAAAAAAAAAAAAAAAAAAAAAAAAAAAAAAAAAAAAGCCCTTTTGGGGCTTGAATGTTGTCAGATACTTTGGGGGAAAAATCAGTGTCATTTCCTTTGGGCCACCTTGTGTTGATCTCAGATTCAGGACTTGTTTTGTTTGTTATAATAGTTGAATTTTCTTACGTAGAGATAATGTCAGTTTAATAATTGTCAATAGATCATCAGTTTATTCTTTAACATTTATCATATGGAGGCTGATTTGCTTCAGAATATGAATCAAAACAACTGGATGTGATAATATGTGATCTGGAATCAATTAATCAAGGATTTTCTTCATTGTTTAACCATCAGTTTTATACACTTATGATCTAGCAATTACTGAGTTTCGTATTCATGATGTAAACAATTCTCACCACATTAATACTATTAATATTTTAAATTAATATTACATTTAAATAAATGGGGTATTTAAAGAAAATGTATTCTATCATTCATGAAATTTGTTTCACTCTCACTATTAGTTTCATCACTACAGTAATAATTTTCTGTGTAAGTGCAGTTTATGCTTGGACAATATGAGTTTGATCTGTGCAGGTCCACTTATATGCGGATTTTTTCTCAACAAATATATAAACATATAGTACTGATACAGTATAATACTGTAAATGTATTTTTCTTATGATTTTCTGAATAACACTTTATTTTCTGTAGCTTATTTTACTATAAGAATATTGTCTATAATACATATAACATACAAAATATATGTTAATTGACTATGTTATTGGCAAGTCTTCTGGTCAATAGTAGGCTATTAGTAGTTAAGTTTTGGGGGAATCAAAAGTTATATGTGGATTTTTGACCGCACAGGAGGTTGGCATCCCTAACCCCCATGTTGTTCAAAGATCAACAATTACTTAAAATCAGAATATATTTGACCACAAAATGACACAATTAATTAAAGGATTGAAAAAAGAAAAGCATAATAAGACATCTTGAGAATTTGGGGGTAAATACTCATGTGAAAATCCTTTGGGAATTTGCTTACTGGCATGTATGCTCCAGGATCAGTCTTCCAGAACCACTTTGTGTCACATAGAGAATACATTGCACAAGGCTGAGCACATTTTACAGTCTGATGTCTGACATAATTTCTTCATTCCTATTATAATCACTTTATCTTGCCACCTAATCAGATAATTTTTAGTGGTAAATATTTTATCCATCTTTAGGAAACATCCCTGACCAACAAATTTACTGAATAAAAATATCCCAACTTTTTAAAGGAAATATCAATAATTGTGGGATAATCTTTGTTTATCTTATAAAATATATTTAGGTATTTTTAATGTCTTATATAATGAATTTTTATACAAAGTTCTTAAATTATTTTGCTACAAATTATTTGCAGATATTTATTTCGGGTAAAAATGGTTCAGTTAAATAATATATTGTCTCTTTACAAAAATACAATTAATATTTGAACAGCTCACAATGTTTCTGTAACTACTTGTTATAACTATTTGTATTAAACACATAAATTATTACTAGATTTTAAAATATTTTTATGAATATTTTATCTAACAGTCTTTTGTTGTACTATATATATATATACACACATATATATATATATATGTGTATATATATATGGTCATGTCATCTCTAAACAGAATCAATATTGCTTCTTCTTTACCAATACGGATGCTTTTATTTTTATTTTTTCACATCTGACTCTTCTGGGTAGGACTTCCTACATGCCTGTGGTAGGAGTGGGAGCCTAGTGCCTTGTCTTATTCCTAGTGCCCACTCTTGCCATACAGGGAAAGTTTTCAATCTTTCACCATTGAATATTATCTTAGCTATGGGTTTGTCATATACAGCCTTTATTATGTTGAGCTATGTTCTTTCTATGCCCAATTTATTGAGTGTATCATGAAAAGATGTTGAATTTTGTCAAATGCTTTCTTCTGCATCTGTGGAGATTATGATTTTTACCCTTCATTTTATTAATATGATGTGTTATGTTTATTAATTGGTGCATGTTAAAACACTGCTGCATCCCAAGGTTACATTCCACTTAATCATTGTATGTGATTCTTTTAGTGTGCTGTTGAATTCAGTTTGCTAGAATATTGTTGAGAATTCAGTTAATTTGAGATTTTTCTTTTTTTTAAGTAGGTGTTTATCACTGTAAACTTTCCTTTTAGAACTGCTTTCACTGCATATCATAAGTTTTGATATGTTGTGTTTTCATTTTAATTTATCTTAAAATACTTTCTGTTGTTGTTTTTTATGTCAAGATACTTTCGATTTAACTTTTGATTTCTACTTTTAACCCATTTGTTGTTTAGGAATGTGTTGTTTGATTTCTATGTATTTGTAAATTTTTTATTTTTCCATCTGTTATCTACTTCTAGTTTCATACTGCTGTGGTCAGAAAAGGTATTTGCTATAATTTCGGCCTTAAATTGATTACAACTTCCTTTGTGACCCAATGTATGACATCCTGAAAATAATGTTTCATGTGCTCTTGAGAAGAATGTATATTCTGGTGCCATTGGATGGCATGCTCTATATATGTCTCTTAGGTCCATTTTGTCTATATTGTTACTTAGATATTGCTGTCTTCTTATTAACTTTCTGGATGATCTAGCCGATGTTGAAAGTGGGGTTTTGAAGTCCCTTTGTATTGACGTCTATTTCTGCCTTCAGTTTGGTAATACTTGTTTTAAATATCTAGGTGCTCCAATGATAGATGCATATATATGTACTGTTATATCCTCTTACTGAATTGTCCATTTTATCATTGTATAATACCGTCTTTGTCTCTTATGACTGAATTTGATCGAAAATCTATTTTATCTGATATAAGTATAGTAACTCCTACTCTCTTGGTTACCATTTTCATGGAATGCGTTCATGTCCTTGGAGTTAAAGTGATTCTCTCATATGTAGCATATTGTTGGATCTTGTTTTTTTTTATAATAATTTTTTTATTATGTTATGTTAGTCACCATAGTACATCCTTAGTTTTTGATGTAATGTTCCATGATTCATTATTTGCATATAACACCCAGTGCTCCATGCAATATGTGCCCTCCTTAATACCCATCACCAGCCTATCCCAATCCCCCAACCCCTCCCCTCTGAAGCCCTCAGTTTGTTTCCCAGAGTCCACAGTCTCTCATGGTTCATTCCCCCTTCTGTTTACCGCCCCCTTCATTCTTCCCTTCCTTCTCCTACCAATCTTCCCGCTATTTCTTATGTTCCATAAATGAGTGAAACCATATGATAATTGTCTTTCTCTGCTTGACTTCCATTCAGCTACTTTTTGCATTTCGATTGGAGAATGCAGTTCTCTTACATTTAAAGTAATGTTGGGTAGATAAGACTTGACTTACTATTGCCATTCCTTTAGTTGCTTTTTTGCCTGTTTGGTTTTTTTTTTTTTTTTTTTTTAGTTCCTTCCCCCCCCTCCTCTCTTATTGTCTTCCTTTGTGATTTACATTTTGCAGTGGTATGTTTTAATCCCTATATCTTTTGTGTAACTGCTATAGGTTTTTTTTTCTATATATATGCATCATTACTTCCAGGTAATAGGGTTACCTTATTAAAAAAAGAAATGGCTAGAGATACCGGAGAAATACTGATAGATACTGCTTTAGAAATGGTAGCAATATTCAAAAGCATGTAATATTATGAAATAACATTGGTTCTTTAGCCAGACACAGAAAGATACATTGCCAACAACTATAAGGAGATACCATCTGAAGTCAGTCACTGTTTTGTTTTGTTTTGTTTTGTTTTGTTTTGTTTTAGTTGGGCACGTTTTAAATACACAATAGGCTTTCTTTCAGAAGCCTTGCACTTCACAGTTTCTCATAAATCTATTCTCTTTGTCCTATATTTTCATCATTCCTGCCAAAATTTGTTTAATGCAATGGTTAATTAGAAAGTTTCACATAAATTCATCTATATTAAAACTTAAGAAAATATTTGAGAGTTTATACTGGCATTTTAATAGAAATTCCATCCCCTAATAAAACAACGAAACCACAATGGTAAAATTTTTGGCATCAGATAGAAGCAAATGGACAAATTAAGGCAAATAATTGGGACATTCCCACTGTCTCTCATGTATTCCAACGTAAGAGGTTGACCTTAAAGGTCTGCATATAATGCTGATTCAGACAGAAGAAAAATTTTTTAAAGTTGAAAAACTAAATTTATAAAATGTCTAAAATCTCATTGTTTATGAGTCCTATACATATTTACAGGAAATGTCCATCTGGCTAGTCAGAGTAAAGTTTATTGTACCAAAGAAATAATTTAATAGTATCTTCAGGAACATGATTGAATTAATGAGGTTTGAATTTGCTTAATTTAAAGCCAAAGTAGAGTTTGGGCACAGATAATTCACATTATGCTGTCTTTTATGAACAATATAAGCTTAGATCAAAATTACAATAGTTTAAGTTTATTAAACTCAAGGAGTTTATCTACATATATAAACTGTCATATTGAATGCATGGTCAACTTAATATAGAATTAAAGACAACTTGTCAAATTCATTTTCCATTACTAATGATGTAAAGCAAAATATGTGCTGGCACTTGCTTTATTTAATCTGTTTTGTATAGCAACGATGAATTATGTAACTGATAATGTGACACTAAACACAAAGTAGTATTTGTAATCATCTAGGAGATTCATTTACCTTCATCAACTGACTATATCCCAACATTTTTTAAGGCAAAATCTCATGCTCTAATATTTTCTGACAGCTGTAGCTGTTTGTGTGGAATTGAGTTCTTTTAAAAACAAATTTGATCTTATTAGTAATAATGTTGCACTTTACAATGAAATAAAAGGTTTTTGTCATATTAAAGAAGTCCAGCCAACAAGTTGGTAAGATCTTTTTTTTCAAACTTTCATCCTTCCCTGTCTGGATTAGGCTCATATGCTTGTTAGGTGAATGGCAAAAAAAAAAAAAAAAAAAGTGCCAAAACTTGAAAATCACATTGAAACAACTCTTTTGTTTTGTTTTGTTTTGTTTTTACTTCCTGTATTATTAACATACAGTGTTGTATTAGTTTCAGGTGTATAATATAGTGATTTAACAATTCCATATATTACTCAGTGCTTATCATGACAAATGTACTATTTAATCCCCGTCCACCACCTGCCTCCCCTCTGATAACCACCGGGTTGTTCTCTATAGTAAAATGTCTGTTTCTTGGTTTGTCTGTCTCTCTGTTCACTCTTACTGTTGTTGTTCCCTTGCTGGGTTTTTTTGTTTCTTAAATTCCACACATGAGTGAAGTCATACGGTATTTTTCTTTCTCTGACTGATTTATTTTGCTTAGCATTATACTCTCTAGCTCCATCCATGTTGTTGCAAATGGCAAGATTTCACTGTTTTTTTATGGCTAAATAATATTCTGTTATATATATATACCAACCACATCTTCTTTATCCATTCATCTATCAATGGACACTTCCATAATTTGGTTATCATAAATAACGCTGCAATAAACATAGAAGGGTGAATCTATCCCTTTGAATTAGTGCAGAAACAACTCTTTATAAAGGGAACACATGGTTAATTTCCCTCAAGATACTTCCATACTGCCCCTCAGAGTTAGGTAAATTCACAAAATATTCAAAGTCAAATAGCTTGATTGAAAGCACCTGAATTTGAAACAAGCCTTTGTAGGCACATCTTTTCTGTTATTTTTTGAAAAACACTGCTCTATAATATGATCATTATCAAAGCAAATATCATAAATCTCTTCAACCCATAATATGCATAATATGTTTTGCAAATATCAAAATGAAGCTTGGCATAGTAGAGAAGACACTGACTTTGCCATCCGATCACCAGAGGGTATATTCCTATGCTTCGTATTACTAACCTATTATGTTGAAAAAAATATCTAAATTTAGATACTTAGTTTTTTTCATTTGCAATTAGAACATAATAATTGATGTATTGAAGTGTTGTGCAAGTTAAATATATACAATTAACCTTTGAACTAGGAAAATGTTAGGGGCACTGACCCCACACAGATGAAAATCCACTTTTTGACTTTTGACTCCCCAAAACTTAACTACTAATAGACTGTTGTTGACCACAAGCCTTACTGATAATATAAACAGCACATATTTTGTATGTCAGATGAATTACATACTGTAGTCTTACGATAAAATAAACTAGAGAATAAAAAAATGTTATTAAGAAAATCATAAGAAAGAAAAAATACATTTATAGTACTGTATTATAAAAAATCCATGTGTAAGTGGACCCATATAGTTCAAAGTGTGTTGTTCAGGATCAAGTATATATATATATATATATATATATATATATATATATATATATATATATAGGCATCGTGAAAATAAAGTTTGGTTCTTTTAAATCTTTTAAGTAAGGATTAAATGAGGTAAATCTTGCCTCCTTGGCAAGAATGAGAGGAAATACCTCCCATAAAGGTAAGGAAAATAGCACTCTATCAACACAGAAGTGATAAGATAAAATTGGGTCCTAGATTTCAAGCAATGGAAAGCCAGATACTTAATCTCAGCAATCAGAAACAAGAATCCCCCTACCATGATAGTGGGTAAGAAATGAAGATCACTACTTTTGCAACAGGGCAAGCTTCCTTGCGAGGTACATATACATAGTCTAGATCACAAATCAGGTATATTGAGTGTTTTGCTACATGTATAAAGTACAGAAATTGAAAAAAAATCAAGAATGTTAACACTGGGAATTTTACAAGAGAGAAATATGAAATTAATTTTGTACAGCTTTATACTGACATCTGTTGCTTTTATGAATGGTTTCTGTATGTCGGCAATTATACTTTTATAATATTATTACAGAAATATTTACATCACTATTGTATAGAACTCTAGATTTTACAATCAGAAATAAGAAACATTGTTTCTTATCAAGAAGCTTGTTTCTCAACTTTCAGGTCCTAATAGTGGTTAAGATATTCATAGATTCATATGGGGCCCCAGGTGGTTCATTTGGTTAATCATCTGACTCTTGATTTTGGCTCAGGTCATGATCTCAGGGTCGTGAGATCAAGCCCCGCATCCGGCTCCGTGCTCAGTGGAGAGTTTGCTCCAAATTCTCTTTCTCTCCCTGTCCCTCCACCCCACTCTCTCTCTTTCCCTCTCTTTAAAATAAATAAACAAATCTTAAAAAAAAGGGGGGGGGGTCATCTAAAGAGTAGAGCACCACTGCGACTTTTTGTGTGTTTTAACTCTTACGCTCCAAATCTAACTTTACCCAAATTGTCCAAATAAGAATTTGGAACTGAGGTTTCCTGTCATATCTTTTGTTCTCTATAAAGAAACAAAATTTCATGCAGTTGCACAAGGACATGCACAGTCTATTTTAGCTTTTTTTCAGTTGAAATTATTCATTATTCCTCAGCCAAAATTTGCTTGTCAGCAACTTTAATTTTCTCTATCTACTTTATTATTTCACTTATTTTAATTGTGCTTAATATAGTGGTTATCATAAATGTTTTAATATTTTTATTCATTATTATTATTAGTATCAGTGACGATTGGGGGACCAACAGGTAGGGTGATACATTAGCTGGGATACTCTAAATATCATTCACCAAGACTGAAATAGATTTTGTTTGGGGAACCATTTGTGAAATGGGAAGATGGAGAAGGAGCTGGAAGAGGTTGAGAGAGTTTCAGGTGGTGGTGCCAGTCTGACTTCTTTGGATGAGAGAGGAAAGAAGGAAAGCCTTTACTATGGGTGTAGTGCTAAGAAAGATTCAGCAGAGCCATTGGAGTCCTCAACACAGAATTGACAATTAGAGACTTACCGTGTCTCTCAGTAACCAATCTGCTTCGCTATACTTGTCATATTCAGTCATTGGCTGGGAAGAGCCCCTGGGAACCTTGGCCTCCAGTGGAAGGCAGTGGTGGGTTTCCCAGTGAAGCAACTGAGGATCACAGTCAATTATGCTTGTGAAGTAGGAAATCTGAAAGAAGGATTTTTTGGTAAGCGCAGGAACCCTTGCATACAAACACAGGTAGCCAAGGATTTCTTTTAAATTTGGCTAACACTATAGAGTTTCACTTAGCTCCTTGAATGTTTCTTTCATTCAAGTTTCTCTGATAGTTACATGTTGAAAATTATTTTTTAAAAACTCAGGAAAACAGTCGTCAAATGTTTATCCCTTTTCATTCATAATCCAAACCAGTTATATTCCAGATGAGCTTTTGGAATAAACATAACTGTTTGAAATCTGGGGTATTTACAAAATAAGTAATAGGACATATTACTGTGAAACACCTTCACTTTTATCTCCAAACATAATTGTCTCAAAATAGTCATATACTTTTCAACAGATGGTGCTGAGAAAACTGGACAGTGACATGCAAAAGAATGAAACTGGGCCACTTTATTACACCAGACACAAACATAAACTCAAAACCGATTAAAGACCTAAATATAAGACCAAGAAAAACCTTGAAGAAACCATAAAAATCCTTGAAGAGAGCATAGGCAGCAATTCCTCTGACGTAAGTTTTAGTAACATTTTTCTAGATGTGTCTCTTAAAGCAAGGGAAACAAAAGCAAAAATAAACTATTGGGACTGCATCAAAATAAAAAGGTTTTGCACAGCAAAGGAAACAATCAGCAAAACAAAAGGACAACTTATTAAGTGGGAGAAGCTATTTGCAAGTGATATATACAAGAAGGGGTTAGTATCCAAAAAAATATGAAGAACTCATACAACTCACACACACACACACACACACACACACACACACACACAAATCCAATTTAAAAATGGGCAGAAGACATATGTCCAACAGATACATGAAAAGATGCACTCGGCATCACTAATTAGCAGGGAAATGCAAATCACAACTACAATGAGATATTATCTCACACCTGTCAGGATGGCTAAAATTAAAAACATAAGAAACAAGTGTTGGTGAGGATGTGGAGAAAAAGGAACCCTTATGCACTATTGACAGGAGTGCAAACTAGTGCAGCCACTGTGGAAAACAGTATGGAGTTCCTCAAAAAAGTTAAAAATAGAATTATCACATGACCCACTACTGGAATTTACCCAAAGAATATGAAAACTCTAACTTGAAAAGATGTATGCACCCCTATGTTTATTGCATCATTATTTCAATAGGCAAATTATGGAAGCAACCCATGTCCACTTTTAGACGAATGGATAAAGATGTGGTATATATCTAGATAAAGGTATGTGTATGTGTGTGTGTGTGTGTGTGTGTGTATTTAGACAGAGAAAGAGAGAGGGAAGGATATTATTCACCCATAAAAAAGAATGAGATATTGCCATTTGCAACAACATGGATAAATCTTAAAGGTATAATGCTAAGTGAAATAAGTCAGTTGAAAAAAGACAAATACCATATGATTTCACTCATGTGTGGAATTAAAAGAACAAAACAAACAAAGAAAAAATTACATAAACAAAAAACTAGACTCTTAAATATAGAGAACAAACTGGTGGTTACCAGAAGGGAAGTGGGTGGAGAGATTGGTGAATTAGGAAAAGTGATTAAGAATTCACTTTATGATGAGCACTGAGAAATGTACAGAAATGTTGAATCACTATATTGTACATCTGACAATAATATAACACTGTATGCTAATTATACATTTTATTAAAATAACAAACAATAAATAAAATGGCAAAAAAATTTTAAAAAGTGATATACTTCTCATTTTCAGAATGATTTCTGGTTGCTATGATAGTATATTCTTCATAGAATTTATTCTCACACCTACCTGCTTCTAGAAGAATTCTAATGAACTTTATCCACCTCTCTTCAAAGCAGTAAAAAACAAAACAAAACAAAAATAAAAACATTTTTTAAAAATTCCTAATCTTTCCCCTGATTGTGAAAGTGAGGAGTGGGAATGATATCATATCCCCAAATATTTTCAGTTTTCACAAAATCTTCAGAACACATTGCTACTTATTTAAAAGCTATTTCTACATTAATAAATCCATAACAAAAAAATCTATATTTCTGCATTAGTTTCTTGCGGCCGTAACAACTTACCACAATATTAATGCCTTAGAGTTGCTGGTGGCCAGAGTAGGTGAAAAGAGCCAAAATATAGTTAAATGTAACACATATACGGGGCACATGAGTAAACAGCAGCAGAAACATCAGCATCAGCAACATCTCCAGCAGGAGAATATGCAGCGGCAGAGTTGAGAACCCCCACTCCCTGAGGGGGACTTGTGCAAACTCTTCAGACTATTTAGCCCCCTCCAGAATGGATTCTCTGCTCCTTTCAGGCCTGATTAACACTTACAGCCAGAACATCAAAGAGTTCATGAGTTCAACTAAGAGTTAATGAAAAGTCTTTCTAGGTGGTAATAAAATACAAAAGACAATCACTTAAAAAAAAAATCAAAAACTAGTGCCTTAAACTACACAAATTTATTATCTTATAGTTCTCCGCCAGCAATCCAGAATGGATCTCACTGGACTACAAACTATTACTGGACACACATCTGCATTCCTTCTTGAGGCTCTAGACTCCCAATCTCTTGCCTTTTCCAGTTTCTAGAGGCTGTCAACATTCTTTGGCTTGTGGCCCTCTGCCATCTTCAAAGCCAGCAATGGTCAGTGGAATCTTTTTCATGCTACATCACTCTGCCTCTGACTTTTCTGTTTTATTTATAGATTCTTGTGATTACATTAGGCCCACCTGGCTAACCAGGAGAAGCCCATCTCAAAGTCCTTAACTTAGTCACATCTACAAAACCCCCGTGTCTCAGAATTTTCTACATATGCTATTATATCTTCTTAAATAATGATGTTTTATTAACCCTGTGAAGTTTGTAGTGATACTTTCTGTTTTATTAATATTAATTTATGTTTTCTCTTTTTTAACTGATCAGTTGTACTGATCTTTAAGAATTTATTGTTTCATAGAGTTTTCATTTTTTTTTTCTATTTCTACTGCATTAACTTTTGATCTTTATCATTTCCTTTCTCTTGCTCACGTTGGGTTAACTTGCTATTTTTTTTTTTTTTTCTTGTGTCTAGAGTTGTAAGCTTAAATTCCTGGTTGTAAACTGTTCTTCTTTACCCATATAAGTATTTAATACTAAAAATGTCCTTATAAGCACTGTTTAAGCAGCATCCCACAGATTTAGATATAGTGGGTTTTGTTCATTCAGTTCAATTTACTAATTTACTGATTTCTCTTGAGTTCTTTGAAGTTGGATTTTGAATTTGAGATTTATTTAAAACTTAATTGTTTAGTTTCTAAATATTTGGAGAATAGATCGCTCCTTTTTTCCCCCCTAAAACAAAACAAAATAAAACAAAGAACTGTAGCCTGAGAGTATATTTTTTTTAGTACTTTAAAGATATATTTTGTCACTGATTTCTGACCAGCATAGATTGTGACGAAAGTTTCTGTGATCGTTTTCTTTATTCCTCTATATGTATTGCCTCATTTTTCTGATTGTCTTTAAGACTTTTTCTTTAGTACTGATTTTCAACAATTTACTTATGCTATACTTTGTTGTGTTGTTTTTGTTGTTGTTGTTGTTGTTGTTACCCTGAATAAGTTTTTGTATTTCTTGGATCTGTGCGTTTATAGTTTATTTTTAAATCTCATTTGGAGATTCTTCAGTTGTTATTTTGTTAAATGCTTTTCCTCTTTCTCTTTTGCTTCAATGCACATATATTGAATCACATAATATGGTGCCATAAGTCACTGAAATCCTGTTTGTTTTTTCAAGCTTTTTTTCCTACCTTTCTGAGTCTCAGTCTGGGCAGTTTCTGTCACTATGTGTGCAAATTAAGTCATATTTTCTTCTCTAGTACCTACTGTGCTGTTAAATATGAGTAGATTTTCCCTTTCAAACATTATGTGTTTGTCCCTGTAATTTCAATTTGATGTCCTTTTCTTATCTTTTCAGTTTATCTCCCCATTAATTTGATGTTTTCCTTATAATTACTTATCATATTTATAATTTTATAACTATTTATCAATGAATTTAATAGAAATCAAGAAATCTCTGTCATTTCTGAGGTTACGTATAGATATCGATTTTCATTTTGGTTATGGGTTTCATTATTTTGTTTTTTCATATGATGTGATAGGCAAATAATGTTGGCATTTGCTCCAAAGATGTTCATGTTCTAATCTCTGGAATTTATGAATATGTTACTTTATATGGTAAAGGAGACTTTCCCATTATTGTTACAGACATTGAGGAATGAGGACATTATACTGGATTAGGTAGGTGGGCCCAGTCTAATTACAGGAGTCCTTAGGTCCTGAGGTCAGGGAGATACAATATTAGAAAGAATCTACCTCCCTTCTTGGCTTTGAAGATGGAAAAAGGGGACCATGTGCCATTTAATGTGGTAGCTACTAGAAGCTGGGAATGACTCTGAGGTTACAGCCAGCAAGACTATAAATAGGGTTGGTGGGGACCTCAGTCCTAAAACCACAAGGAACTGAAGTCTGCTAACAACCCAAGTAAACAGAAAACAAATTCTTTCCTAAAGCCTCTAGAAAGGGATGTAGCCTGTTAACATCTTGATTTCAATCTGGTAAGGCTCTTGCAAGACTTTTGACTACAACACTGTAGATAATATGTTTGTGTACTTCAAACCACTAAATTTGTGGTAATTTCTTATGAAAGCAATAAATATCTACCATACATTCCTAGTAAGTTTTCCTCTGTGGCCAGACATTATGAATATAGTATTATTGAATGTTCAGATTTAGTTTCTGAAAGAGTGCTGGATTGATTTGGCAGGTAGTTATGTTACTTGGAGAGCAGGTCTTTCTCAACCTTGTTTGTAAATTCTTTTCGAGTTATCACATTTAGCCCAAATACTATGGCATGACCCTTCTGTGGCCTCCACTAATTTATGGAAGCATTTAAATAAATGTCTGTGTTCTGGCCAGCTGAAACTCAAATGTCTCTCCGACGTGTTGTTCTGGGAATTGTTCACTTCATAACTTTCCAACAATTCTTATTTTCTTCTATGGCCTGGTTTGTCAGTCTACACGTGTGCAGGTTAATATTTCACTGAGATCCAGAAGGACCTCTGCAGATTTCTTCAGCTATCTCTGAGTTGCTCCTTTCCCTCCAGTGCCTACTGCACTAGTTCCAACTGCATCCATCTACACAAAACCTGATAATGATTTCTTTTTCCAGCAGATTGCAATGTCCTGCTTTGGATCATCTTACCCTTTCCAGGAAGTGCATCCAAACAGAAAGCTACAGCTGCTGTAGGAATCATCTCATTTGTCTCTCTCCTCTAAGTAATCAGTTTTGTTCTGCATAATATCCAAAATACAAAAATAATTGTGTCATAAGTTGTTATACCTTTGTCCAGTTTTCTCTGTTTATACCTTTGTTTTCAGTTAGAGGATAAGTTACACTGTCATGGGAAAAAATGCAGTCTGGTCTGTTCCACCCCCCCCCCCCCGCCACCTTTTTTTGTTTAGAGACAAAATTTCATGATAAAGGTTTAGAAAAGACACACACACACACACACACACACACACACACACAAAACCTTAATAGTTATTTTAAATAAAATTTTATGCAGTTAGCATCTTCCAGAGACGATTCCCTAAACAGTAAATATGCAATTTTTAACCAATTATGTAGACCTCGTAACTTCAACAAGAAATTTGTCAAGTGGAAGAATGAAAAGAAAAAAAATTGTTTTTTTGAGAAATGGATTATTTTAAGAGCAGTGGCTATCAATTTAGTGAAAGTGTGCCCTTTAGTGCAGTGGAGACACAGCTATCTATTTTTATACATACATACATGCCTACATTTTTAATCACTTCAATGAAGCAAATGTTTAGTCACCAAACCCTATTTTTAAAACAAGAAGGTGATTCAGTGAGAACTGTGATTTAATAAGATTAACCCCACAGAAGTGTGGAGACAGGAAGATCTAGAGCCAAATAGAACAGTTAGGAGACTACTGTCTTAATCCAGGTGTAAACTTGATAAGAATTTGAGATATGGTAGCAGTAATGAACTGCATAGGAAAAAAGGCAAAGGTTCATAACCACCTATCAGGTTTGCTTTTTTTTTACATTAAAAAATTAACCGATATCTGTCAATATTATCACCAAAACCTTTACCATCTCAAAGAAAGATATTCAACTTAATGAATTTTTAGAATAGTTAATAGCTTACACTTCAAAGGGGAGAGAAATGAGGTAAGATCATGAAATTTTCCTCCGCTAATGTCTTGTAGTAAACCCATTAGAAAACCATTTGTATTTAATTGCTTAGTCACAACAGAAGACTAAGAGTGACATAACTCTAATGGGATGAAAGTAGATTATGGTTCAATACCCTGTACTCTGATAGTCTGCAATAGCAATACCCTTGGAGGCCATTTCATTTAATTTACTTAGAGCTGAAGAAAAAAGCAGAGAATTTTTTCATTAAATGGATTCATAATAATTAAATGGACTCATATTAAGTGAAGTTTTTATTAAACGGAACTCATAATGGTTTGTTGTATCTTTAAAAGGTAAAGTTAAATCTGGGCTTAATTATTATATTGCCCTTCAACGACAAAGAAGAAAGGCTATGATTCAAATTGAATATCTAAAAACAATCCCCTGAGACTCCTGGAATAAACAAGGAGCTGCACGAAGATTAGTTCAGGAGATTCTATGTTAGATAAGAAAAAAACTAATCATTGCTCAGTAACTATGTTGCAAACACTTAGACAGTCTGTAACTCCTCCTTGCTCTTACAAAATTCATTTTTCATTCTTTCCCTTAAGTGGCGATATTGGATTAGATGGAAGGCAATACTTTTTTTAACTCTGAAATTTATGACTCGTTTGATTTTATATTTTAAGATATACTTTCCTCCAATTCTCCTACATATCGATTATAAGTAGGTTTTTAGCCCTCTACTCCATGAAAAGTATTCTTTTCCAATATCTGCTAATAACTATAGTGACCATTATATTGCTAAATCGAATAGTCCATTTTCCATTTTTAGCTTTAAAATTCTTCTCAATCAGTCCCTCTTATCCCATTCATTCTCTAGCCTCATGTCTACCTCCATTTTCTTTATTCCACTTCAGTAGCATACACCTTCTTCTCGGTGGGTTTCGGTATTGCTAAGCCTCTAACCTTTGTCAGGCATTTGCTCAAAGAGCACCTTCCTAGTGATAGCTTCCCTAAACATTCATTGTGTGTGTGTGTGTGTGTGTGTGTGTGTGTGTGTGTGTGTAAATATATACATAGCATAAAATTTACCGTTTTTGCCATTTTTAAATATATAATTCAGTGGCATTAGGTACATTCGCCTTATTGTGCAGCCATCACTACCATTCATCTTAAGAACTATTTCATCCCAACAGAAACTCTGTGCCCATAAATAATAACTCCCTATGTTCCTCCCTCCAGCCTCTCTGCCAACCAGCATTCTCCTTTTTGTCTGTATAAATTTGACTATGCAAGGTACGTCTTACAAGTGAAATCATAAAATATTTATCCATTTGTGACTGGCTTATTTCACTTAGCATAATGTCCTCAAGGGTCACCCAAGTTCTAATCTATGTCAGAATTGTCTTTCTTTTTAGAATGAATGATATTCTATGGTGTATATACCGCATTTATTTATCCACTCATTCATCAATGGACACTTTTAGCTGTTGTGAATACTACTACTAAGAACATGGATATGCAAATATCCCTTCAAGTCTCTGCTTGCCTTTCTTTGGGGTATATACCTAGAAGTAAAATCATATGATAATTCTATACTTTTTAGGAATTTTTATACTGTTTTCTACCACAGGTACATTATTTTACATTCCTCCAGCAATGCATAAGAGTTCCAGTTTCTCCACATTCTATGTAACACTTATTTTCTGCTTTTTTTAGTATGTTTTCCCTTAGTTTATTATTTTACACCCACCTAATTATAAAATAGTTGTTAAATCTATAGTAATATAAGCCTGGATAACATATGTTTTTATATATACACATATATACACACACTTAGATATAATATTTACAAAGAATAATAACATTTCAGAAGAAAACCAAGAGGCACTCAACGTTCAATTAAACATGATGGATTATACATAAATATTTTTTTATTACTGTTTCAACTGAAATATCCATAAAGTGGAATAAAAGAATGCTGAAGATGATAAGGGTGCCTGGGTGGGTCAGTCAGTTAGGCGTCTGGCTCAGGTCATGTTCTCAGGGTCATGGGATGGAACCCCGTGTCAGGCTCCATGCTCAGTGTGGAGTCTTCTTGTCCCTCTCCCTCCTCTCTCCCTCCCCTTGCTTGTGCACTTGCTCTTTCTCTAAAATAAATAAATAAGTATTTAAAATAATAATAACGATGATAATGATGATGTCAGTCACAACAAAGACAAAAGGAGAAAAAAGGATAATTTGTTGCTTGTTGCAATATTGATGGACAGGAGTCATCTAACAAAACAGATCACAGAAAGTGAAAACTAAGAGATCAGTGAAAGAATCACAAAAGTTAGCTGATGATCACTGAAAGCATAAAACATCAAGAATGGGAACATCAGTTCTCTCATATAGTGAGGTGTAGGATGGGGCTTGAAACAATAATTTTTTATAGACTTTAGGTCCTACAGATTTCCCCCCACCTGGAGGCACTGCTGTCCTATAGAACTGAGGCTCAAAACTTGATGGGACATCCTCCTGGAAAGAGGAAGGAGGCGAAAGACTAGACATTGAATGATAAAAACACTGCTTCCCTTCTCCCACTTGGCTCATGAATGCTATCATCTCAAGTAAGAGATTAAAGAGAGATCTTCTCTAGGAAAACTGCTCAGTCCAAGGAAAACTGTTACAGGGATTTATATTTAGTATTATCCCAACTATTCAGCCAGACGATTGGGACAAGCGCATCTTCTACGGCTTTTTTAGTGTATCTCTTTAAATGTGACCTCTTATAAAATGGTTGCCAAATATTTCATCAAAACTTCTCTACCAGAAAGATATTAAATAAATACAAGAAAAGAAAACCAAAACATACTGTGCAGACAGTGGAAGAAAAATTCAAAGAAATAATAAAAATGCCATTACAGATATGTAAAAGAGGATACTGCATTCACAATACAAGAGTAGAAGTTTATAAAGAAAAGAACATTCAGAGACCAACATAGGTCTCATAAAATAAAAACATGATATCAAAACTGAAAACAATATCACTCAAAAGTTTGAAAGTTGTATTTGGTCATTCTTCCAGAAAATATGAAGATAAAAAATAAAAGTGAAAGATAAGAAAATTAGTGGAGGAAATTATAAGGTGAATAAAAAGCAAATCCCTAGAAGTGAAGATTCTGAATTTTTAGATAAAGAAGTCCCAGCAAGCACTACTCTGCACAATTTGTACAAATAGACCTACCCCAATGTAAGTAATCAAAAAATTCCAAAACAGTGGGTAGGAAAAATATGCCAAATGCAGACAGGGAGAAAATCCAAATAGATCTCATGCAACAACCTGGAAGTACGAATGACTAAAGACTGTTTAATAGCCTAAATAAATTTCAGAAGATATTAGGAAAGCGCTTTAGAAAATCTTAAGGAAAAAGCATTTCCAATCTTGAATTCTACATTCATCCAACTTCAAGTGAAGAAAGAGGTAGAGTAAAAATATCTCCAGAAATATGTGTATAATCCAAACACTGTCGTTTAGAAGTTACTACATAATGTGCTCCACCTATGCAAGGAATTAAACCAAGAAAAAGAAATACAAGAGTTCTTCCCCAGAAGTGATATAAGGAAATGTCCAGGATGGTGGTAACAGAAGCATGAGAAAGGACTCCAGAGAAGATGTCTCCAAGGAAGAAAAAGATGAAATTAATAGACACCCTAAAGTGCTTAAATGTTTTGTGATGATATAGACACTTCTGAAAGACAGCTTGGAAATAAACATGTAAGTGATCCATAGAAAATTATGCAAAGAGCAACAATGGGGAGTCAACACCACAGGGGAAAAAAGTGAATGAGAAAGTAATTCATTGCATTGCTCAGTAAAAATATTTACAGTCTCTTAAATTACTGAATATTTATGCAATAAAAGATATTAAGAGGAAGGGAGTATATGAAAATAAGTATCTCTCACAATGGGAAATAAACAGAAAAATTAAGAAAAACTTAGACATAATAAAGAAAAATATTGATGTTAAATAGAAAAATTAAGGAATGGCTGTACAAGCATATTGTTAAAGAGACTTTAATATATTTACCTGAAGAGAGTAAGAATTTGGTATGTGGTGTGACTCAAGAGACCAATGAGTTGTCTGTTGGTTTTTATTTTTTATAGCCCTTAAACATGCACATTTAAAAAAATAAAGATTTATCAAAATATAGACACTAAGTATCTCATAGAAAGTTTGGATCTTCTGAGACTGAGACACCAAGATGAAATTACACGTATAGGAGATTTATTGCGTAAACTCTTAAGAAGATTAAAGAGTAGAAGAAATGGGGGTAGTCAAGGAGTACCTTCTGACAATAATGCAAGCCTGAGACCTATGAAAAGACAGAGGAAAAATGAAGGTCTTGTCTTTAGAGTCTCAGACTGCACAGCAGCTCTGAGAAAGGCTTAGCCAGCCAGACCCTGAACAAACCTATTCTAAGAGTCCCACATTGTGCGAAAAATGACCAACCTCTAATACTTCCATCATGTTTTGTCATTGGTTAGTAGCAGCCCAGGAAGAGACTAGTCTTGCAATGAGTGCTGTTGTGGAGATTAAGGTGCAGCAGATGGAGGATGTCAGCTCTCTCAAAGGGAAAAATGACCTGTGCATTTCCATGGCTGCAGCCATACTAAAAATGGAGAACATGTAAAAAGCTTTCTGTTAAAAGTTTTCAATTAAATCACCAGTTCTCCTCTTAGAGATAATAGATATTTAAGGTACAGTTACAGCGTGTAGTCTAATTTTTAGAAATTTTAAGTTCTTTCGCCTATAAAGATTTTGTTAATTTTACAGAAAAGTTTGTATGGTTCTTCAAAATAGTATTTTTTTTAAAGATTTTACTTATTTACTTGACAGAGAGAGACAGCCAGCAAGAGAGGGAACACAAGCAGGGGAGTGGGAGAGGAAGAAGCAGGCTAGTAGCGGAGGAGCCTGATGTGGGGCTCGATCCCATAACACCGGGATCACGCCCTGAGCTGAAGGCAGACGGTTAACGACTGCGCCACCCAGGCGCCCCCAAAAGAGTATTTTTATCCATTTAAAGAGCCACAAAATTTTCTTGATGAAACATAAACTTAACACAGATATAGATTGAGATCTGGATCTATTCATTAATATACATATATGTGAATTGTCTAAAATATGTATACATATATGTTCATCTAATTTAGTCTGAATTATATCAAAGAGTACAAAATACGATAGTATAATAAGTCATAATAATAAAATATTTTCTATTAATATTTCCTAGAAATCATGAATAATAGCAATTACCAATTGGTTTAAAATTGTATTTTATTTATTCTATAATTATTTCATTTATTCATGACCGTAGGTAGGCATGAGTAATTTATCATCTCTGTTTACTTAAAAATAATTATAACACATTTTAACAACTACAAGATTAGACATTATACAATAAGGAAGGAGATAAAAGAAGAAGGGGTCACTTCTGTTGCATCAGCCATTGAAGAGCAGCAACCATGGCTCTGCACTGCCCCACGGATGTGGGTCTCAAGGTGACCAAGACTGTGAGCAAGCTGACGTACTGCTACTGCTGGGGGCTCCTCATCAGAAGGCACATGCTCCAAGATGTGTGTGGCTTCCCCCCATAGTGCACCATGGAGTTGTTCAAGGACCCCAAAGACAAATAGGTCCTCAAATTCATCAAAAGAAAAGTGTGGACATGCATCTGGCTGTCATGAGGAAAGCAGCTGCCAAAAGGAACTGAGCCCCTCCCTGCTCTGTGCATAGTAAAACCTTCATAGAAAAAAAAGGACCAACTCAGCCACAGAATAAAGGAAACTTTCACAGAGACTGCTACACTTGAAAGGAGTCACATAGGATGAATTTACAAGGCAAAAATGAAAAATTTAAAAATATATTCAAAGAAAAAATAACCTGCAAGAACGTGGAATTGTGAAATGACATCGCGCACCTAGGGGATCCTTCAGGATGACTTGTTGGGTAGTCAGGAGGCTGTCAGATCTACTGAGACACAGGGGCATTTTTAAATTTCACTTACACTTTTCAACTCCAGAATTCCAGTTTTGTTCTTTTTTTAAAGAAATAATTTCTCTTTGCTGATACTCTCTACTAGAAGCAATATTGTCAACATGACTTTTCTTGTGTCTTTAATCATGATTTCCCTTAGAATATTTTTATTATGGCTATTTTAAAGTCTTTTCTGATAATTCTAACATCTAGTCACTCTCACAGGTAGTTTTTGTTGTCTGCCTTATTACCCTCTGTATCAGTCATATGTTCTTATTTCTTTGCATGCCTTGTCAGGTTTTGTTGCTGCTGTTGTTGTTTTTTTAACTGTATAATTTATTTTTTAGAAGATTTATTTATTTATTTATATGAGAGAGAGAGAGCACAAGCAGGAAGGGCAGAGGGAGAGGGAGAAAGAATCTCAAGCTGACTCCACACTGAGCATGGACCCAACACAGGGCTCAATCTCATTACCCCAAGATCACAACCTGAGCTGAAACCAGGAGTCTGGTGCTTAACTGACTCACCACTCAGGAGCCCCTTCACTGGATAATTTAGATAATGAGTTGTACTCACTTTGGGTACTCCCCCCCCCCCCCCCCCGGAGCTTGTAGCTTGTTATGGTTATTGGCTTGTTTGCTTATTTAATGACTAGTCAGGTTATTTTAGTGGTGTCTATTCCTCTTCTCCTCTATGCTCCCAAAGCAGTGTTAAACCTCTGATGTTTCTCTTGAAGGAGGTATATCTTGGGTATGGCCACAATCACCCTGTGATGGCAGTGACTACAGTAGGCTCTCTCCCTCTCTTCCTTTAACCACACTCAGCTGCTAAACTCCTCTGATTACCAGCTGACTGCCTTATTGATTTCAACAATTCCGTAGACCATAAATTGCTCTACAAATTAATTAATCAAATTCTGGCTTGTTGGAAGGAAGAGTTCTGAAGTCAGTGTTTGATATATGTTCTGACCTCAAGAAGGCTCCACTCAGCTATCTTATTCCCCATTTTTCACTTGAAATTAGATGGTCAACAATTTAGCCTATATCTTGAATCTCCTTCAACTGTCTTCTACCTCAGCCTCCACTGTTTTTGATGGCACACTTAGGCTTGGACATCTACATGCTGTGTTGCAATGAAGTGAGTCTCTTAGGAAGAGATTAGGACCTCTCTGCTTTATGGTCTGCTTCTCTCCCAAGGCAAAATCTCTAAACCAAGGCTCTGGAGATGGTGTTGGGAACACTAGCAAGATTCTCTCTGAGTGATACTCACTGTCTAGGAGTCGAGCACTCAATGGAAGGCAGGGACATCAACTTGAGATCCATTTGACTTGTCCCTCTTGGCATGGAGGCACCACTTTATGATCCAGGGCAAGGGTAATCAGGGCCCAGTATTTTCAGCACACCATACCTTCTTGAGTTGAGTTGAAGCTGGCCTGAAAAGTGGATCTCTCACTTTTCATCTGCATCCTGGGATTTAGCTTTAGCAAAAAGTTATTGGGAGCAGGATGAGAAATGCTGATATCTTGCTTTTCTTAAGAAGAAAGCCCTTTGGGAGCTGGGGAGAGAGGAAGCTCTGTGCTCTTGAATGTAGCAGTCTGGAGTGCTGTCTCCACCTTATTGAGCTGGGACGGGGAAGGAGGAAACATTTTGCTGTTGTTGTTCAAATACCATATTCTTGCTTTTCTTGCTGTATTTCATAGATTTCCTTATATATATATGCTTATTCATTTATTGCTTTCCCTCAGGACCATTTCCAAAGACTTTAAATGATTATTTGTCTGTTTTTTAAAGGATCTTCACCAGTTTCACTAGAGACCAGGGCAGAAAAGCTCCTCCCACTGTCATGCTGATAGTCAGTCTCTTCGTTTTTTGTTTGTTTTGTTTTTTATTATGATATGTTAGTCAACATACAGTATATCACTAGTTTTTGATGTAGTGTTCCATGATTCATTGTTTGCATATAACACCCAGTGCTCCATGCAGTACATGCCCTCCTTAATACCCACCATCAGGCTAGCCCATCCCTCCACCCTCTCCCCTCTAAAACCCTCAGTTTGTTTCCCAGAGTCCATAGTCTCTTGTGGTTCATTTCCCCTTCTGTTTACCCACCTTTATTTTTCCCTTACTTCTCCTACCGATCTCCCTGCTATTCCTTATGTTCCACAAATGAGTGAAACCATATGATAATTGTCTTTCTCTGCTTGACTTATTTCACTTAGTGTAATCTCCTCCAGTCCCATCCATGTTGATGCAAATGTTGGGTAATCATTCTTTCTGATGGCTGAGTAATATTCCATTGTATATATGGACCACATCTTCTTTATCCATTCATCTGTTGAAGGGCATCTCGCCTCCTTCCACAGTTTCGTTATAGTAGACAATGTTGCTATGAACATTGGGGTGCATATGGCCCTTCTCTTCACTACGTCTGTATCTTTCGGGTAAATAGCCAGTAGTGCAATTGCTGGGTCATAGGGTAGCTCTATTTTTTTTTTTTTAAAGATTCTATTTATTTATGTGACAGAGAGACAGCCAGCGAGAGAGGGAACACAGCAGGGGAGTGAGAGAGGAAGAAGCAGGCTCCCAGCGGAGGAACCCGATGCGGGACTCGATCCCGGAATGCCGGGATCACGCCCTGAGCCGAAGGCAGACGCTTTAACGACTGCGAGGGTAGCTCTATTTTTAACTTTTTGAGGGGACTCCACACTGTTTTCCAAAGTGGCTGTACCAACTTGCATTCTCACCAACAGTGTAAGAGGGTTCCCCTTTCTCCACAGCAGCTTCTTTCATGACACATCTCCAAAGTCAAGGGAAACAAAAGCAAAAATGAACTTTTGGGACTTCATCAAGATTAAAAACTTCTGCATAGCAAAGGAAACAGTCAACAAAACAAAGAGGCAACCCACGGAATGGGAGAAGATATTTGCAAATGACACTACATATAAAAGGCTGATATCCAAGATCTATAAAGCACTTCTCAAACTCAATACCCAAGAAACAAATAATCAAATCAAAAAAATGGCCAGAAGCTATGAACAGACACTTTTCCAATGAAGACATACAAATGGCTAACAGACACATGAAAAAATGTTCGACATCATTAGCCATCAGGGAAATTCAAATCAAAATCACATTGAGATACCACCTTACACCAGTTAGAATGGCAAAAATTGACTAAGCAAGAAACAACAAATGTTGGAGAGGATGTGGAGAAAGGGGAACCCTCTTACACTGTTGGCAGAGTCTCACCATTTTTAAAATTGAAAAGTAACATGGATATACACATATGTCTATTATATATATACATGTATATATGTATAAACATATATATATACACATATATATGTATATATATGTATTAACAAATTAACAAAGCCAAGAAATATCTAATTAATTTTTACTATGTGTCAAGTTTTGTTCCATTGCTAAGCTGGAGATGTAATAGTGAACAAAACAGATAATGTTGTTGCTCTTTGGGAACATGTATTCTAGTGAAAGAGAAATTAAGTTAGCAAATAAATATCAGGTGGATACAAGTACTATGAATACAAATGAAACAGGGTAGGGTGATACAAAATGCGAGACGAGTGAGTTCTGTTTTAGGAAGGAGGTCAGGGAAGACCTTTTGATGAGGTGATACTTGGGTATAGATCAAAATGATGTAAGGTGAGTCAAATGTTTATCTCAAGGAAGAGTGTTCCAGGCTAAAATGATATTAGGTGCAAAGACCCTGAGAGAGGAACCCGTGGCATGTACAAGGAAATGGCAAAGAGACCAAAGTAGATGGAATGAAGTGAGCAGGTGAAAGAATACTAGGAGATGAGATTAGAAAGGCAGCTGGTAGAAGATTATGTAGGTCCCTGCAAGCCTCCTTTAGGATTGAGTGATGTGGAAAACCATTGAAAATTTAGAACACAGAGTAGCATGTTCTGAGTTACATTTAAAAAATAGTTTCTAGATTGAGCATGGAGAATACACGGAAGTGGGGCAAGCATGGAAACAGGCTGAAGAGTTAGAGGGCTTTCCAACAAACCAAGCCATAGATAATGGTGGGTTGGACAAGGATATTTGTGGAACAAGGTAGTGAGAAATAGTTGATTATAGGTGCATTAAAGAAGTTGAATCTGTATGATGTCCTTTATGCATTTGATGCTGTATGAGATAGACTTTTTTGAACTGAGAAGTTGGAAAACATGGTGTTACCATGTAATAGAATAAAAACTTTGAGGGAGGAATATTCAGAGTGTGTGGAAGTAGAATTTTTTTTTTTTTTTTTGATCCATTGAGTTTGAGATGATGCCTGCAAATAACGTGTAGAAAATAGATTTTCAGGGGAAAAGAATGAATGGATATAGAAAAACAATTTAGACATTTTACAAAGTGACAGTAAAAATGTAGAGGCATTAAGTGTAAAGAGTAGAAAGATAGTAAGTAGAAATACTAGGACTGTTAATTGACAAATCAATGAAAGGGAAGAATCCAGGGTGACTTTGTTTTTGCTTTGGTTGGCTTTTTGGGAATTAATGCCATTTATCAAAATAGGAATTATAAAAGGAGGTATACTTTTGAAACTTGATTATAATTGATTTTTATAAGAACACATATTAACTGAATAGTACTTGTGTAATGTCAAATTCAGTGACTTTGGGAGATTAAATATTACTCAGGTAAGCAGGCCCAACCACACTGGGCTTTGAATTGTTAGAAGGGACAATGTCCCCAGATTGAATAAAAAGTAGATGTTCATAGCCACTGATAAGAAGTTAAATAGCTGTCAGACTACTAATCAATTCTCCAATTTTCCTTTGTGTATTAGTTTTCTGTATCAGGTAAGGATATCCGTGGGTCCCATCAATCCAGCTGTCTTTTGGAAGGTTTAAAGGTATTCCCAAAGTAAAAGAACTTTTTTTTTAATTGCACTTGGTGAACATTTTATGACCTGAGATTAAAGCTAAAAATATTAAAATCATCCAAAGAAACATCCAGCATCCACAATGAGAAAAGAGTATTGATTTCTAAAAAATATTTCATAATTTATTGAAATATATGTTTATAACTAAGATCCTCAGAAAATTTTTGTTGCTTTTCTATGTCAAAATATTCCTGTAAATTCGTGGACTGATTTCTGCAAATTCTCACAGCCACCATGAGTCAGCATCTTCTTCTGTCAAAGTAGCTACATGAATCTTATGTTAATCCATGCACTTGTTTTTCCTCATGCATGGCTAACAAGATGTTATTTGATCAAATTTGCTTTTCAAAGTAATATGTTGGGTTATCTTCATGTTTTGACCTTTAAATTAAAACTAAATTGCTTTTCATTACCCTCATATAAATAAGATACATTTTGCTAGTTATCAAACAATAAATGAAATAGTGAACTTTACCTGTTATTCCTAGTAGAAGAACATTTACATATTTTATGAATCACCTCTTAGAAAACAATTATCAGGGCTCCTGGGTGGCTCAGTAGGACTAAGCTTCTGGCTCTTGGTTTTGCTCAGGTCATGATCTCAGGGTCCTGAAATGAAGTCCCACCTTGGCGTCCCTGCTCAGTGCAGAGTCTGCTTGTCCCTCTCCCTCTGTTCTTCCCCCTACTCCCCTCGGTCTCTCTGGAGTAAATAAGTAAAGAAAGAAAGAAAGAAAGAAAGAAAGAAAGAAAGAAAGAAAGAAAGAAAGGGAAAGAAAGAGAAAGAAAGAAAGAAAGAAAGAAAGAAAGAAAGAAAGAAAGAAAGAAAGAAGAAAGAAAGAAAGAAAGAAAGAAAGAAAGAAAGAAAGAAAGAAAGAAAGAAAGAAAGAAAGAAATCTATAATTAGTACTGGCTCTGCTCTTCATTTGTAACATCTGTCTTCTATGCTCAGATTTTCTTCTTCCGTAAGAGCTATTTTATGTTCTCTCTCTTTCTCACATCCTCCTTTTCTTCCATCTATCATTTATTCTATGTCAGCGGTACATGGATATCCGCAAAGGATTATCCCAGGTTCTGGAAAAACAAGATGAATAAAATACAGTCTCTGCCATCAAAGATCTTATAATCCAGTAAATATATAGAGATAAAAGATAATAATTAATCAGTAGTGAGATGTCCATAACCATATGCATCACCGTCATCTTTGCATCTTTTATCAAAATATGAGTATTTAAGCTTCACCATCAGGGGATGCCTGGATGGCTCAGTCGTTGAGCGTCTGCCTTCAGCTCAGGGCGTGATCCCAGAGTCCTGGGATCGAGCCCCACATCAGGCTCCTCTGCTAGGAGTCTGCTTCTTCCTCTCCCACTCCCCCTGCTTGTGTTCCCTCTCTCGCTGGCTGTCTCTCTCTCTCTGTCGAATAAATAAAATAAAATCTTAAAAAAAAAAGAAATCCCTATATTATATAAAATAATAATAAAGCTATTTTATATGAACTTTAATTTTCAATATCAGAGACTCTCATTTTATCAGAGTTACTTTTTGGATTTATGTAACACATACTTCTATAGAATATCATCTTCTTGATCATCTATGTCTGAAAGGTGGCCAATGTTGAATCCATGTATTACGTTGTCACTGCAAGTTTTATCCCAAGGCACAAGCAAGCCATTTGTAGAGAGAACATTTTTTTCTTACTCTCTTGGAATATCTTTGTGATCTCTGCTACATAACCATTTTCTCTATTGCTTCTTTAAAGTATTTAACAAGCTTGTTTGTAGTGACATGCGGCCTTTAAATCTGTGAGGTCACATTCTCAGGAATAATTACTAATTGGTGTTAATTTTCTTTGCTTCCTTTTTTAACTTTTCTATTGGTGACCTCCACAAGTTTTCCAAATTAGCTTTGATTGAAGTCATTTCAGACTAATGTATCTTCTCTGGGCATTACTTTAATGCTCCAAAGAACGTAATTGGAAAAAGAAAATCCTCATAATAAGGAAGACGTGGTATAGGGATTCAAATACAAAATAGTTCTTTTTTTAGAGATGGGGAGGCTGTGAGGGGAGGAAGCCTTTTATTATATTTAGGGGTATAAGGCATTCAAGTACTTGCAAGTTTCCTGAATGTTTAAAATGTACCTCAATTTCAATAGGCCAAAATAAACTCAACATCTTTTCTTCAAAAAACAGCTTTCCTTCCTATATTCAAATTCTCAAGGAATAATAACAATATTGATCAATTTCTTTTCCTTATCTTCTATATGTAATCAGTCCCCCAAATTCCTCCTCAGTATTTATTTTATATGCTTTCTGTTTCCAGTGCTCTCATCTCATTTTAGACATCATCATTTAATCTCTGAACTGTTGTAAAAATCTTCAAACTGCTCTCCCTGTTTCAATTTTTCACACTCTGAGCCATGTTACACTGGTGTTCAAGTTAACTTTTTAAAATATACAGCTGAAAATATGGATTTCCCTATTTAATCATATATAACTATCTACAGTTCCTTGAACTCTCTATGCCTTTTAACATTTGCAAAATTGTTGCATGCTGATGTTTTGCTGAAATATTCTCTCCAATATGTGTGCCAATATGTATTCATAATCAATTTGGCCTTCTCTGGTAGAATTACTTTGTGTCCAGTCCTGCACATCACCCCTCAAAGCACTTACCATGATTCACGTATTACCGCTTACATATGTGGTTTTCCACCAGACTGAATCCTTAAAGGGGGAAAGACATATTCTATTCTTGTTTCTCCAATATAAAATATTGATATTTTGCAGAGTAAGCCCTTATGTTGAATGAATGAATGAGTAAAGGCAAAACATTAACTCAAAGCATGGTATCCATTTCTTTGTTAAAGAGTCAAAAAAAATTTGTTAGAAGTAAAAAGTAGGTGATGGTGTTAGGCAATTTGATAAGACCGGTAAATGTAACATGCATTACAAGAAAGTGAGAAGAAGTGGAAAAATAGGCGATGGTGGCCAGACATAGAGTTATGAGTTATGTTCAGGGCACCACGATAGGGGTAGGACTCCTATAGAAGCTGAAAGAATGTAATCTCTGAACAGGAGGTCAAGCTACTTTGAGGTTTCAGAACGAGAAGCATTCTGCATTTTACTTCTATTTCAATTGTCTAGCTGATTTGCTGAATCAAGGTGCCAAAGTAGACTGTGCTCCTAGTCCGTTAATATCCAAGAGCTGAGATGTTGGGACCCTCTAATTGCTAGATAATGACCAATATATCTAGACACTACAAACCTTGAAAGAGAAGGCTGGTTCTGTAGAACGCCCCATTTGTAAATTCACAGCATTCCTCCAAATTTCCCGTTTCCTCATTTAGTTTTATATTCATTTTTCTATAAGTAATATGAATTATTGTATGATAAAAAGAAATAAAAAAGGATAATCACATCACCATTAAGTACATTGTTTCTTAAAAACTGTCATATTTATTCATCGATCTTTTGTTTTGTTCTGATGGAGTATTCAATGACATTTTCAGTAGTCAAAAAATCCTAAAAACCTTAAAATACTATTTTGGCCATCCAAGAATTTAATTATGAAGATAACATCAAGGTTGACGAACATTTTTTAATATATCATATACACTGATTTACAGTGATGCACAAAGCCATCATTTTTATTTGTCTGATTTACTAGAAAATCCAATGCACGTGTGTGCGCATACCTACACAAACTCATTTCTGGTTTAATGAGAGCAGTAATAGAAATGGCAGCCTTTGCTTTCATGTTCTAAAAAATCTTATAGTTAATGCACACCATTACCTAAGGGAAGAAAAAATTGAAAACAGACGATGAGACTATCAAATATAAAGAAATAAATTTAAATGACTATAAAAATTAATTTAAAAATATCTCTCCTTTAGGGGTGCCTGGGTGGCTCAGTCAGTTAAACATCTGCCTTCAGTTCAGGTCATGATCCCAGAGTTCTGGGATCAAGCCCCGCATCAGGCTCCCTGCTTCTCCCTCTCCTTTTCCCTCTCCTGCTCCCCCTGTTTGTGCCATCTTCCTCTCTGTCAAATAAATAAATAAAATATTTTTAATAAATAAATAAAATTAAAATTAAATTATCTCTCCTTTAAATGAATAAAGAAAGCTTGGAGTTATAGCCAAACAATGTTCATATACCTATGTATTTCACATACTAAATTTCTAATATTTTATTATATTAAATACTGCTATTCTGCTGAATTGCTTCCTGTCTTCACCTTAGTTTTAATATAAAAATAATTTGTGCTTCCAACATACTATAAGGGAAAATATTTAATTTATAGCTATGCTATTTGCAAAGATAACTCACAGAGTGATTAATCTTTTTACAGAATTACATATTTCAAATTATCAAAGAAATTAAAGCTAAATCTCAAGGAAGTGTATAATTTTTTCCCAAAAAAAACCTCTCAGCTAAATGTCATCACTGTCTTTCTCATGATTTTGAGGCATCTAAATATATACAGTACACATATGCCAAGAATATGTAATGAGGGGCGCCTGGGTAGCACAGCGGTTAAGCGTCTGCCTTTGGCTCAGGGCGTGATCCCGGTGTTATGGGATCGAGCCCCACATCAGGCTCCCCCGCTATAAGCCTGCTTCTTCCTCTCCCACTCCCCCTGCTTGTGTTCCCTCTCTTGCTGGCTGTCTCTATCCCTGTCGAATAAATAAAAATAAAATCTTAAAAAAAAAAAGAATATGCAGTGAGAGTGTTTTTGACTTATTAAAGCCTATCATGAAAAATAAATGCACATACATGATAAAAATTATTCCATATCAATAAATGTGTTTGCACTGAAAAATATAAATGTTTCTTCCATCCCAAATTTTCAGACTCACACTCAATAGTGTATCTAACTTCAAAATTTATTGTATCTCCTAAAGAAAGATATTTATTATTTGTATATTTTTTGAAACAACCAAGCAAACAAAAGAAATTGTAAGAAAACAGTTGTTCTGTTAGTACTGTGTTATTGAAAAATATATCATTTTTTACAGTTTCTCTCTTAAGTTACACAAATTCAACTCATTCTATCAATGGGTACATATTATTTTTAGCACAGATGTGCCATAATGTATTTGTTCTCTATTGATGGACTTTATTTTGAATGTTAGTTAGATCCTGGCCATAAAATATTCCAGGCATAGCTTGTTGTCTTTTGATCTTTGATTACCTCGTCAATTATTTAAGTGCTATTCCTCAGTCAAATTAGTAATTTAGGTTTCCCATATATTTTTGAGTCAAATATATGTGTTTATATTCTTAGAAATTCGATCAGCCTATATTTTTGAATCTTATACACTACTTCAAATCAATCACAAAATTCCATTAGCTCTCTCTTAATAATAGGTGTAGGATTAACTATTCATTTGCTGTCACCAATTCGGTGAAAGCCACCTTTATCTCTTACTTATTTTATTAGTTTCCTAACTGGTTTCTTTATTTCTGAACTTGCCATTCCTCTTTGTTTTCTACGCAAAGCAGCCAAACTTGAATTTTGTTTAGACCACATTTCTCCACTGCAAGAACTGTCCAATGGCTTCCTGTCTCATTTCAAGTAAACCTCAAGTCCTTAAAATGACTTAAAAGTTTCCATAGGACCAGGTGCTTTATTACTTCTCTGGCCTCATTTTCTACTATTCCTCATCCCATGTTCAGTTTTACTCTAGGGATCTCTGCCTTTCCTTAGACATACTAGGGAACAGCTCAATTTGCGTACAATGCTCTCCCTGAGATATTGTGACAGATGGGAGAGTCTTCATTTTGTGAATGGAGGTCTTGGTTCTGGGGTTCCCCAGGAAAGATTTACGTGAGGATCCACACTGGAATGAAGACATCCAGAAGCACAAAGCAGTTTATTAAGGATAGTACACTGTCAAGGTGGGAGAGTCAGCAGGCCCAGAGGCTGCAACTGCACCAGGCTTGGGGTGTCTTGTCTTTTTATGTTTTCATAGGTTGTGGGTCATAGCGAGAGTGATCTCTGACTGAGGTTGTTTCCAATCATCTAAAGGATTCCTATCAGCTGGGAGCGGGAAGATTTTAGCTCTGCAAAGTTCCTGCTGGAATAGTCATGGACATCTTTCCCCATGGTTGGGGGGGGGGGTTGTAGTTCAAAACCACAATGTAAATATATTATAATGAAGCTTATAGGCTACCCTGGGTCAGAGGTTGGAGAGGACAACCCATGTTCTGCACCTCTGGCTCTTGGTCTGTCAGCCCTGAGGTGTCAGAAGCCATAAGGCCAAGATGTTAAAAGCCACAAAGTCAGGATGTTGTGCCCTCAGGTTTCTAATATGTCACCTATTTATCACTGCATTTGCCTCTAGGTCCTATCTAAATAACTCTACTCTTATCAATATGTGCATGGTTTACTCATAAACTTCTCTGAGGATTTTGCTCAATTTTACTTCTCTGAGGTCTTTCTTTACCACCTTATCTAAAAATTGCAACCCACTTTCTTACCTTATTGTTCTCTGTAGTACTTACTACTGTATGATATGTTATACAGTTTAATAATTCATCTTTCTGATTTACTGTCTCTGCATGCTAGTGTAAGCTCCATGACAAGAGAGATTTTGTCTGTTTTGCTGCTGCTAGACTTCCTAGCACATATAGCAACATCCAGCCTATTGTGGTTCTCATTCCTAACATCATTTATATTCTCTTTTCTCTTCTCTGTTTTCGTTTTTTCATTTTTTTCCTATTTTATTGGTCTTTTAAAATTTAAATCTACTTTGATTTAAATCAAACCTTTTCTACTTAGTATGGATTTATATTATTACTTTTGTTTGTTTTCTTAGCTGCTTGAGTTGAATGCCTAGTTTGTTGATAATTTTTTCCCCTAATAAATTTTCCTCCAGTAAACATCCCACGCAGAGATTGTATTGTGTTGATTTCTAAATAATTCTTATTCTAGAGGTGCCTGGGTAGCTCAGTTGTTAAGCATCCTACTTTGGCTCAGGTCATTATCTCCGTGTCCTGGGATCTAGCTCTGCCTAGGGCTCCACACAAGAAGTCTGCTTCTCCCTCACCTTCTCCCTTTGCTCCTCCCTGCACTTGTATTCTCTCTCTCTCAAATAAATTAATAGATCTTTTTAAAAATGACAATAATTCTTCTTCTGATTATCCTCCTTATTGTTTAGAAGAGTCTTTTCCTTTGGCTACTGGGTTTTGTTATTTCCATTTGTTGGTTGGTTGGTCAAGTAGTTCACATCTTCCAGATGAAAGGAGTATTTCGGTGTCCCTATCATTTCTAATTTATTACATAGTATTCAGATAATATTTTTGTATGCTTTTCACTTTTTTACAGTTTCAGGGTTATTTTTAAACTTTCTATGCTGTCCTACTAATGAAATTTCTCTTACTGGCCCATTATCTCCCTGATTTCATCACTAACCATCTTACTGACTTCATCTTACCCCTTTTCCTGTTATCTTTCTTTGCCATAGTTTAAAGTGATTAAAAGAAGTTCAAGAAAATTGGGGGGAATAACCAGATTAAATTTATTTCCTCAGGAAGTTATGGGAAAAGACTTTTGGACAGATGTCCTCTAAACTCTCTAATCAGATTGGAAGAGTAAAATAGGATATGTATGTATACAGCTCTAAATGACCTTTGAATTAAGTCTTCCTCAATTCAGAGTCACAGATCAATATTGTTCTGGGAGTAAAGCAAGGACAAAATACAGGGTTTATTTTTAAACTAAATGTATTCAACTTAAAGGACCTTATTAAATTTTGAATTTAACTGCCTTGCATTTGGTGTGTAAACATTTGTTTTGCTAATATGATATGTTGATATAAGTTTTTAATTTATTTTTTTAATGCACTCACTTGTTAAAATAGATATTGGGAATTCAATGCATCCCCTCAGGTGTCCCCCACCTAGAAAACCAAAATATATGGGAATCTGGGGCCTCTCAGTATGCCAAGAGCAAGAGGTACTAATATGACCCAAAAGTTCTGTAATTCAGCTTTTCTTTTACTGACATACATAAAAGGTCTTCTCTTCCTATTTATTCCATGTAGAGTTATGAACTTTCCTTGAGTTGAAACTCATTCTAAGTTTTTGTGAGCTGATATATCTCTCCCGCTTTTCCTATTTTGGAACCATCTTGGTTAAAACACACAGGGACAAGAAAGAGCTATGGCTGGAACTTGTTTTCTACTACCCTTCCCCCAAAAGAAAATGGCTAACACTTCCTGCTGTGTAGAATAGAGCTTGCTGAATTCTAACTGGCAATTCACAAAAGAGCTTTCTGTAAACAGGAGCTTAACATTTAACTGCCAACATAAGAAATTTAGAGTAAATTGAATTTTCTATGGCCTCCCAGGTCCATCAATGGAAATCAACAAGCTGAAGAAGCCACACTTAGCTGTTGCTAAGTTACAGTGAATACCCATTGTAATGCACGTGGATGTACATTAATTCCAAGTACTGTCATTATGCACTGCGGTAATACAAAGAAGAACAAATAGATTTAAAATGATTTTTAAAACCCATTAAATTAAACAAAGCCATATCCTCTTGCTCCATTTTTTCCCCTTGTCTTCAAGTCTTTTTTTTTTTATTGTTGTTATTAGAACTTAACAAAAAGAGAAGAGAGGAAAATGTGGCTTTACAGGTAGAAACATAGCACATGCTATGTTTCTGCCTGTAAGACAACAGCATAGAAAGCAGTTCTAAGAAATAAAATGTGCATATACACAATAAAAATGTAGAACATATCTTCAACATTTTCTTGCTGCTCAGTGACCACACAATGCTATTACCAAAGCTTACTTAAAATGAAGTTTATTCTGAGACAGAAATTTACAATTTCCACCTGAAAACCAATAACTGTGGCTCAGCTATACTGAGATCCCGAACTGAGAAAGAGAGAATTGTTACTACATCATTCTGAAATAGATATTCCGTATGAAGTCTATTCACTTTAAAGTCCCAAATTGCCAGTATAAATGCATCTTCCTAAGAATCTTGAAAAAGCATTGCACTCGTATCTTTTAAAAAAACAACAAACAATTTTAAAAATAGATTGCTCATTGTGTATGAATTATACTCAATATATGATTTATTAAACAAGTTACCTAAGTTCTTTCTACGTAATATGTTATAGTATATACATCCTTTACAACATCTAATAATATGTATCTATATAAATGCCATAAGTATAACTAAAATTAATATATAAACTTGATATTAATCCATAATCTCTATTCTCTGAAACCATGTCCCTTTCCTCTTTTCTTATTTGCTAATCTGCTCCTGCTGTCCTTGCCATCCCATTCTCAGCGTTTCATACCCTCCACATTGTATCTTACTTGTGTATTTTCTTACGTTATTCATTCAGTCAAGAAATATTTGAATACCAGGTGCCAGGTCTATGCTAGGTACTAAAAACCACAGTAGAAAGTAGTATCAGCTTGGGTTTCTGCCTTCTAAGAGACTATGGCCTAAATATAATTAAATAAATGATCATGTGTGTGTGTGTGTGTGTGTGTCTATACCTATAATATGTGCTACGGAGGAGAGTTGCAGGGTGCCTTGAAACCACATAACTAGAAAGGAAGTCAAGGAAAACTGACTTAAGGAACTAAGAACTGAGGGGAGAGCTATAGGATGAGTTGGTATTCAATCAGGCACAGTGAGTAGAAGTAGAGATTTCCAATCAAAGGCATGAGGATATATGACATGGTGGGAGAACACAGAGTGTGAGTGAAAGGCCTATGTGAAATGAGGCTAATGGGATAAGGGCCAGTTAATATAGTGCCTTGAAGAACATTTAAGGAAATTGGTATTTATCCTAATAGCTATGGAAAGTTATTGAAGTTGTGTAAGCTGCAGTGGGTAACAGAGTTTGTTTTTTGCTTTTTTTTTTTTTTTTTTTTTAGATTTTATTCATTTATTTGTCAGAGAGTGAGAGAGAGAGAGAAAGAATGTACAAGCAGGGGGAGTAGCAGGCAGAAGGAGAAGCAGGTTCCCTGCTGAGCAAGGAGCCTGATGTGGGTCTCAATCCCAGGACCCTCAGGTCATGACCTGAGCAGAAGGCAGATGCTTAACCGATTGAACCACCCAGGCATCCTGGGTAACAGAGTTTAAAAGTGGAAAAAAGAATTAACATGGACACCCTACTTAGGAAGGGATTGCCCCAATCTAGTTTAGAGAGGATGACTATTTGCATTAAGGTAGTGATAAGATCCAGGTAGGTAGATGGATTTGGATAGGTTTAGAAATTACCATTAATAAATAATGATGATGCAAAGGATATAGGATGTGGGGGATAGATACGTTAAGGGTTACTCCACGGAGATGACTTTCACAGATTTAGGTGTGAGGAGTGACTCGTTTTCAATACCTTAATTCTGAAGCATCTTTGAAAAATTCAAGTTGAAATTATAAGCTCAAGTTCTAGGATGATGATTGCAATATATGAGTTGATCAAATGGTGAAAACTGAAGCAGTGTGGATATAATTTATTAGAGAGAGAATATGGAAAGAAAAAAGAAGAGAAACCAGGAATAAAATTTGAATAATCCCAACTTTTAATTACTATGTATAGGAGAGCATTTCCAAAAGAGAGGCTAAAGAGTGACCATAAATGTCAGAGGAAATTCAAGAAAGTGGGGGGAAAATTTCAAGATGAGAGAATTCAGAAATGTTGGATGTTTCTAAGAGGTCAATTGAAATGAACACGAGAATATTCCTACCAAATTTAGAGACAAGGAAGTAGTTCATTAATTATGCTAATAAAAACCAGAATTAAGGGCAGCTTAGAAAGGGTTGAGAGGGGAATGAGAAGATAAGCAATGAGGAAAGGAAATAAAGAAAACCATTTTGATAAATTTCTTAGTTTCTTTAATATTTCAAAAATTCAGTCTTGAATATGTCTCTGAGAATCTGTTATTTTAGTTCTTATCACATAATGAAAAATATGAATGCTACTTTGCAATGCATAGGTCCTATGTTGTTTCTTCCCCCAAAAAATAATGCTACAGAATGCAACCATGGCTATACTTGGGGATACTTCATAGATCTTACTAATATTGAACAAAGGAACAACAGTCAGAGTTGGAATTGACCAGATGTCTCTCCTTAATTTGATGAAGTGTTTATCTTTGTTTGTGTGCCTGCTTGTTTGTTTTATGCTCACTGCTGCCTCTCTAAAAGAGTTCAGGTTTAAAAATTGTACATTTTTCGCTTGACTTGTGATTTTGGCTATGACCAGATTTCATGTGCTTTACACTAACTTGACTGCTTTCTAGATGCAGGGGGGAAATTAACTCAAGTATTTCTGGGGCACCTGGGTGGCTCAGTTGGTTAAGCATCTGCCTTCAGCTCAGGTCATGATCCCAGGATCCTGGGATCCAGCCCCACATTGGGCTCCCTGCTCAACGAGGAGCCTGCTTCTTCCTCTCCCTCTGTCATCCCCCCTGCTTGTGCTCTCTCTCTCTTTCAAGTAAATAAATAAAATCTTTAAAAAAATAAATAAACCAAGTATTCTTTTTCTATTGTTCTTATTTGCCCCACCTTAGTATTTTCCACCTTGCACCACTAAGTGGAGAACATTAAATAGAGAAGGTGGGGTGTACATAGTCACTGGACTACACATTTGAAAAACTATCCACTGGATTATTAAAAAAAATAAAGTGTCTTTAAAATTGGAACAGACTGATTAACAGCAAAGAAATTGACTCAGTAACAAAAACACTCCCAAAAAGCAAAAGTGCAGGACTAGATGGCTTCACAGGTGAATTCTACCAAATACTTAAAGAAGAGTTTACTCTTTTCAAACTATTCCAAAAAATAGAAAAGGAAGGAAGACGTCCAAATACATTCTATGAAGCCGGCATTACCCTGATACCAAAACCAAATAAAAGACCCCACAAAAAGAGGAACTATAGGTCAATATTTCTCATGAATGTAGATGCAAAAATCCTCAAAAAATATTAGCAAAACAAATCCAATTATACATTAAAAAATGATTTACCACAATCAAATGGGATTTATTCCTTGGATTCAAGGATGGTAAGCTAGTCACAAATCAATCAACATGATACATCCCATTAATAAGAGAAAGGACAAGAATGATATGAACATCTCAATAGACCTAGAAAAAGCATTCGACAAAGTACAACATCCATTCATGATAAAAACAAAAAAACAAAACCTCAACAAAGTAGGTTTAAAGGGAACATAACACAACATAATAAAGGCCACATAGGAAAACCCCACAACTAACATTATCCTTAATGGGGAAAACCTGAGAGCTTTTCCCCTAAGGTCAGGAACAAGACAAGGATGTCCACTCTCACCACTTTTATTTATTTATTTTTTAAAAATTTTATTTATTTATTTGAATGAGAGCAAGAGAGCACAAGCAGGGGGACCAACAGAAGGAGAGGGAGAGGCAGGCTCCCTTGATGTGGGGCTGGATCCCAGGATCCTGGGATCATGACCTGAGCTGAAGGCAGATACTTAACTGACTGAGCCACCCAGGCGCCCCTCTCATCACTTTTATCAACATAGCACTGGAAGTCCTAGCCAGAGTAATCACACAACAAAAAGAAATAAAAGGCATCCAAATCTGTAAAGAAGAGGTAAAACTCACTATTTGCAGATGACATGATACTATGTATAGAATCTGAAAGACTCCACCAAAACTGATAAATGAATTCAGTAAAGTCACAGGATACAAAATCAATGTACAGAAATCTGTTGCATTTCTATACAGCAATAATGAAGCAGCAGCAGAAAGAGAAATTGAGAAAAGAATCCCATTTACAATCATACCAAAAATAAGATACTTAGGAATAAGCCTAACCAAAGAGGTGAAAAGCTGAAGACTGTAAAACACTGATGGAAGAAATTAAAGATGATGCAAAGAAATGGAAAGACATTCCATGATCATAGATTGTAAGAACAAATATTGTTAACATATCTATACTACCAAAAGCAATCTGCACATTGAATGCAATCCCTATCAAAACACCAATAGCATTTTTTACAGAACTAGAACAAACAATCCTAAAATTTGTATGGAACCACAAAGACTTTGAGCAGCCAAAGCAATCTTGAAAAAGAAAAGCAAAGTTGGAGGCATCACAATTCTGACTTATATTACAAAGCTATAGTAATAACAGTATGCTACTGGCACAAAAATAGACACATAGATCAATAAAACAGAATAGAAAACCCAGAAATAAATCCATATTTATACGGTAAATTAATCTTCAGGATTAATTAAAGCAAGAAAGAATACCCAATGGGAAAAAGACAGTCTCTTCAACAAATGGTGTTGGAAAAACTGGATAGCCACATGCAAAAGAAGAATCTGGACCATTTTCTTTCACCATACAAAAAATAAATTCAAAATGGATTAAGACCTAAATGTGAGATGGGAAATCATAAAAATCCTAGAAGAGAGCACAGGCAGCAACTTCTTAGATGTTGGGGGTAGCAACATTTTTCTAGATAAGTCCCCTGAGGCAAGGGAAACAAAAGAAGAAATAAACTCTTGGGACTACATCAAAGTGAAGAGCTTCTACACAGCGAAGGAAACAGTCAACAAAACTAAATGGCAGCCTACAGAACGGGAGACGATATTTGCAAATGGCATATCCAATAAAGGTTAGAAGTATCCAATATGTATAAAGAACTTATAAAATTCAACACCCAAAAAACAAATAATCCAATTAAAAAGTCGTCAGAAGACATGAACAGACATTTCTACAAAGAAGACAGATGGCCAACAGACACATGAAAAGATGCTCATTTCAACATCACTCACCATCAGGGAAATGCACATCAAAACTACAGTGAGATATCATCTCACATCTCTCAGAATGGCTAAAATAAAAAACCCGAAAAACAAATGTTGGTGAGGATGTGGAGAAAAAGGAACTCTCTTGCACTATTGGTCGGTATGCAAACTGGTGTAGTCACTGTGGAAGAAAGTATGGAGATTTCTCAAAAAGTTAAAAATAGAACTACCCTATGATCCAGCAATACATTACTGGGTATTTACTCAAAGAGTACAAAAACATGACTTCGAAGGGATGTGTTTATAGCAGCATTATTCACAATAACCAAGATATGGAAGCAGCCCAAGTGTCCACTGATTGATGAATGGATAAAGATGATATTATTAAACCATAAAAAGGAATGAAATCTTGTCATTTTCAACTAGATGGTTGGAGCTAGAAAGTATAATGCTGAGTGAAGCAAGATAGTCAGAGAAAGACAGAAAGACAAATACCATATGATTTCACTCATCTGTGGAATTGAAGAAACAAAACAAATGAGGGAAGGGAAATAGAGAGAGAAACCAAGAAACAGACTCTTAACCATAGAGAACAAACTGGTGGTTACCAGAGGGGAGGTCGGTGGAGGGATGTATTAAATAGGTGATGGGGATTAAAGAGTGCACTTTTCAGATGAGCGCTGGGTGTTTTTGGAAGTGTTGAATCACTATTTTGTACACCTGAAACCAATATAACACTGTATGTTAACTACCTGGAATTAAAATAAAAACTTAAAAAAATAATTAAGTGTTGTCACTTTGCAAGGTAAGGAGATCAAGAAAGTTGGTAAGACATCTATTTTCCCTACCAGGCCTTATTTTTATTCTCAGATTTCCTAGGGACTTTAAACAGAGGTTGAAGAAACTCTCATCTTTACACTTCTGTCCTCCTTTTTGACCTTTGGGGACTATACAGTGGCAGCAACTTGGGAAAGTAGCACATAAATGGGTCATAAATAGGGAAAAAAATACCCGGATGCATGTTTGTGCAATATTTAATATTATTTAAGCTATTAATATGCCAATTAAATAAGCAATTTGAAAAGAGATTAAAAGTTCCATTGTGGTACCACAGAAATATAATCAGTCTTCCTTATCTAGGGGCGCCTGGGTGGCTCAGTCGTTTAAGCGGCTGCCTTCAGCTCAGGTCCTGATCCCAGGGTCCTGGGATCAGTCCTGAGTCGTCTCTGCTCAGCAGGCAGCCTTCTTCTTTTCCCTTTGCCTACTTGTGATCTCTCTCTGTGTCAAATAAATAAATAAATAAATAACTTCCTTTAAAAAAAACTTCCTTTTCTAAAATAAAAATTGGATTAAAATTGGTTAATACCCAACAGATTCCTGTGACAAAGTTAACTTAAAGTCTTACCAAAAAAGTGTCCTCCAGCTTCTTCCTGAACAAGAGCATCACTGTATTAAGAAGGGCTGAAATCATTTTGCTGAGACAGGCAAGATTCTGCCAAGAGTCAGTCTTAGTGTAATGTAGCCCTAGGAATTGAGAACTGCAAGGTTTTAGCTGCTCGTAAGTGTATCTTTGCATCTACCTGCAGAGATCCCACCTTTCTTCATGCCTAGCCCGACATTTACACCTTTTGGTACAAATAAAAGTCTTATCTCCAGAAGGCCTCTGAAAAGCTGAAGGGGAAACCCAGACACTTCCAACATACCATTATCTGCAGATAAAGCTAGTATGTGAGTTCCCCAGATTGCCTAATTGTCCTGGAAGCATAACAAAATAGAGGAGATAACCCAGGTAAGAAAGGGGTAGCAGTCATTTTCTCCTTCCTAGTCATACTTGCAGTACCGTGGGTCTTGACTCTCCCACACACTGACTCTTAAATTTAATCCTGATGGAGAAATATAATCCTGATGGAGAAAAATAAGTAAATAAAACACAGTGAAGTGAGCAATTAGTGGGATGATAATAGGTTATGAAAATAGAATCATTTAGGAAAAATTAATTATTAAATGTGAGAATGGAAAATCTAGAAAGTGACCCATTCCAGACATCTCTACTTGTTTAGTTAATACTTTGCCAAATTGTGGCTTGGAGAAAAATAACATTTATTTTCTCAATATACTAATTCAATTAAGAAAATAAACTGAAAGTTTAACTTGAAATGTGCTTTTCAGTGAATTGAGAAAGTTCAAAATGTCATGCGCATATTTAAAATGAGGCAAATGGTATATTTTATGTGTAAACTTTCCTCTATCAATTCAACATAATTTTATCATTGAACTGAATTCTAGAAAATATTGGAATTAGTCAAAAGAAAATAGCTTGACTCTTTTGGTAGAATTCCCACATAACTTAGTAAGGAGAGAACATTCTGTTTGAACTGTTAAATACAATAGATGCTGCCAAGAAAGAACAGGGTCTCAGGCAAGAGTAACTATTCCTGACACTTCGTCTCCCCATAAATTTAAGCCAATGTTGTCAGATTAAAATAAATGTTTCGAATCATCAACCTTTGTCTAGGTTATACTATGTTTCCAGCAAGTGGATCAGGCTCAGATTTTCCAAACAACACAGAAACACTGCATGATTTTTATGTCACTCACTACTATGCCTGTCAGAATTGTAATCCAGTCATTTATGGCTTTTAAACTCAGCTTCATGATTAATTTTACCATTCCATCTCAAATTTATAGCTAGAAAGCTCTAAGGTCTGTTTGGTGTAATTAGCAGTAGTGCCCACTTGTTCTGGAGTTGACTATTTATTCGGCATTTTCATTCCTTATTCAAGATGATACCATTTCTTTCTTTCCCAAACACATACACACTCACACATCCCCCCTTATTACCACTTTTTCTATCATTTTGCCTTAGAATTTGAGAACTGGGAAAAAAGAGATCCAGCAGTTGTATGCGTCATATATAGTCTTTGCTCCAATATAATCTTGGAGTAGTCCATTACAAAGACTGTTTGCTTCTTAGGACATTGACACAGAATTTCCTTAAGTGTTCTGAGCGTCATGCAGGTGGGAAGAGTACCAGTCCACAAGTAACAGCAGCTTCAAAAGTATCCTTTCTCAATAATTTTTGTTGACATATATTCCTCTGCTTTGTCTTGCATGACAAATAATAACATTGTATTATCCATCCTTCTAATAAGAATTTATATTTCAATTCTCTAATGCAGGAAAGTCCAATTCTTGATGTAGCAGACCAAAGCATGACTGGAATTCTAGGAATAAGAAATGCCAGGATATCAGCCAAACTAATTCCAAGTTTATTTCTTTAACTTCCTTCAAAACGTCAAGGCTGACTTGCCATTTCCATAAAATTTAACTTCAGGAATTATATATTACCCATTTTTAGATCATTTTTCAGAAATTTCTATTATAACTATAAATTCGATGGTTGTAAGTAGATATTTACTTTGGTGCTTCCACAACACTGTAATCTTCATTGTAATATCAGTACTATTTCAATATATTGTGCGCTGTGACTCATAATGTAGTATAGACCCAGGCTCCCCCGTTTGTGAGTAATGATTAAAAGAGCAATTTTTAAAATATTTAAATAGATTAAATACTTTAAAATATTTAAATAGTCAACAATTTCATGTTCTTACAACTTATAATTGACCAGTGTTGACTCTTCATCATTGTTCCTCATCTTTTTCAGATTAAAGATGTAAAATATTTTACATATAAGGCTATTCCTTTCATTATCCCTCTTCAGAGGAAGCCATTATCATAAATTTGGTATGTGTTCTTTCAGTGTGTGTGTTGTGTTTATCTCCACAAAAATATTGTTTGGAGAGTATATTCTCACTCTCTCCCTCTTTTTTTTTTTTTTTTTTTTTTAGAGAGGGAGAGAGAATGCAAGTGTGTGAGTGGGAGGGGAGGGGCAGAGGGGGAGGGAGAGAGAGATTCAAGCGGTCTCCATGCCCAGTGTGGAGCCTGACCCAGGGCTCCATCTCATGACCCTGAGATCATGACCCGGAAATGACCTGAGCTGAAACCAAGAGTCAGATTCTTAACCAACTGAGCCACCCAGGTGCCCCGAAGGGTGTTTTCTTTTATTGTCATAAATGACTTAAGGGATATACAACTTTTTTTTTTTTTTAATCAGCATTGTTTTTGAGATGTTGCTCTGATGATAAATGTGGATTTAATTCACAGATCTAGATCATTTATTGTAATTGCTTGGTATTCCTCGATAAGCATACCCCATGATTTATGCAACCACTGGAAGTTGGAGTTATTTCTGATTTTTTATTATGATCAACAATATTGCAATAAATTTGTGCCCTTATGCACATTCACATGAGTTTCTCAAAAGTAAATAAGTACAAATGGAATCCCCATGTTATAGGGTACATGCATTTTCATATTTATTAAATACTATGGAACTGCAGGAATGAAAATTTAACTTGGCTAAGCTGTGAGAAAATTCACACTCTCTTCATATGCCATGCTTTGTTATCATATCATCATAACATCTATGGATCCGGATTTGAAAGATTCTTATGTCAAGAGCAGAGATTTTATAGTTATAATTTGATTATTTAGTGAATTACAGTAAATATCATGGATAGCATTGTTTTCAAGGCTCAAATATTTATAAACATCAACATGAAACAAAAATGAATTATATCCTCACAACTTGAATTGCTAAAACAGTAGTTCTTTCCTAGTAATTTCCTGATAATAACCAAAATCTTATATACCATAATTATCTCCTAAGGTCATATATATAATTTTAATTGAAAAGAACTTTAGAGACCAATTCATTTTAACAATGAAATAAATGAAAATTCAGGCCAAATTATCAATACTTTTTAGATACATTACTTTTCCATATTTCCCAGGATGAGTATAAATATATTCCTAGGGAGAAAAATAGTGCCTAGACACTCAACTATATTTTCATCTATTACTTTGTCACCGTCTTCCATTGTATTTTAGACATCCATTCTACTGCTTCCAGTATTTGGAATACTCACCAAATATGAAGTTATATTTTTATTTTATTTTTAAAATCAGGTTATAATTCATACTTTGAAAGTATGATGCTCCAGATGATAAAATGTCTTAGTGTATACTCATATATTTAAGTGTAGATTTCCTTTCCTGCAATAAGCTTCAGATTTATACTTGATTAAAACTAATCAGACAATTAAAATACTGTATCTTTTGATCCTGATCTTGTAATTTTTTGTTTTACTCAGATGGTATAAGTTATAAACTCAAATAGTGTTTTCTCCTAATTTGTCCCTTTCATTTTCACTAATACCACTCTCACTAATTAAGGGATATGAAACCAAATCTTACTTTTGTACCACTATACAATCCCATTGTAATTATCCTCAATATAATTTGCATAATTAGGTAATTGACTCTATTTGATCTATGCCCCTTTTCCTTTAATTCAGAATGGTGGAGATTATTTTGTCTATATGTAAGTCAAAACCCATTCTGGTTTGTTTTCTAGACAGATTTCATTTTGTGTTCTGTATTGTAAAGCCCATTACTTTACTACTTCACCCTGATATTCTCTTTCATACTGACTGTTACAATAGTGGATTCCTAAATGCTCTGGAAGAAATCATTTACCTCTTCTTTGCAGTAGCTGGCCATGCTGCCCTAGTGAAATCAATCTGTGTTCTGTAAATAAATTGTTAATAAACACACTCGCTTATTGGCATCAGCCACAAGAACAGATAAAATCCCCAGCCAATTATCCTGCTGTTCGAAGAATCAGGTAGTTGATTTGCAGTCGGATATACCATCTTGATATCCTATGGAGTTCTCTGTGGGATTGCTTCCTGAACTGCATACCTATCACCCCATCACAGAAAACCCCCAGAGCAATCCAAAAGTCTCTAGTTTATGCAAAGTCAAGGAGAAAGCTGCAAGGCCCCAAATCTTCGTCCTCCTTTCTAAGAGGATTTTTAGAATTTGCTGCCAATAAAACAGGCTCTTTAAATAAGAGCAAAAGAGGGGTACCTGAGTTCCACATTCGGTTAAGTATCCGACTCTTGATTTCAGCTCAGGTCATGATCTCAGGGTCATGAGATGAGCCCCATGTGGGGCTCAGTGCTAGGCCTAGAGCCTGCTAGGGATTCTCTCTCTCACTCTCCCTCTGCCCTTCCACTCCCCTCCCCGCCAATCCCTGCTCACACATGTAAGAGCTCTCTCTCTCTTAAAAAAAAAAAAAAAGAAAAAAAAGAAGGATGAAAGAAAAGCACAAAGTGTGTAAGCACCATACATTAGTAGAGGCAAAGGAAAATGTCTCTTTCTCTCTATCCCTCCCCCCTCCACCCCTGCTTCCACCCTCTCTACATCCCCAGCCTTGCCAGTCCTTTGCTTCTAATTCCACCTATAATAAGATGGTGAATCACATTCACCAGAATCCCAGAATGCTCTCCCTGAGAGAGATGCCAGCCAGCAGTCAGAGCACGACTTTGAGGAGGGCAGGGACGTGATCAGAAGGTGCAGTTGAGGGAAGAGCTTGGTGATGAGTAAACTGTGTGCAGAGAAAAAGATGGAGGAGAAATATTTAGCGTGCAGTGTCAAGTTTTTATTGGAAAGTGCTGTGTACTTGGATATAAACGTGCTAGGATTTTTGCAGTATGTTCTAAAAATATTGTCTACATGATATTGATTCTTTGAAATATTTCATGCTTCCTTTGCAAATGGCCTACCACATAGCCAACTCTGTATGCATGTGTGTGTGTGTATCTGTGTGTGTGTGTGTGTGTGTGTATGAATATTCCATGTGATTCTCCAAAAGAATAGCCATTCTTTGTTGGATTTAATGCATATATAGTCATCTATATTAGTACAAGCTTAATTTCTTATTCAAATCGGTGGTATCTTTATGTAGTAAATATAATAATAATCTCTTAGTGTTTGAGAGGGGGGTGTTGAAATCTCCCACTATACATTTTGGTGTAATTCTGGCTTCTCCTCTCAGTTCTAGATTTTTTGATTTTTAAATTTAGAGGCATAGAAGACCATGACTTTTTTTTCCTGTAGAGGCCCAGGGCAGGCTGCCCCAAGATGGACCACTTTGGCATGGGGATTGTTTTTAGTTAAAAGTAATAAAAACCCAAAACCCAACAGATGCAGGAAAATCTCCCTGTCCCCACCCCCCATGTCAGCCTCAACTGCCTAAATTTACATTGGAAAGGAGAGCCTGTATCAGGAAGAGAACTAACAGAGACTCCCTTTTACCTAAGGAACTCAACTGCAAAACAGGGCAACCTTGTTTTCTCAAACATCTCCTTTAGCCTCCCTGCTAATGGTCATGCTTCCCTTTCAAACTCCTACCCATCTCCTTTGCTCATATAAGCTCCATATTGCCTCATGGCCTTTGGAATTTCACACATGTGCAGATTCCCCATAATATACTTCTTAAATTTGATTTTCTCCTGTTAATCTGTCTCATGTTGATTTGATTCTTAGTCCAGCTAGAAGGACCATAGGCCAGAGAAAGGTCTTCCTCCCCTGCATTCCTTTTACCAATATGTGATGATCCTGCTTATCTCCTCTGATGTTTATATCTTAATTTTGCTTTTGAACCTAATGTTGTCTTTTGGTACACATTTTCTTATCTTTTAGTTTAAGCTTATTATGTGCTGGTTTAAATAGGATTTTCTTAGCTAAATGACATTAGATTATATATTTGTTCCAACGGGTGGTCTCTCTTTCTCTTTTACGGATTTGACATATAGTTCCTGTATTCCTATTTTCTCTCACCCTCCGCCCCTCCCCTGCACTCCCACACCCCATCCCTGCCCCCACATGTAAGAGCTCTCTTTCTCTCTCTCTCTCAAGAAAAAAAGGGGGGAAAAGAAGGATGAAAGAAAAGCACAAAGTGTGTAAGCACCATACATAAGTAGAGAAAAAGGAAAAATGTCTCTCTCTTTCTCCCTCCCCTCCTCCCTCCACCTCCACCCCCTCTACATCCCCAGCCTTGCCAGTCCTTAGAAGTAATTAAAAATTATTTCTCCCATCTTAGTTTGTGCTTAATGTTGTGTCTTTTCCTACCTTCCAATATGTAATTCAATTTTTGTTCTATAATATTTAAAAAATTATTAAAATACACCCTTAATTTCCCTTGTGAGTTTTTTAAAAAAGGTTTATTTATTTATTTTCAAGAGAGAGAGCACACAAGCAGGCAGAAGGGCAGAGGAAAAGGGAGAGAAATCTCAAGCAGATGCCTCACTGAGTGGGGAGCCCGACAAGGGGCTCCATCTCAGGACCCTGAGATCATGACCCGAGCCAAAATCAAGAATTGGCCACTTAACCGACTGAGCCACCCAGGCGCCCCTCCTCTGTGATTTTTTAATGTTTATTAATATCTGTATGTTTCAATAAAACACCAGACCTTTAACACATTCTCTGTTTTGCTGGGATCTCAAAACCAGCCTTCACCTGGGAGATAAAACCAAACTTTGTGTGGGATAGTTAAGTCTAGGTTGAGAATACATTTATTTTGCTTTCAGATTTCGATGATAGTTTATCAAGCTATAAAATTCCTTTCATAAAGTTCTTTCTCTTTATCAATTTGAAAATATTATTTGGTAGTTACCTTGCATCCAGCAAGCTGCTGAAAAGTGTAAGAGCATTCAGTACTCTTTGTTTTTTGAATTTAACTTTTTAAAATCTTCTTAAATTTCCCTATAATACATTTACTTTTGTAATGCTTTTTCTTTTTTTCTTAATAATATCATGTCGAGACTCCACATCAGTTTTCAGTTGAGAACCAATATCTTTCTTTAATTGAAGGAACTACTTAATTCTTTAAACATTTTTTCTTTTTTCTCTTTTGAGACTCCTTTAATAGACATGTTGACATTTCTGCATTTGTTCTCTATATTTTGTATCTCTTATCTCACTTTAAAAAATCTATGTCTTTTAGATATCTGCCAGGAGAATGTTGGACTTGATCTTTCTCCTCAGTAAATTGTTTTAGGTACAACCATTATATACTTTATGTAGATACATACTCACTTACAAAACATGTACCAGATGCCATTGATTCAAATATGCCCATGTTTTCACCCATTCCTCCATGGGAAAGAAGTTCGAGTTCCTTAGAGGGAGGGGTAGGGAGGCAGAGAACATGTTTCAGAACGGAGAACCTTTGAGCTATCAAATTGAGTTCAATCATTCCCTGACTCTCTGACACCTAACAAGGCAAAATTACCCTGCAGAAAACCTCCCAGAAACTCCTTATTGCTACTGATCTTTTATCGTGCTCCCTCTACCTGTTGTAATTTACTAGCCTACTGATTGGGATTTGAGGGGAGATTGGGTAGACACAGAGATAAGGCTCATATTTAGCTGTTGTGCACCATGACAACGATACTGATTGGGGAAATGTTTTTAAAAGCTGCTGTTTTGAGCCCCTCATTTGCACCTGTCACTCTACTATCCAATAAGGAAAGAGATAGTGGCTGGCACAGAAGAGATTTCCATAACAACCACTCCAAGATACCACTTGTATCACTCAGGAGTAGGGTATAGTACACTTCTTCATGGGTTACCACTGTAGCCATTGTTTGTTCTGACTAGGCAGTGGCTGTACCTAATAACAGTTATTAAATATTTTGATTATGTACGTAGAGGCTGGAGGCTCCTTCTCCCGGCCAGGCTACAACATTACCTCCAAATTACCAACTCTCTGAGTGGTGTTAGGATATTGCTATTGTTTTCCTGCCCCAAAGTGTAATGGGGCCATTAGTGATCTTCCTAGAGTAATGGAGAAATAGAAAATGTCACAGTGAGAAATGCCACCTTCCCAGTCCAAGCTACAACATCTGTGCTCAGTTACCTTTGACCCTAGAACTCTGTTCACAGTGTGATGTATCCACCGTGAGTATCCCTGAGATCTGTGGGAACACACAGCTTCATGTTTGACTATGAGAAATATAGTTTCACTTTTGTTTCTTCCTTGTGTTTGGATTTGGTGGAGTTAGTCAACAGCGCATGCTAATTCTCCATCTTGTTCAGAACTAACTGCAGTGCATCTCATGGCATTAAATTTCCCCCTGCCTCCATATAATTTTTAAGCAATTATTTTCTCTTTACTCCTAATTCTTCATTAAAAAAATTTGAATGTATTGTATCTATTGTAACGAGCCATTTTCCATCCTTAAGTATGTCACTTTATAGAACAAGTAAGTGAATAATTTGAATTGTTTTAAAAATGACATAAAAATAAAATGCTTTCATTAATCTCAGTCCCTAATCAATTCTGCTTGTTTTTGTATTTTACACATTGAATGATTTTTTTCCCACATACCGCTTTTGTTATAATGCAAAACCCCAAGTTTATAGATGCTTTACATGAACATAAAAGAAAAACAGCTTTACTATCCTTATAATTAACTCCAATAACGTGTACTATTATTCTCATATTGACTCGGGTCAAGAATAAAATTAATGTTAATAATTGAAGAGAAGTATTAGGTCAGTTTTTACATACTTGTTCCAGATGGAAATGATGTTTTCTAGTAGAAATAAGGAGATGTGGGAAAAAAAATATGGCAAATTTCCAGCCTAATCTAAATTACCACACTTAACATTTTCTAAAAATTTTAAGAAGTGTACTATATGAAGAAGTGTTGGTACCAGTAATTCATATCTCACTAATCTGTCACCCTTGGATCACAGTTGAGACTAGATATTTACCCTTAGGATAGATGTGACTGTAATGAATGTGTCAGGACTCATTTACATTTGACTACTGTCAGCTACTGTTAGCTCCACTTTCATTGCCTATACAAGGGCCTCTAATGATGCACTTTGAGGTCTCAATGTATGATCCATATAAGCACGGTGAAAAGCCATATATGTCTTTTTTTTTTTTTTAGATTTTATTTATTTATTTGAGAGAGAGAGATAGTGCTAGTGAGAGAGCATGAGTAGGGGGAAGAGAGGGAAGCAGGCTCCTTGCCGGGCAGGGAGCCAGACATGGGGCTCAATCCCAGGACCCTGGAATCATGACCTGAGCCGAAGGCAGATGCTTAACCGACTGAGCCACTAGGCACCCCAAGCCATAGATGTCTTAACCCATGAGACTAGCTTTAGTCTTTCTATAAAGTCTAACATGTTTTTGGTGATTATTTGACTTTCTTAATAGAGTTTATAATGGTCAGAACAAGAACTCAGAAGAAGTATTATTCTATTTTTCTTATCTCTGAGATGCAAATAATCACAAACATTTTTTTAATTCCTCAAGAAATGCAATTTAATTCAATTAATTCGCCATAATTGTCATTATTAAAGACTTTATAGAAAGACTAAATACCTTGAAACCAAGGACCAAAAGGAACATCATTTTAATACTTGGTGATTTCATTTACACATATAGTTTCTAATTCCACAGGTACCGTGGTGATGCACAAACTCTATTTCCAGCCCAGACCGCTATGCCAGACTCCTGAGTCTTAAATCTCACTTCAAACTGGATATATCCACGTGGATTTCCACTAAAAGCTCAAAACCGCCATTTCCAAAACCAAAATGACCTTTTCCTTTTCTAAACAAATTTCTACCACTATAAGTCTCACCATTGACAGCCCCTATTCACCCATTTACATAAGTTAAAATGCTGAGTGTCATTCTTGAACTTTATTTTTCCCTTTCATTCCATTAACTACACATTTCTATTTATTTTATCACCTGGACATATCTCAAATATGCTCTGTCTTCACCCCTTCTGCTACAGTCCTAGTTTAGTCTCATCCTGTTTTGGACTTCCACGATAAAAATCCCATTCCTTGCACCCCTTTACCTCTCCAAACACCACCACAGCAATCTATTTACAATTCAGACCCCCACTTTGTGATTCCTCATTGCCAATACCACTGTGTCCTCCCCTGGTTGCTCAAAGTTCTGGCAGTTGTTGATTGGTACTCATTAAAGAGAAAAGATGTATATGGATACAAATATATGTGTGAAATGCTCAGTATCAGAACTCCTTTTTGGATAGTCACAGAACATACTAGTTTATTACAACTTTGGGAAGCCCTGCAAGAAGGACACCTGTTTCACTGGAGGAGATAATGCTAAGTGAAATAAGTCAAGCAGAGAAAGACAATTATCCTATGATTTCTCTCATCCATGGAACATAAGAACTAGGAAGATCATAGGGGAAGAAAGGGATAAAGAAAGGGGGGGGGTAATCAGAAGGGGGAATGAAGCATGAGAGACTATCGACTATGAGAAACAAACTGAGGGCCTCAGAGGGGAGGGGGGTGGGGGGGAATGGGATAGACTGGTGATGGGTAGTAAGGAGGGCACGTATTGCATGGTGCACTGGGTGTTATACGCAACTAATGAATCATCGAACTTTACATTGGAAACCGGGGATGTACTGTATGGTGACTAACATAATAAAATAAAAAAAAAACATTAAAATAGAAAACAAAACAAAACAAAACCCAAAAAAGGACACCTGTTTAAATTTGTTTTCTCCAGCCTGAGAATTTGCTAAATATCTATGATTAGAGATTCCCCCTTTTATTTAAATACCAAAAATTTATCAAGGAACAATGGGCCCAAATGAAGAAATGCATGAACGAAATACAGAATCTTGACAATGTGTGATATTTCTGAGCAGCTCAGTATGTCTGAGGCACAGAATATATAAAGAATGCAATGGGTTATAAAGCTGCAAAGTTTGGTTACATAAAATTTCAAGTGATCTGAATGCTATTATTAGGAGATGATCCCCATTGTTCTATTCATGGAGTAGATATAACATGAAAGTTCAGAATGATTTCTGGCTTTTCCTTCCCACTGTAAAAATAATTCACATAAAAGACATTTTTAAAGGTATTATGTTTGCAAGTACATTGTATGAATAACTATATTTTATATAATACATAAATATATAATTTATATAGTGATTGTATATTTATCCAGGTATTTTAAAAAGAAAGAGAAAGCAAAAAAAAAAGAAAAGAAAAGAACAAAATCAGGATAATGTATCATCAAAGGAACACTGACACTTCCATGAAAAATTCATCTTAATTAAAATATTTGCTCTCCTAAGAGGGGTCAGCTTGAAGGAGGCCTGAAAAAAGAAATTCTCATTACCAAAAATGACATATCCAGAGACTTCATAGAGATTAAGTTTAAACAGGAGTGCAAGGAGAGGGGCCCTGAAGAATTGAGCATCTAAGAACTAAAACAGAATTTGCACATTTTGAAAATCAGATTTAACCGCCCCCCCCCAAAAAAAAAAGAGAGAGCAAGAGAAAAGAAAAGTACTTACTCTGCTGAAATATTGAGTGGCTTAGCCAAAGACAAGAAAGGAATAAGAGACATGTTCTAGTTTCCAGCCAAGGATTTAGGATTTAAGCTTGAAATTAGATTTCACTGATCCTTGGATCTAATTTGCACCCACACTAGGGGAAACAGATGTGAGTTATTTGAAGTACTTGTTAGAGAGGTAACATGGAAGTTGTCCCAAGAAGTAGGGTAAGGAAATAAGAATTAAATTCATCAGCCAAAACCGTTTACCGTGGAGCCAGGAAGCAGGCATGGACAGGTGACAGCTCCAGGTAGCGGTCAGTAGCTCCTCCAGAAGTTTTTGTTGTCATTGTCCTCTCCACCTCCAGTCAGGTGTCCCTGGAAGATAATGGAGTCAAGAAAGCCAGAGATGTCATAGCAAAGAAACTGAGGGGAAACTGAATAATAAAGAGACTTATTTACTCTGTGCCAAATCTCACAGGGTGAAATTGAGAACTTAAATGGTTATCTGAATAGTTCAAGCAAATAATATCTTCCATTTACTCTCTTGAATTTTATAAGAAATATTTAGAAAGAAAGAGAAGATCGTTTCACTTTGCCTTTTTAGACAATGTATGGTGGAAACATTCACATTCAGTATTTTTAAAGAAGTTTAAGAATGATTATATTTGAATATTAATATTGTATTGTTATAAATATAATTATCTTTTATCTTTAAACTCAATTTTTCTATAAGAATCAGGTTTTTTGAAATAAAATTATGGCCATAAATGACATATATTTAATATCTTTATAAATGCCTTTGACCCACTATTTTGTCCTCAGGCAACCATAGTTAAGTCTTTTTTGGCATGTCTTCAGTTATATCTCCTAAAAAAAAAACCAAAACAACAACAACAAAACACTTTAAAACATTAACCAGCTACACATTATGGGTGGTCTAATTTAAAGGCATTTTAGGGGGATATCAGAAGAAATCCTAATGGTGGAAGTTGCTAATCGCTCTAATTTGGTTACCTGGGGAATATCATGTTGTGATGTCTTTTATGAAGGATTTAATCATGTTTCAACACTCCAGATCCCTCAGCCAAATAGTTACAAGAACAGAATGGAACCCATCATCAATGAAAAAGCAGCAAATTAAAAAAAAAAAAAAATTAACAGTCATTGAACCATATGAAGTGCAATGTATGTAGATGTGTGTATCTCCAAAACCAAAATACAGAAATTAACATTTAATACAGGAAAATTCAGAATTTACTTACATGCTGGATTCATAAAAATTGAATATGTAAGCACACACACTGTGACTTTTACATAGGAAGGAGAGGCCTGAAAAATATAAAGCTAAACAGTTTTTTTTCATTAAAAATGAATTGAATGGACATTATCAGAGGGTCTTGATGGAAAGATTTATGTTTACTATTGCATCTTCCCATAATGAAATCTGTGTTAGCCTTTGTTCCTTGTTCTCTAATTTTCTTTCATTGCCGCATAATTGTACTGTGTAGATGTTATACTGTATATGCCTTCACTACCTTGCCCTTCAGACACTATTTCGATTTGCGTCCTGCTTGACTGGATCTGCAGCATGAGATGCCTCCTTGTCAGACAGTCAGTGAAGATGCTGGTTTTATTGCCCGTAACAAATAAAAGTTATCTCCACTCTTTAAAGCTTATCTGTGACTCTGAGACACTACAAGTTCAACAGCGCTCAATGACGGGAGGCTGTAGCACCAAGAAGCAGATGAGACAATGAGATTGTAACCATTTGTTTAAAGGATTTAGAACCTCTTTATAGCCATAGCAAGCCACTATGAATGCTTTATTGTCTTCCTCTAGAAGGACAGATAAGTCAAAAGATAATCTTAAGGTGTGTTTATGAGGAGATAAGTGGGAAATCATTAAATAAAGGTTTCTGGGTGTTGAAAACTCAGAGAACCTTAGTTCTGAATATGAAAGCAAGGATTACTAGGAAAGAGTTCATTAAAAACAAATGAAATAATTTACATTAATGTGTAACCTTTTATCATCTAAACCTGTTAACTTGAGAGTATTTCAGAAACTGCCTGTGAAGTAACTTGTACACTACAGGTAGTATTTTCTGCCAAATATAATTTTGTAAATAATGATGCGTGTCACTTCTGTGTTCTTATGTGGCAGAGTATGGGGGAAATATAATTTTGAAACATGAGAGGGAAAATTCATTCCACAAAGCATAGAAGATAAATAAATGTGATGGTGAAGCTGAGGTCTGGAGCTAAATCATTACTTAAAATTCTCAACAAGTTTAAAATATGGAGAAAATTACACGCAAAAGTTTCATGTTGAAAAAATTCATTGTTTCCCTCTGAATTAGAAAGTTTTGGCCTTACGATGATTGCAAATATGTCTTTGTTTACTATATGCCAGAGTTTCAGATTACCAGTTTATATTGACCATCTGATTTTTTTAATGGTCTGTTTTGGTTTTGGTTTATTTATTTAAATTTTTTTAAGAGAGAGAGAGAGAGAGAGAGGAGGGGCAGGGGGAAAGAGAGAGACTTGGGGCTCAATCTCATGACCCTGAGATCATGACCTGAGCCAAAACCGAGAGTTGGACATTTGACCCCGGAGCTACCCAGGTGCCCCTAGACCATCTGATTTAATCCTCATAATAGCTTATAGGTTGGGAACATTGACTAATGATAGTAATCCATGTTTTATAGATTAGGTGATTCAAGTTTAAGTAGTTTACCCAAAATTATGTTTTGTTTGAGGCTGGTGGATCAAGAATTTGAATACAAACTGCTCTAAAATTTGAAGAAAATTTCTGTAGGAATACATTTGATCATACGAAGTAGATAAACTTAAAGCAAACTATAGTTAGTTTTGCAGAAATGAATTTTACAGGAGCCTTGAGCACATTTTTAAAAATTAAACTTTGCTAAAATGGGGAAACTAATAAAATACAATGAAATAAAATTCTATAATAACTCATGACATTATTAAAATAATATAAGCTATAGGAGCCATGGGGATATTATAAGCCATCTGTATAGAATAGTTTACTTCAATTTTTAAAAATTCAATGTATTTTCCTTAAAGGATTAATAAAGGAAAGTAATGTATTTAGTAGGTCTTTATAGCTTGCATAACTACACATCTTTTTCCACTGCAGTGGCAGAATTACTGACGCACTAAGAGAAACATAGTTGTGTCATGGCCCAAGTACGTGCATGTGTGTGTGTCTGTACACGCCCATATATAAACATATATCCATACATACACACACGCAATCAAAAGCCCCTACTTATTATGCATACAGAGGAACCCACAACAAATAAGAAATAATATTCCCATTAGGAAAGAAGCTCAGAATATCAAATTAATAATTTTTATTGGAAAATTCTATGGAGTTTTTTAAACGCTTAGTCTTAGACATAGCTCAAATGCAGCTGTTTTAAAACTGTTAACAACCACAAAAACACTTGCCTCCTTGAAGAAAATATCTAAGTAGCTATAATAATAAAAAAGCAACATTGTTCCCACATACAGTTTTTTTGGATATATAACAAATAAATGTCTTTTATAATCAATAATTGTATAATGAATTTCTGCCAATATTTCTTCATTCTATGCCCCAAGCACACATATTATTTCCTAAGAACCTCTCAACACAAAGCTCCACTATCAATTAATGAGAATTGATATATAAGACTTAACTCACCCATCAGCTCAGGTTTAGATATATTAATTTGGAAAGCTGGTATTAATTTTCCTAGATTAATGCAAACACTTGTGTTCTTAAATAGTACACATATATTTAAGAGGACATCTATCAAACTTATGGTTTTAATTGAGCTATTGTTTAAAGATTACTCAGTAAAAACACACTATTAACTTTTTGCTGAATACAGAAAATAAAGGTCAGAAATGATCTTGTTGGCTCCGTTTCCCATCTCAGTGGTTGAGTAATGATGTGCTAATTTTTCACATGAATAATGAGGCCAGGGAAAGACTGGAAAATAAATCCATGTTTATATGAATCACGGGAGTTTCATAAATTCTCACGATAGGTTTTTTTTTTTTTTAATAAGTTTGGTAGTGTAAGCCTACTGCAAAAATATGCCTATCTAATGAATTCTATTTTAGAGTAAACATTGGTAAAGCTGTAAAAAATATAAAATTCTGCTAAATATTAATACTTGATTGTTTTCTTCGGGATACCTTAAAATTAACACAGATTTTTGTTGCTGAGTTAAAATTCCATGAATTTTAATAAACCAAGAAATAATATTTCATGCTTAAAATGTGGTAGGGTCATCATCTTTGGATACTTTTATTTCTTCTAATCTTGTAGTTGTATTTATGGTAAAACTCTTTTCCCTCAAATGTTATCACTACTAATGAAAGTAACTAGGAAAGCCATTTACATAATTTTGATTTGCAATTTCATTCTATTATGTAGTTTTCTTATTGTTTACATTATGTTGAAATATGAGATCATCCTAACCTTTTATCACATTTATTTTATAGAATTGAATAGCTAATCAATTTCATCACTGGAAGAGATAAAATTAATAACTACTTTTCAAACTTTTTCCCTGAATTGTCTATGCTCATTTAGGATCTTTTAGGGAACACTGGGCAGAGGAAAGGAGGAGGGTAAGAGTGCAAGAGTAATTTGAATGGGGAGGAGACCTGCCTATCACTCCTCCCATCAAAGCAGTTCTGTGTATGTAAGAAATGTTTCTGTGCACAAATGCAAATGTATGTGTAGGATTCCTAAATTTTAATTGAAGGATGTATTCTTCTGATAAATGAAAATATTTGAAATTCTCTGATGCGTATCTGAAATCACATGATCTCTTCTATCAATTAAGTTACCTGGGATTAATTGCTCTGAGCCTCAGTTTCCTAATCATATAATGGAAATAAGACAGTTCTAACATTCATTATACACTAAAGAGTTATAAGCCATGGTTTACACAGAAGCACCTCATATCCAAATATATACAAGTAATTGTGAGAATTAAAAATTATCTCTCTATATTTTAAGATTCAATATTCACAACATCAAAAATTAACAAGATGGGAAACAAAATATATTATATTTTTGGCAAGCCTATATTTTCATTGAGTAAATTTCCAGATCACTTAAAGTGTCATTTATTTATTTGTTAAATAACTGAATGAGTGTTTGGGGGGATATTTGCATTGATTTCTAGTATATGGAATATAAAACTTTATCATGTGCTTATTGTGAAACAATATGAACTCTTCGTATTTTATGCATCACAAACACACTCTATTTTATGATAAAAATCGAACTTTAGGAATGTATTTTTGCCAGCAAGTCTCAGCTAAAAGTGAAGAAAAAAGTATCTGTCATATACCAAGGACCTACGAAGGTGCCTATTAATTTCATAAGCATGACCTCATCAAACTGTCACTTCAGCCTTCAATTAACAGAGGTTTAGAAACATGTTTAACATCACCTAGAATGCAGTTAGTAGATCTAGGGCCCAAAGCAACCTTGTCTAACTCTGGATCTCATCCAAACCTTCTCCCATCAGGCACTGTCTGTGATTGTGACAGGGGAAGTCAGACAAAGCTTAGAGATAACTTTCCCATTCTACCCATGTATGGAAAAGTGTTTCATTGTATACTACGGCTTTAGAATAAGAAGGTCTGGCAACTTCGAATTACCTTCATTCTGTTAATAAGTGAAATGGATGAAAACATTTTGGAAAACTTAATATTAACATAGCATCATATTGTTTTTTATTTCTCAGGAGAGAAAACAATGGTACTCTAGAGAAAAATACCTATTGTAAATATAAGAAAATAATATGATGATAGTATTAACATTTGTTTCTACCTAAAAATGCTCTAATTTATATTCTCTCTATTCAGAGCCAGTGAGACTCACTTTTACACATAATGTTAAACAGCAAGTAGAAACTTTTCCTGAAAGGTTTATGAAATCATTATTCTCTCTCTTCCCGATTATATGCCACTGTGGACTGACAGTTCATGCACGACCACACAAAAGGCAATCAATTCATTGAGCAGAGCACTACACAGAGGCAATTTGTCTGACATGTAGCATTTGATTTTCAATAGTTGCTTATCTACCAAGGGAACATACATACCAAGTTCATCCTTTAGAAACGGTATAGGGCAATATGCTGGCTATGTGCCCTGAGACTCAGGGATACCATTTAGTTCAAGATATTAGGAATAGGGCATTAGAGAAGTAGCTAGAGAGTAGGCAGCTAAATTACATTATCTTGAATAAAACAGACTCTGAAGTGTTTCATTGAACAAAACATACAATTTGTAGTTATTTATGCATTTGCAACTAGCCCATGAGCATGTAGACAGACAGAAAGACAGATAGAGGTACTCCCCCCAACTATCAAAATCAATCTTCACTCTTGCTACTTCTCTATCTATGAAGTAGCCATTATAGCATCCACTTTATAGTGTGTTATTAGGATTAACTATAAAAAACTAAAAATAGCGACTTGTTTTTAGTAAGTGCTCAATAAATTTATCTAATATTATTGGTGCTGTTATTGTGATTGGTAGTGGTTTTTAGTAAAAAGATTGATTGTTAGACCGGTAGCCCTTTGCTTTGATGAATGCATCTCTCACTCAATGCCACAATTATAAAATAGCGTGCTGATGACTCCTTACGTTGCCCCCCTTGTCAGTGAACTATTTGAAGTAAAGATTGTGTCTTTTTTACCTGTGTATGCTCTAGCCCCACCCAGTGTGGTGCCTGGCATTGAATACATACTCAGTAAATATTTGTAGTATCAATGAGTGAATGAATGTACAATGATTAAATAGTATTGCTATTTGGTATTTTTTTCTTGCATGTGTGAGTGAAGTATGAAAAACTTCTGAACAAGTTCTAAGATTCTAATTCTAAGATTACTTAAAATTAACAAAATTTTTCTGTTTTCTTTTTTTCCACTCCTCTTCCATTCTCCTATAATTCACCAAATAGAATATAACCACTCCTTATTTCTGATCACTCATTGTCGTCAGGGTCCTTACAAATTTCTTGATATGCTAGAAATGGTATGTGATATTGTTGTTTTCATTCAGGTAGTCAGTTAATATTTGAGCACCAATTGGGAGCCAAACATTGAACTGGCATAGTCTTTAGCAGCAACGTATGATCAAAACAGAGAAGAAAGAAAGAAAGAAAGAAAGAAAGAAAGAAAGAAAGAAAGAAAGAAAGAAAGAAAGAAAGAAGAAAGGAAGAGAGAGAGAGAGGGAGGGAGGGAGGGAGGGAGGGAGGGAGGGAGAAACAGAATAGATGTTCAACATCCTTAGCCATGAAAGAAATGCAAATTAAAACTACAATGAGAAATCACTATGGACCTATCAGAATGCTACAATGAAAGATAGTGATAATGCCAAATGCTAGAGAAGAGTAGAAAAATGATACTACTTATATATTACTAGCGGGATGTAAAATGGTACAGCTACTCTGGAAAATAGTTTGTTCGTTCATTTCAAAACCGCAAATCCCAGGAACTGTACTCTGCACTTGAGGACCTATTCTCATGCAGGAATTAGTACACCAATGTTCATAGCAGAGTTTGTTTTATTATTATTGTGGTAAGACACTAAACATGAAATCTACCCTCTCAAAAACTTTTGAATTACAAATGCCCTATTATCATCTGTGAACACAGTGCTGTACAGCAGACATGCTTAATTGTATAACTGAAATATTGTAGTCACTGATTAGCATCTGTCCATTCCCTCCTCCCTCACACCCTCATAACGACTATTGTATTATTTGATTCTGTGTGTTTGACTATTTTAGATTCTTCATATAAATGGAATCAGACGGTATTCATTCTTCTATGACTGGCTGATTTCACTCAGTGTAATGGCCTCCAGGTTCATCCATGTTGTTATATATGGCAAGAGTTCCCTCTTTTCTGAGGCTAAATAATAGTCATATATATATATTCCATATTCCATACATATATATACATGTATACATACATACATACATATATGTTTATATATATAAACATATATAAAGTTTTCAATCATTCATTGGTTTGTGGATATTTAAATTATTTTACATTTTGGTCATTGTGAATAGTGCTGCAATGAATATGGAGGGCTAAGATCTTGATTTCAGTTATTTTGAATAAATGTCAAGAAGTGAAGTTACTGAATTATATGGCAGTTCTATTTTTAATTTTTTTGAAGAATCTTCATCCTGTTTTTCAAACTGGCTGCATCATTTTGCATTCACACCAGTGGTGCAAATGTCTGATTTCTCCATATCCTCACCAACATTTGTTGTCTTTTGTTTTTTGGATAATAGCCATTCCTAACAGGTATGAGGTGATAACTCATTGTGACTTTGATTTTCTTTTTCATGATGATTAGTGATGTTGAGCATCTTTCCACATACCTATTGACCATTTGTATGTCTTCTTTGGAGAAATGTCTATTCAGTCCCTTTCCCCATTTTTTTTCAACTGAGTTCACTTTATTGTGGTAGAGTTGTAGAAGTTCCCTAGGTGTTTTGGAAATTAACACCATAATAGATATACTGTTTGCTAATATTTTCTCCTATTCTATAAAAGTTGCCTTTATACTCTATTGATTGTTTCCTTTGCAATGCAGAAGCATTTTAGTTTGATATAGGCCCATGTGTCTATTTAGCCGGTCATTTGTGCTTTTGGTATCATATCCATGAAATCATTGTCAAGACCAATGAAATGAAGCTTTCCCCCTATGTTTTCTTCTGTAAGTTGTACAGTTTCAATTTTAGGTTTGGCTGTTTAATCTGTTTTGAGTTAATTTTTGTATTCAGTTTTAGATAAGAGTCCAACTTCATTCTTTCACATGTGGATTTCCAGTTTTCCCAACAATACCCATTGAAAAGACTTACTTTTCCCAGTGTATTCTTAGCACCGTTGTTGAAGATCAGTTGACCTAATATGAACAACTTTATTTCTGGGCTCTCTATTCTGTTCCATGGGTCTATATATCCACTTTATTCCAGCATCATTCTATTTAAATTATTATAGTTTAAAATAGATATTGAACTCAGGAAGTGTGATGCTTCCAGCTTTATTCTTTTTTTTTTTTTTTTTTCCTGTCAGTGGTCTTTTGGAGTTCCATATAAATTTTAGAATTATCTTTTCTGTCTCTATGGAAAATGCCAGTGGGATTTTTAGAGGAATTGTAATGCTATCCTTTCAGAATATACCCAGCTTTAGTGACATAAACCAGTGCAACGCCCAACACATACAATGATTTTCCACTAAGGGAGATTGATACAGTACCTTTCTCTGTCTGACTTAATTCACTTAGCATGATGTCCTTAAGTTCCGTCTATGTTGGAAATGGCAGGATTTCCTTTTTATGACTGAATAATAGTCGTGTGTGTGTGTGTGTGTGTGTGTGTGTGTGTGTGTGTGTATCTATACAAATTAACAGAAGAAAAAGAAAAGAATTAAACATATCAATATAAAAACAATGAAACAAAGAAGGAAATTAACAAGAGGGGAAATGAGGGACGAAAGAACTATAAGACAAACAGAAAGTAATTAACAAAATTGCAAATCCTTCTCTATTAGTGATAATTTTAAATGTATTTCTCTTGTTTTCTAATCCAATGAGACCCGTTTTATAGTGTATTACTCTGTTGGCCTTGTCTGTTAACTTTTCTTCCGTATTTTTTTTTTTTTTTGTCTGTCATTGTAGCATTGTTTATCTTTTATTCTTTGAGTTCACTAATTCACTTTTTAGCAATGACTAATCTGCCAATCAACAGGTTTTGGCTTTTAATGATTCCTAAAAATTGTATTTGATTATTTTTCAAATCCCTTAGTTGAAAATATCTCTATTTTTTCACCTGTATGCTTTTTCCCTTATGTATAACCTTAAATAATATTTTAACCTACTTTTAATATTGCATCTAATTACTACAATAAAATTCTTCAGTATTTTAATTCTGTGACTTGTCTCTTCTGAAACCTGCTTAGAGTGGATTGTGGAGAATTTCAGGCTTTTGTTCTTTTGAAATCCATCTGTGTGAAGTCTGTAAGAGCTAAACTGAGTGCCGAGAGAGGCCGGCAATCCCTGTACTGACGGAGGAAAGATCGCTCCAGACTTTGCTGTGGAAGAGAGAAAGCAAGAAGGTCAACACTCAGAAACAAGACCCGTTGCTCTTCTTTCCTCTTGCTTTTATTGGTCCTTCAGGATAATCACAAATCCTTTTCACTGTGCCTCAAGCATGTAATATGTGACAGGCGGTCTTACTGAAACTGGGAGGATCTGTTTACGGGAAAGATAGGATATGCTAATTTGCATGGTTCTGCTAAACATAGCCTAAGGGACAATGCCTACCTCTCTAAGATCATAGGGCGGCTGTTTGGGCTAGGAAAGTTTCAGGAAGGCAACACCCCGTGGCATTCCAAGGGTGGAGTGGTCTCTGCAGGCCTCAGCATTCCAAAGGCCTACGCCCTTCTCCGAAACCTTCCCTGCCCTCAGTGGCCTCCGTGTTACATTTTAGCAAGCCAGGTATTATGGCTGATTTCATCCTCTACATTAACCCCAATAACAGAGGACATACTCTTCTGGAAGGAATTTGCAAATATAAACTTTAGTATCTATCAAGCTATTTTTCAGCTTTGCAGTTTCAGACTGTGCATGTATATAACTCCATACAACAAACCTATTTGAAGTTTGTGTTTATTAATTCTTAAGAGTACCTATTTTTCTCATACAAAGCCTACACCAAGATAAACAAGAATAGTTGCAATGTCTTTCCTGGTGGTTAATTTTTCCTTCTAGGTAACTTATCAAATCAGAAGTGTCAAAACGTTGGGGGTTCTCGCTTTATATGGCAAATTCAGTTCTCACTGTGTATTTTGGGAAGGTAAGAGCCCTGTTCCCTACCCCTTCTATAGTCAATATAACTAAGAATATAGATGGAATGCCTGGGTGGCACAGTCAGTTAAGCGTCCAGCTGTTGGTTTCAGCTCAGGTCCTGGTCTCAGGGTAATAAGATTGAACCCAGTGTCCGGCTCCACACTCAGTACAGAATTTGCTTAAGATTCTCTCTCCCTCTTCCTTTACCCTTCCTGCTCCTGCTCACTCTCTCTCTCTCTCTCTCAAATAAATAAATAAATAAATTTTAAAAAATAATGTAGGTCTTATAGTCATTTAAACAGTATTAAAAAAAGCAGAGCATCACCTCCAAAATAATTTTACTACTCTCCTGATTTGTACCTCCGTGTTTCTATTTGATTTCCTGCAGGTTTCCATGTGTGTATATGTGTGTGCATGCTTGTGTGTATGTAAGAAAGACAGAGAGAAACAGACGCACACACAGAGAGAGAGGTGTGTTTTGAAGGATATATGTTGTGTAATATCCAGCACTTCTGAGGGTTGTTCAAGTGGTAGGATTTTTCAGAGTATCTTGTTTGCCCTCATCGCACATCTACAATTCCAATATGGAGCCAGATCTTGTAAGAGTGTTTGTAGCCTCCTGCCCCGTGCTTACACTGAAGATACAAGCAACAGCTAAAAAATGAGTCAGGAGTTTTATTTAATGCCCATTTGTAAGGAAGGATCAATGTCTTTGCCACAACTTCCTATAAAGGCTATAAAGCCCTTCCCTTAGTATCGCCTTCAACAATAGCCACAAACTCACTGCAGGCTGTCATGTCTGAAAACCAGGACATCCATGAATCCATCTCAGTGCTTCGCATTTCTTGTCCATTTTACAATACCAGAAGTTATTTACCTTATTTGTTTATGATGATCTGTGCCTCTTTGAATTTTCTTTCATATTTGATATACCATTTCTAAATGTTTGAGGCAAAGTAGGGTATCAAAGTTCGAATTGTCTGTTGTATCTTCATCAGATATCAGACATAAATTTTAAAAGGAACATTCTTGAGCAGGAGGGAAAGTAATAGAAGATTTGGCCCTAATTTGGGCATGATTTTAAATTGAGTAATATGACAGACCTGGAATGGGTACACCCAGGATTCAAATGTAGGTGGTATGTTTCCAGGGCCTCCACCATTAAACTCAATATTACAGAGCTCTGTAGTATAGAAGAAATAACCATGATATGAGATAGCTATGAGTGTGAAAGAGTTTACCCTTCAAGAGTGAAGGAAAAAGCATAAAAGTAAATAACAACAAATAAGAAAAACATTTCTTTATGCAAATGATCTGCAGCCTAGCGGAATCCAGGATCTTAGTTAGAGCCATAACTTGGCTGAGTGTATCTTTTGTGAAATCTCTTCATCTTTATTGTCCTTTCTGACCTAAAGACAAGTAGTGCTGAACTTTTTCTTACATTCCTTGTCTCCTCTGATTCTTTGCTTTAATGAGTAGATTTTAAAAATACATATTTATACTAAAAGGAAAATAGTGCTCCCGAAGCTATAGCTCATTGAAGATTCTGAAGTCAGTTCCAATGGCCTGTTTCCTTAAAACATAAATAGAGACGTGCTAGCTAAAATAACAAATAATTTAGAGAAGGACCTCACTATTCATGATATTCATGACTATCTTCAAATGATTGACCTAAAAACACAGTTTTTTTTCCCCTTAACAAAATGATTTAAGTATAAAACATAAAGGCATATTCATTGTAAATTGCCTTCAGTTTCTCTGCTCCTTCCTACTCATTTAATAAACAGTAACTAAAGTGAAAGAGCAAATACTTCTCAGGAGTTTAGACCAAGACGTAAGACACAAACTTCTGTGTAACATATTAACACTATATAAAAACAATTCTAATTCGGGGGTACATGCAGAAAATGATTTTATGTCGCATTTTTTACCTTTAACCTCAAATAAAAATATATTTTATTAATTAAAATACCTCATTCTATTAAAATTTATTTATTTAACACTTATGTGCTGTGCAGTGGCCTGGTGGCTGACAGGAATAATAAGGTAAATAAAAACAAATTGTTATGATCAGCAGGAACGTAAGATTTCTTATACACAGGAGTAGTTGGAAAGGTATTTAGAGTAATTGGCATTTGATTTCAACATTAGAGCATAGGAGAATTTCACCCTGCGAAGACAGTGAAGGAGATCATGTCACATGAGCATGAAGGGGAAGATGGAAGCATGTTAGTTAATTGGCAATAGGCACTCTGCTGACTGAGCTAGCAGACAAATCACACGACTGGGACCTCAGTAGTACAGACCCGAGTGAAAAAGCAAAGGGGTCAGATTGTTTAGCAGATCACATATCAGGCAGGCAAGAATTTGTCAAAATATTGCTTCTTTTACATTTTGTGTCAGTTGTTTGCCATTTATATTCATATCTAAAAGCCCTAATATCCCTCATTTGTGCCTGTTGAAAATAACTTTTCGTTCAAACTTTCATTTGTTTTTTACGTATGTATGATATGTATATCATAGGTGCATGTATGTGTCTATGTATTTGGAAGTTTATTATGTATTTCTTCTGAAGGATGAGGAGTGTAATTATTTTCCATTTCTATTTATATATAAGTGTATTGATTCCCTGCTTTTCCCAGAAATGATAGGGACTAAACATCAGAAGATGAATTCAGTATAAACATTAATTTTTCTCTGCACTTCCTGTGTCCTTGTCATTTCTCATCTTGATTAGCACAAAGCTAGCTTCACGTAAGCCAAGACCTAATTTAACTAACATTAATAATTTTAATAAGATGAGAGTTATTGTGTAGCAACTATTTAAAAAGCAATGTCATTAATTTAGCTACTGCTATGAAGTATTCCTTTATACTAGATCAAAACTTCAAATATTCCCAATTCTTTGTGCTTAATGAAACATAAGGGGGTTTTGCTATTTCCTGAGAAAGATTAAGCAATATCATAAAGCAAATTTATTTAGTAAAAATATGTGATACATTAAAGTTTGTTAATGGCTGTGTATTTATCTCATGAAAGACAGTTGGAAAGGTAATTATAACATGCAAATTAGCTTCCATTGGGCTGCATATTAAAATTATATATTAATGTACAGTATCTGAAGTTGCAACCTGTGCTTGGGTTTTTTCCAGGTAGGCAAGTCACTGAGGCTTTTGTCTTAGGTTTGTGTTTTTTCTACTAATCATTCCTGTGTGTTATTTTATTTAAAGTCCTCTAATGCTTTCATCTGAAACCCTCCTTTTTTCCTGTTAGTCTATTAGAAAGATGCTTTTCTAGCCCCTTAATTTTTGTCTCATGTATTTGTCTGTTTCACTGCTAGAGTTTTTTTTTTTATCAATATGTGTAATATTGTCATTAGTTACAACAAAAACCGGGAAATAAATCACTCTCAAAGAGTTCAGTGATAGGAAATGCATAATATTTTTGTTTAAAATTATTCAGTTTTTGTGATCTGTTAACATTTACCATGAGGTTATTGGGTTATTCTGAGACAAAAATATACCAATGATTTAAGTAATTCTGATTTCAACTCTTTATTTTCTCTTCCCATTCCAACCAATAGTCATTGATTTCATCTTTGTTTGAAACACCCAGCTACCTCACTCTGTGCAGTGTTTGGAGCTGTTACTAGAAAATCACTGAATAGTATTGTTTGCATAACATAATCCTTTTCCTTGATTTCACCTTGTATATGTATTATACCTATCCTGGTTTGAGAGCAGATTGCTATTTGGGTTATTAGAAAATGGTACAAATGCCTGATTTCTATGGAACGCTTTGATTTTCCTTCACTTTACTGTACACTTGATGCTTCCCTAATGATAGCATTAACATTTTGTAGCCCTTTTTCTATCCACCGGCATTCCCTCACCAAATATATTTGTCTCATTATCTAGTTCAGAATCTTTGTGTCAAATCTGAGTGGTTGTTTGTGTGTGTGCGTGAAACCATTCAGGTGTGTTAAATATAAAGAATGCCCTTGTGTTTAGTATCCACTTTTATATTAGATATGAAGAATACTCTTGTGTTTATCAGCTAGATTTACTGAACCTTAACATTTTTCCAAATTTTCATTGAAGCTTTTAGAAACTAGCAAAATATTACAAATAAGTAGTATCACCCGCGTACTGTATCTATTACCGTTCTTGTACTTCCAAGGTAATGGTTATTCTGACATAACTATTATTCCGACCATTCTTTAAATTTTCTGAGTAGTTTTTATTATTTTATACATATGTAAGTATCCACAAAAAAATAGTTTGTTCAGTAAGTGGTACATATCTTTTGTGACTTGCTTTACTTACTCAATGTTATACTTTTGAGATTTATCCACATTGATGCATGTAACTTTCGTTTACTTATTTTAATTGATATATTATACTCCAGTGAATGAATAAACCAAAGTTATGTTTATTATTGCTCATATTTATAGACATTCAACTGTTTTACATTTTTTTCACCAGTACCAAAATGCTAAATAATACCTGTCTCTTTTTATTCATCAAAATTAAATAATTCTGATGACTGAGCCCCATTCCCCAGAGATTATGTGTTGATGAGATGTTATGGAAGACAACTATTTTTACAAGTTCACCAAGTGATTCTGATATGCTTCCAGGATTAGAAATCACTGTCTTAGATTCTTATCAATGGAATTGCTGGACTGTAGGGTATTTAGATCTTCAGTTCAGGTGTATGTAGACACTTACCTTTTCAAATTTGTTATATCACTATATAAACTCATCAGAGGTATATGAGAGTTTCTATCACTGACACTTAGTATTTTCAGGTTTTTTTTAATAGTGCCAAAATAACAGCACATTAGTGTTTTAACCTGAATTAATATGATTGTTTGTATGATCATGTTTATTAGGCAAAATACAAAAGGTTTTTCTCTTTTATTCATTTTTTCCTGTTTACATTTTTTCTTTCATTCTCTAAAGTTGTTCTTTTTGTGTGTGTGTGTGTGTGTGTGTGAATGGTAGGATTTATTTCTCTAGTTTGAATCTTAATCCTTAATCCTTTATCAGTTTTCATTGCTTATATTCTCTTCAATTTTGTGGTTTGTCCTATTTTATTTTAGTATCTTTATGACAATAAGTTTTGGGGTTTTTAGTGTTCTAATAGATCGAGCTTATTGGTTGCTTTCTGTATAATTTGTGCATAACACATTGTCTCAATACCATTAATTCAATAGTCACTTTCTCAATTCATCACGGTCCTATGAGTTAGTTAGTCTATGACTAACAGACTTTCTTAATTCTTTTTTTTTGCTGTGAAATATTTCTTAGCTATTATTAAAACTTCCATATACATTTTAAGAAAAAACCATCAAATTTTACACAGACACACACACACACACACAATTTCAGTTGGACTTCATTGAATTTATATATTATAGTTTGGAAGATTTGGCATCACCTCTACTTTTTGTTTCATTTATAAACATAGTGTGCATACTTATTTATTCATATCTTTACTAGTGATTTGACATAAAATTTTATAATGTACTGAATATATATTGTATCTTTTCCTCAGATATATCTTTAGGTACTTTGCAAACATTTTTATTAAACTTGCTTGCTTCTCCCTCTCCAGCTCCCTGTGCTTGTGTTCCCTCTCGCTCTCTCTCTCTAATAAGTAAATAAAATCTTTAAAAGTAAAATAAAACGACAAGCTTTGATTCATTACATTTTTGTATTGTTTTTCTGTTTTAATTTCATTGATTTTTAGTTTAATTTTTATTATGTCTTTTTCTTCTGCTTGCTTTCGCTTAATTTATTCTTCTTTCTGACATCCTAAAGTGGAGGCTGAGGTTATCGATTATAGGTTTTTTTTTCTTTTCTAACATATGCACTTAATGCTATAAATTTTCCTTTAAGTCCTGCTTTTGCTTCCTTCACCACATTTAGTTCAAGATATATTTAATTTCTCTTGAGACATTGATCTATGGGATATTTAGAAATATGTTGTTTGGGGATTTTCCAGATATCCTTCTGTTAATAGTTTCCAGTTTAATTCCTTTGTGTTCTGAGAACATATACTTTGTATGAGTTCTGTACTTTTAAATTTGTCAAAGTATGTGTTTTGTCAGTAAATTCTGCAATTCACCTTTACACAAGACTCTGTGTCAGTAACCGTTTCCCAAAGACTCAAACCTATAGTATTTTGTAACAAAAAAAGTGTACTTTAAAATAAGAGCTCAGAACTGAAAACTCATCATCCAGCTAGTAGTGAGAACCACACCTCTGTTGATAGGTGGAGTATCAGTAGCCTCTGACATGATGTTCTTGTGCAGTGATTAAATCTTTTACTGATTTTAATGCCATATTTGTGTAGGTCTTTTGTAAGGAATGCACTGGAGTGCTCAATATCTTAAGCATTTGAGAGATATGGGGGATGTAGCAATTATAAGAACTATGGAATTAGATGGCTGTTGTTCAAGGCTATTTATAGGGGAAAGACTAAGAAGGGCTGAAAGTAATTAATTGTGAATTTGAAGCAAATTGTGAACACCAAAAATGCCTCATTGGAAACATAAAACAAAATTTCACTTCTTGCAGCTGGAGGGCAGAAAATAGAAAGCCAAGGGTCTGGCACATAACTTAAAGAATAGCAGAGTTCCAGAGAAGATTAAACTCTTAACCTAAGCGAGGCTGCTCCACTAAGGTCAGAATAGGAAAAGAGTGGGGTGCTAACATTTGGAATAGAAACATCTGGATTAATGCAGTAGGAATTCTTGAATGCTTAGATTTCCCTCAACTTTCTGCCTACCTTATTGGCCCACTACTCTCCATTAAAGGGTGGTGTCTTCCTTGCTTGAAGGTGATGTAGAGACTACCTTGAAAGATAATACATGCCTCCTTCCTGCTTTCTTCCTCTTCTTGTCCACAGAACCAATAACACAATCCAGCCAGGGAAATGTTGGGGATGGGCCTGCTATAGAAATAAAGAATTTATAAGTAAAAGGAGGTGCAGAACCTAGACAATAAATACCAGCAGAAGCAAGAAAAAAATATATAGGACTGAATCCTAAGGCTGATGAATCAAGAGCATTGAAATGTAAAGTTGAATGTGGACACCCCGTTGGTGTGTCAACATTGTGCTCTGATACAGAATTTTATACCTTTGCAATGACCCTACTCTGGATGACTCTTAGAAGCAACAGTGCCAGACTAAATGAAGTAGAAATCCCAGAACTATTCGAAATTTGGTAGAAGAGATTTTAAAAATCTCAGAGAAGTGGACATACTAGAGTGGATACACCACATCTCATGTGAAGGCCTGCAGGACACTCTGTTTACCAAAGTGATAAGGAATGCTCTCATGAAAGGGACATCAGAATCAGTGAGAAGCTCAGCAGTACCTGTCATCTTAATGACATTAAGAGGTCATTAAGATGTCAGGTAATGATGAGAGATACTATTGAAAACTTGTCTTTCTGATTTCATTGGGAATGATAGGATCTCAAAATTGGAGAGGCCAAGTGGCAGCATTTAATCATCACAAGTAAGGTGGATGCAATTATATAGTAAGTGACAAGTCCACAATTCTAACCAGATGGCCCTGACCCAAAGAAAGCTGTGGAGATGTTAACAGAACAAAGTTTCTTGGGGGGAAAAACAGATGAGCTATCAACCAGTATATTGATCAATGTATACAATAAAAATAAATCAAGGATAGGTGATCATGAAACAGAGGGCAACTGAAATGACGTGATCTTTTGTCCATTTCATGGACCAAGTTTTCTGACCTGGAACCATTTGAAAACCAAGGGTATTAAAAAAAAAAATCCAAATGTAGATAAAAAGACACTGTATTCAACAAGTGCATTGCCATAAGAGGAGAGGTACTATTGTGTTAAGGACAATAGGGAGAAGGTTCCAAATAGAAGATCTATAAGCATCCCAGAGTTCATGCAGAGAAGAGCTTTCTTTTTATAGGGAGGAGTAAACAAAGCTAGAAGAAACTGGACATGGAGGACTGGGATGAGAGGACGGCTTGATCAGAAAATTGATGTTTCCCCTGAGATCAGTCGACAGGACAAGCTGAGGAGAGTGTAAGGGAGACATTTTCATTTTCCAATGCTCATGTAGGCTTATGGGTGAAGATCCTGTGAGGATGAGAGAATTTTGTCAACAAGTATTTTGTTCTGATTGATCAGTAAGCACAAACAATCCAGCAATCATTTATGAGACAATGAGTGGGAATTTGGAATTTTGTTTGTCCTCATCATAAGTAAACACGAGAATTATCCAGGGGAATTCCCACGTTTATTCCTTGGCCTTGAAGTAAAAACTATGGTTGGGGAAGGCCAAATAGAAACATCAGAATCTGCCCTCACATTAAGACAAGGAGTGATTAGAAAACAACATTTCTTTCCAGGGGCAATGGCAGGAGTTAGTATCTCTCTCAAAAGTTTAGATGATGCCTTACTGGTGATATCATATCTCTCTTTCATTCTGATCACTGAAAATACTGGATGAATTCTAGAGGACAGCATTGTATTACTACAAATCTAAGTAATTAGTAGCTCAAATTGTGGGTAGCTGCTGTGCCAACTGTGATGTGTTTGCTAGAGCAGGTTACTAAGCTTGATCTTATTTAGTTCTATCCCAGTCTGGAAGAAGGAACAAAAATAGTTCATATTCACTTGGGATGAATAACTAACTATACATTTATGGTTTTGTTCATGACTATGCTAACATTCCCACTCACTAGCATAATGTAGTCCAAAGCGACTTGGACTATTTGGATATTCTGCAGAACATCACATTAGTTCTCTATTTTGATAACATTATATTAAACAGGCCAGAAGAACAAGAAATGGTAAGTATATTGGAAGCTATGGTAAGACACATGAATTCCAAAAGGTGGGAAGAAAATTCTATGAATATTCGAGGATCTAACACATCAATGAAGTTCTTAAGGTGGACCCTTAAGATGAAAGGACATTTACTCCAAAGTGAAGAACAAATTATTGAAATTTATACCTGTGCTTTAAAAATAGAAAGTCCAAAGTTGAGTAAACCTCTTTGGGTTCTGGAAGCAGCAAATTTCCTACTTGCCATTACTTCTCTGAGTAACGTGGAAGTTTGCCCTACTTCAGTAGCATCTAGTGGATCTAGTCTGTGGTGCAAGCAACTCTGCTACTTTGGCCATACAACATGGCAGATCCTATATTATTAGTGATGTAGTTTTGGAATGTTGGTGAGGTTTGGTGGGTCCGGAGCCAAGAGCCAAGAGAGAGTCATCTTTGGGGCAAAATGGTGGTTTTATTAAAGCATGGGGACAGGATCCCTGGGCAGAAAGGGTTGTTGCCCTGGGATTGTGAGGGGTAACTGATTATATTCCTTGGGGTTGGTGGAAGTAAAGAAAAGGGAAGTTCCAAAAGGATTTTCATATGCTAAAGAAGACTCACAGGGTACTGGAGGCCTTGCTATTGTCAAACTAAAGTTGTTTTTCACTCTAGCAAGGCATTAAGACAGTTGGGAGCTTCCTGGAGGAACATTATACTCTGCCTGCCTCAAATATTTGTCAATGGGCTGCAGGTTATATGGACATTTAATTTTATCTACATTTCCTTCTGCCTTTGTTTCCCACATCATTAGAGGTATCTGTGGTAGGAAATATACTGCTATGTGGAATCTGTGGTAAGCTCCAATAGGAGAGCCCCAAATTTGATCCTTGGTGATGAGGAGCCAGGCCATACCATCTGCAACAGATAATTAGCCACAGTAATAGGACCTGATAGATATATAGTGCTTGTCCAGGGGACATGTACTGACAATGTGGTAAGAACCCACCAGTTCATAAATTCAGGCAGGCCTGGGGGCAATCCACTCTAAGATGGGTGTGGTATATTCCAAATTGAGCATGCTCAGGATCAAAGGGCATAATAAAGCCAAGAGCAGCTGGCCCAGATTCTCATATGTACCATATCTTCACTGCTACCTCTTCCTCAGGTCATACCTATGTCCATATGAAGAGACCCTTTGTGGCTACCTTTGGAGGTAGACACGTCAAGCCCAATTCATGAATAACTATATGAGTGCAAGCCAGAAGTAAACTATTGCTGTAATACCTTCAGGGGTGATCTGAATAGGCATCAGGAAGAAAAATTCTCCCACTAAGTCATCTATTTTGTGTGGAAAGAGAAGCAGGTGTAAATCTCATGGACTGGAGCAAATGGCCTGGCTGGTCAGTCACAGTCTGTACAGAGAAAGATTGGAAGACTGGGGGCAAAGGATCAGAGGAAGAATGTGGATGGACTTATGGGAGAGGCTATGAAGTATGAAGATTTTTTGTATGGCAAGTGAAGGACAACCAAAATAGTCACTATGGAGGAGGCACTAAACAACCAATTAGAGAGCATGGCTCTTCCAGTTGACATCAGCCAGTCTCTACCATTACCACCACTCCATGCTGTCCACCAGCCAAAGTTAGCACAATGGGTGCATTGAATGGAGTAATCATGTGAGAAGGATGGAGGCTATACATGAGCCAACTACACTGCTGCTGTCAAACCCAAGCTACTCCTAACAGAGCCCAGTCAATGTTGAGCCCTATATATGGAACCATTTCTCAAGGACACCCAATAACCACATGGTGATACTTTAATTACTTTCACCATGAAAGGCGCAGCAATTTATCTTGACTGGAATATGTAAATATTGTGCATGTGGTTTTCCTTCCCTGTGCATTGGGACTCTGGCAACACCACTATCCAAAGGCCTACAGAGTGTTTGACTGACACAGGACCCCACATAACATTGCGTTGCAAAAAGGGACTCACATTAAAGCTAAAGAAGATTTACAAGACCGTAGTAGCTCAGTTATATTCTATCCTGATGAAGAATAGGACAACATTAAAAAAATACAGTCTGCTTAGAGCAGATACCTGTAGAATGGGAAGTTATTATCCATAATAGAATACATGCTAAGTCAGTGATCTTTATGTGGCACCATGTCTGCAATAGGTAGAAAACCATGGAGGCTCAAAGGTCTTGGTTCCCAAGAAGAAATGCCACAAATGCCAACTGATCATTTCAAACTCCTTATGCATTGAAACCACTAGGCAAAGAAAGGAGCTACACTCTGGCAGAAGTAATTGGCCCTGTTCACCATTAGAAGGTAGGACACTGTTAATGGGAGGCAGAAAAGATTGTATTTACTGGGTATCTGTGGGTAAATCTCTACCTGATCTTGATAGTGAATGGGCCAGTGCTGTGGCCATAATATGACAAAGTACAACATCATACAGATGAAGAAGTTAAGGAACTAAGAGTCAAGATGCTTGAAGAATAGTCATGAAACCACCATAAATTATGAAAGAAGTAATGCCGTTGAGAGAAACACTAACATCTTCAAGACAAGAGCATGTGACTTGAACATTAAATTGGTATATAAGCAAAATAAGGAGAGGTGCTGATGGTAAAGTTTGATGTCATAAGTTTCAGAAAACTGGAGTGAGGATTTAGGGAGTAGGTTAGAGATGGTACACTAGAAGTAACAAAGGAGAGTAAGGAGGATACTGCACTAACCTCCAAGATCAGTGACTGAGAGAAACCACGCTTGAGAGATTTCCAGGGAAAGTAGGAGTCCTCAGGGGAGGGCCAGATTTCATGCTAAAAAGATTCTCCAGAGAAAAGGCTAGAATAAGATATTTTTATGATGATTGATCTTGCGTTCCAGAGTAGAGGTGTTTAAGGCTGGAAAAGTGCCAGGAAAATGTACATTAGATAAAAGAGATGCCCAAGACTGTATGCATAAGAGTTCAAGAGAAATGTGATCTTGAGTGTAGTGGTGACTGAAATAAATAGAATATAAGACATATAGACAATATAAGACATAAGATTCACCTCGATGGTCACTTCCTGGTGGGGGAGCAGTTAATTAGTTTTAATTATAACTTCCCTTTGGGAGATGGACTTCTTGGCAAATTGTGGCCATAAGAAAGGGATATATATCCCTATATATGTGTGGCAGAAGCTTGCCAAGAGCACCTGAAGTTTTCTTGTCAATGATGGCTTTGAGGTGAGAGGAGGGGCATGTTGCCAGGCTCGTGTGGTGCTCTGTGCACCCCCTGTACATTCCTGCTAATGAGTATCATCATTATCATTATCTTGGTAGCAAGAAGCCACAGCAGGAAGGATAACATCAGCGCATTAATAGATTAAAGGAAAAAGAAATATTTGATCATCTCACAGAGGCAGAAAAATAGTTCATGATTTGTTTAAAATGTGTTCAGCACACTAGAAGGAACTTTTTCTTAACCACAAATAGGATCAAAAACTTGAAGTCAGTAATGTTCTTAATGGTGGTACATTAGAAACATTTTATTAATCAGAATGGTTATATGAATGAGTGTTACTATCACTTCTACTTCCTGTAATGGTAGAGATCCTAAGGAGGCAAGTATGGCAAAAGGAACAAATAAAAGGCATATGGAGAAAGGAAGGAACAAAAATATCATTAATGCTTTACATACTTTATAAAATCATGCATGTTTGAGACTACATGTCATAAATTCATAAATATAATATATATAAGAATTTTAAAAATCCATCCATCAAATTCATGATTATGAGTTACCATGAGGGAAAGAAGATAATGAGATTGGGGATGAAACTAAGTAGTTTCAAAAATATCGACAATATTATTTAAATAAAAAAATAAATATAAAACAAATAATGTAAAATTGTACAATTTGAGCAAACTAAGCGGTAGATACATCGATGAATATTTACCATATTATTATAATTTCATTTTGATATATTTCTTAATAAAAACCTGTGTCTGTCTATCTATGTATCTACCTATTATGTGTCTGTCTATATCTATCTGTGTATTTATGTAACTATACATGCTATTGTACTTTAAGAATCCTCCCTGAATAGAATACTATCTAGCCCAGTGTAAAATATCATTCATAATCTGTTCCCAGCAGTCTTTAGACTTGGTAAATGCACTTCAAGATTCAGAGTAAGTGGCACCACTTACAACTCTACTTTACCCCACTACTCTGGGTAGGATTCTCCTATTTTGTACTATGTTAACACCCAGGGCTCGTATCTGTCATGGCACGTATCATGCTGGACTGTAATATCTTGTTATTTGTGTGTGTCTCACCAAAAGTTATTACAAAAATTGTAATTATTACAATTACAAAGATTGTAAATTCTTTGAGGTAGGAACTATATCCTTTATCTTTGTGTACCTAACTTCTGTATATATAATAGCATATATTAGGGAATGAATGGCTTTTGAATGAATAGAGATCTACTTAAAGTTAAGGAAGTCATATTCAATAGAAGCCAAAATTGGATTAGGAAAAGATGAAATAAATATTTAAAGTAATTTCTGAAAGATTTATTTTCCATTAAAAGGAAAATCTATTATTTTTCATTACTACCAGAACAGCAATAATTCACTGCTTTGGATTTCAGTTATTTCTGGGCAAGGTAAATGAGACAGATCTCAATCTGCTACCTCCCCACTCCCAAACTTAGAAAATTGTTTTGAACTCATGATGCCTCACAAAATCATGAACACCTCACTTCATCAAGCACTGTTTTCAGACACTGAAAAGATGGTACTATGGCGGCAGGTGGGGGGTGCCCTTATAAAACGCAAACAGTAGGAGAGAAAAATATCATACACATATTAACAGGAATAAGTACATAGTTACCAATCACTATGGGTGCTATCAAGGAAAAATGTAGGGTATCATGAGACATTCTAATGGAAAGATTCTAGTGCAGAATCTGAATGAGAAGGAGCTAAAAGGAACTGGTCAGAAATAGAATGGAATGGAAGACTATTCTACCAGAAGTATTACAACATCCCTGAGGTGCTTGAGATATTGATTAAAAGCCAGTGTGGTTGGAACCAAGTGAGGGTGGGATAGACCCATGACATGGGCTAGGAGCTAGAAGATGCAGAGGAAAGAAAAGCAGAGTATTTCCAAGCTTGTTAAGACTCTGAGTTTATGCTTAGTGATCGAAAGACCTTGAAAACTTTTGAACACAAGAGGGATAGGATTTAATTTATATTTTAAGAAAATCTAGAAGCACTGATACATGGGAGATAGTGGAAGTGGGAAAATCATTTAAGAAACTTTTACAGTGGTGAAAAATGAATGGATCCAAGATACATGTTGAAGATGGAATGACCAGGATTGGGATAATGTAATGATTCCAATCTAATGTAAGTAATAAATACAATATTTTTAAAAATATTTTCACAGATCCTTCCTGGTGAATTCCTTTTCCATCCTCCTTTCCACAGAGCAATTCCTGTCCCATCACATGTATTAAATTCATTATCAGGAAGGTTTGGCTGAGCTGACAGGCCCAAACTTCCAGGTTCTCAGTTTGAAACTATACTAAAGAGTTTTATATAGAAATTATTTTTCTTTTCTTTATTTTTTTCTTTTCCTTTCAATTGCCTTTTTAAAACCCATTGGTATCTTGTAATTCTTAAGAACTGAAAAATAAAAATTTGCTAAGTCAGTGCTTTCAAAGACTTGATTTCACAAGTGTGACTCAGGTTACCATACACAGGCAGAAATAGATCATCTGAATACCAAAAATTACATTGATTTTATATTTCCATAAAAAGAAAGGGGAAGGCAATATATTCTAAGATTTCAAGGAACAATAATTAGAGCTAGCCGGCCCTGAAAAATCGAATTTCATAATGGTAGATGTGTAATTGAGTTCATTCTAGGGAACAATGGGTAAAAAATATGACTCCAAGCCCTTCCACCAAATCCTTGCTTAACGGGGAAATTCAGTATAGTTTCCCCAGTTCTGAGTGAGCACTCCCTTTGGTTCCTCCTCAGCACAATTAACATCTTATTTCTGAAAAGGAAAAAATATATATAAATATATTTGTATATTTTTATAGATAGATAGGGAAAGAGAGAGAAAGAGGGAGATGAAGGAAAAACCAATACAGATCACAATATGCACAGCTTAGAAATCTAAATAAAATTTGAGGTGAGAAAGGGTCTAATGCTTTAAGTACTTTATTTTTTGTGTTTAATTATTGGTTGGTTGGTTGGTTGGTTGGTTGGTTGGTTGGTTGGTTGACTGATATTGTGTGAGTGTGTGTGAATATACTATAAGGAAACACATTTTAGGCTCAGTCCTGCCTCCCAAAATAAGGAAAAGGCGACATTCCCTTTTTTGTGCCTTTATCATGAAGCATGGCTCATTAACTTTAAAGATATCATTTGTTGTTTCTTTGTTGATGCATTGTTTGGAGTTTGGAAGAAAAGTTTGCATGTCATAATCATGGTTGAATTTCTGGACATTCAGTGAGTCTGAAGAGCATTCAACTAGAGAATAATTTGAATGACTCATCTGAGCTCCTGGTTTTTATAGTTTATTTCACTTTCTTATGCACTCCAAGAGGCTTTTTGTCTAACTCTCAGAATCTGACACCAAGTATGGTGATGCACATTTATTTTTTTTTCTTTTTGCATTGTATTAAGACATCAGAAGCAAGAGGAAATGGTCAATACAGAAATCATGTGGTGTCCTTTTGTATTTTACGATGGTATTAAACCATCTATAATAATCTATAATAATTTTATTTCAAAATAACAAACTGGCCATGTAACAGGCTAATAAAAAATATCCAAACTGAAATACAGATAAGAGAAATCAATGGCAGATATGCAAATTACCACCTAAACTGGTTATTGAATTATAGAGTTTATCACCTCCTAGTGATAATATTCCATATATCACATTTAATTAGGTTCTTTTTATAACATCCTGGTTTCTACATATATCTTAGAATAGTTTTGTGATGAAGCATCTCTCCTTTAACTTGGATTGCCATTATGCTTAAGTACATTCATAAACTTAAATTTTGTTGCACTCGCTTCTTGTCATTCGTTTATTTCTATTGATAACAGGAGTAACATTTCTGTTTTATCAGATGACTATATCTCCCCATATTGGTGATCTTCCTGCATCAATACAATAGCTTAATTAAACAGATGAGCCATGTTTAGAAAATATTATTACTTTGAAAGGAATGATCACTCATAAGACCCTGATGGGGTGCTTCAGTATATGCCAATGGCATTTGTTAAACTTTCCTTTATACTGTTTTTTTTAATACAAATTTGCACCTATTTTGTTTCTGTTTCTGTTTCTGTCAGCCACATATTACTTTGTAAGGTAGTCATGCAGAAAATATTTCCCAGCTATTAGTAATCAGTGTTTGGATGTTTCTCTCTATATATCCAAAATGGCATTAAGAAGTATGAACACTATTTGGTTATTTCATTCTGGATCTCTTTTTAGTATCTATTCGTGTTCTCTAGGTGTTCATATCATCACTCAATTTAGTATCATTTGTGATTTGAATTAATGTGTTGTGTACCTCTATGTCCAGACTGAAAATAAAAGTATTAACATTCTTCTGGGATACTTTAAACTGAATGCAATTTAATACCAATAAAGCAGTGCCATCATGTTTTTCAGAAATGGATTGACAGAATATTTCTACCTAAGGCGAGTGTGGCAGCATATTAATCATGAAAAGAGATTTGGAACTTCCTTAAAAAGAATCCCTTAAAGCCTTCACTTAATCTACTGTATAGCTGCAGTAAAGAAAGATAACAGTATGGTTGGTAAAATTATTATTTTTTTAAAGCACTTACATTGAAAAGGAAATGACTAGAGGAGATAATCTTCCATGTTATCACCATGAAACTTTGGAGACAGTAATGAGCATAACAAGTGTGAAATATCCTTAACATATTAACATGAAAAGTACAGCAGAGTGGAAATTCTTATTCAGGATTTTTACCGTTTAAAAGATCAGCTGTATCCCCACTACAGCTGTATTCCTTAGAATGCCTGATTTTATTACTTTACACACAGGTAGACAGAGAGACTTGAAGTTTCGGTGAGCATGCCCTGTATGTATTTTCTCATTCAGAGAAGTTTATGATACCTCAGAAGTGCCCCTAAAATAGTATGGAATAAAAACCCAAAGCAGCAACACCCATCCATATGGCTGGAAATCCCATGCCTGGCTATGCCGCTTGCTTGTGACATACTTTATATTCTTCCAGCAAAATCTCATTGCATTCACGGTTTTTATAGGTATTGCAGTAATATAATTTTTCACTATTTCATTCTTACTTTGGAGGCAATGAAGAGGGAAGAAGGTGGGACTATATGGAGCTAAGGAAGCGTGACCTTGATTCACTGCCCTTCGGAAACACATTTATCAGCTTTATATGGTCAACCATAGCATAGTGCGCTTTAAACACTGAAACACTCTGAAGACACTAGTGTATTACTTAGCAGTGCCTTTACAAAACAAAAATCTTACATTTTTCTTGATATATGACTATATATACTATGCTGTGTGCATAAATTCAGTGTTCCTCATATGTTTATAGACATGCTATGCCTTTTCCATGATGGAATTTTAAAATCCTTTTCTCCTGTAAAGTTCTACTTCTTACCACCATCACTTTCCCTATTTCACTAGTTTAATCATGGATGCAAATGATGCACTGTAATCGATTGTGTGTGTGTGTGTATGTGTATGTTTGTGTATACTGAATATTGAAAATATCAGGTAGAATATACTTCCAAAATTCTCTACTCTGTTTTATAACAAATGATTCTAAAAGACACTGTGTAGCCAGCAAATAAAAGATCAGCTTAATTTTTTTCTAAGATCAGAGATACTTTTTCATCTAAAAGCATGCAAGCATGTAGAATTTGCCAAAAGGATAACTAGAGCATCCAGGATTTGAAGACAATGGACACTTCCTCCAGGCCTTTTTGAAAGACAATTGGGGCAATCTGGAGGCTGCTCATTCTGTTTACCAAGAGTTAAAACATTTACAGAGTAGACCATCCTTAAGGGAAAAGAAACCTGAATAATAGAGCATAATTTTATGCATTATTTAACATCCCCTCCTAGAAATACGTGCCTTATCTGAAGAGATTAATTGCCAGAAGAATCTGCATGTCCCAGTACTTCCAGGATACACCTTATATAATAAGCTCTGTTGAATGAAAAACAATATTAAAATAATATTTCAACTATTAAAATCATTTTCTTTTTAAAGTAATTAAGGTAATGTTAAGACTCTAATAAACTGTCACGGCTTTGTGAACGGAGAAATATGGAAATACGTGGCATTCCCTCAACATACGTGTTGAAGACAATCTTGGAGCTTTCATATTTTTGATCGTATGGTGATCATCTAAATGATTATTAAGTGTACAGTTCAGTTGTGTCAAGTGTATTCACATCATCGTGCAACCAATCTCCAGAAATTTTTCATCTGGCAAAACTGAAATTCTATACTTATTAAAGAAAAAATCCTCATTCCTCTTCCCCCAGCTCTGGGCAAATCACCATTCTACTTTCTGTTTCTATGAATTTGACTACTCCAGGTACTTAAGTGGAATCATACAGTATTTGTTCTTTTGTGACATGCTTATTTCAGTTAGAGTAATGTGTCTAGTTTCCTCCATCTTACAGCACATGTCAGAATTTCCTTTCTTTGTTAAGGCTGAATAATATTCTAGTGTATGGATATACCACATTTTGTTTTTTCATTATCAGTGGACATTTGGGTTACTTCTACCATTTGGCTATTGTAAGTAATGCTATTATGAGTGTGGGTGTAAATATCTCTTAGAGTCCCTGCTTTTAATCATTTTGGGTATATGCCCAGAGGTGGAATTGCCAGAGTACAGATAATAATTCCAGTACTTTTTTTTTTTTTAAAGAATAGAGAGATACTGAGCTAGAATAATTCTAGAGTCGAGTGGATTCTCTGCTTCATCATACATGTGACTTCTTTTTCTCTACCTGGCTTTTCCCTCTTCGCATCAAGTAGCTGAACTAAGCAGAAAATGGGAGACAATAAGACAGAAATGAATCACATGTCACCTGAATGCATGTTCATCAATGAGTTTTACTATACTATGAATTTTGACATCATTCTTGGTATATAAAGATGACACTGATAACTTCTTCATTAAGACAGGCAATCAAGGTTTTTTAAAAGTACATGGATTTATATTCATTTATATATGCTCTATCACCCAGGCTTTCTTGTGACAGTGGCATAAGTTAGAAACAAATCCTGTGCTATCCACAGAATCATAAATGTCAACAATGAATCTGTACTTTCTGCAAAAAGAAAAAAAAAGAATGTGGGTTATGAAGGAAAGATGATATGATACAGAGAACTCTAACTTCTTCACCTTTGCATTTAGCCAACATAATGGACATTTCCTGGGTTTTGACCATAAAGAATCCACAAACTTTCCTAACATTTCAATTTTCTTTTGGGAAATTACCCATTGGCCCTTAGATGTAGTCTGATAAGATTATTAATTATGTTCCTTGCCTTACTGACCTAGGGCAAGGTAAGAGACCTAAGTTAGACCAGTCAGACTTATATTCCCAAACTGAGGAAGAAGGGATAGACAATAGTTGGAATTTATTCAATCCATTAAAAGTATTAGGACCAAAAATATTAAATAATATGAGGAGTTCCCTGACATTCATGATGACTAATTCTCCAAACTTCTCTCCAGTTGAAAAGGGGGTACCACCTCTCTCTATCTGTCCCTATATATGTATACAGGAAAAATATAATGGCATAAGCAATTCTTTTTCAAATGCCACTCAAGTTATATAAAAATTTCTGGGACCCAGTTCTGCTTCCACTTAACTGTGTCTAAGTACCTTGCAATTTCTCTATCACAGTGTTTATGAAATCTTCTTAATAAAGGGTTTATGTTTTGATTTGGTTTGTTAGTTTCTGTATTATACTCACTATCACAAAATCTTTTTGGTTTATGAGTTTTCATGAAGAATACTTATCTGTAATAGCCACAGTGGGGAAATAATTTCTTTCATTAATTTCGCTATATAGAATTTTATAGAACAATATATCTATCTGTATGATATATATTATTATTATTTTATTATTATACACCATTATTATGTATAATATAATAATATACAATATAACAATATACAATATAATAGTATAATTTTATATATATGACATATATATATTTCAGAGATTATATAGGATAATAGAATTTCCTTCATCACTTTATCTTCATAGAATGACAAGCTTATATCTTTCAAAATAGGATTATATAGATGTGTTTATATAAGATAAAAATAATTCTGGTCCATTTAACCAATATGTTCATACATTGATCCATTAAGCCAACAATTATTGAGTACCTGCCATGTCCCAGCAACATGGTATATACTAGGAATAACAAAATGAATAGGAAAGATGCCTGACCTGACTCAGTCATACAGGCAGGTTTGTTTTGTTTTGTTTAAGTTAAATTTCTTGTACTGTTCTATTGCTAATGGACAAACCTAGGGTGATGTGAATTGAGGGTATATATCTTATTTTATTTTTTTGAGGGTATATAATATTTTAAATGTTTATGTTGCTATCTGAAATAATTCCAGTAATATATTTGAGAGTGATGGCCACTTGGATAAATAAATAAATGATTGCTTAATGCATGCAACGAGAGAAGAAATACAAAATATAATCTCATGTTATTGACATAAGTATCACATGAGAAAAAGGCATACCAGGATTGTTGATTGGTAATAAAGTGGTTAAGACCTGGACATACTTAGAACATAGGAACCTGTGGAGAGTTGGATTTAGGCAAAGAAATATGCATGAGTCAATAAACCAATATGAACAATAGTTAGGTGGAGAGTTATGCAACACCCACAGTGTCCAGGGCTAAGATAGGGTATAAGATCCACTGCTTTTATTCATTTGTGTATTATTCAGTAAACATGTATATTATTCAGTAAACAGTATTTGATGTCTGTTACGTGCCAGACACTGTCGGGGAAAAAATAAGAGATTGCCAAATAGTTCCTTCCAATGACTTCTTGAAGGACTTATTCTTGCATTCAACAAATATTTATTGTGTGCTTACTTTAGGTGGCAGGCAGGAACAGGGAATACTGCAATGAGAAAAACAGACAAAATTCCCTGCCTTGTATGTTCTACATTGTAATGGTGGTGGGTTGGAGGGAGACAGTGTTTTATAATAAAAGACTGTGACAAAGAAAAAAGAACAGAATGGGCAGCAGAAACAGAAGTAAGAGTATAATTGAATTATCATAAATGTGAGTTTGAGTTCCATTAAACTTCTATAAGGTATCATTAAATAGTACCGAGGAGCACTTAAGGAATAATTTAATTTTCTAGGGGTAACACAGAGTCATGAAATATCTGAAACCCATCCTGGAAATAAGATTGAATTAGACATTCATAAAGAGAGTGATTATTGTTAGTGGAGTAACAACTAAATGCTTGCATTCTACAAGCATGATATGAAAACTAAAAGTAGTTCAATGGTTGGTGTCTGTAAAAACAGCCACACCCTCTCAGTCTATCTACCAAAAGGAGCATAGTCAAGAGATTTAGGAATGCAGCTCCTCAATATGTGTAGTAATCCCAACTGGAATCAGTACATAATCTTGAGCTTTTTACTTCTTTCTTTGTTCCAGGAATAAGAAAAGAACTCTGGCTGGAAAATGTCTCAATAAATACCAGGTATGTTTAGTATCTAGATACAACCTTATTTTCAAAATTTTATTGGGTAGCTTTAAATTGAAGTCAGGTATGGTCTTCTGTTGTGTATTCTCCACACTTATACACACTGCCCTCGCAGAAACAAAGAGCTTTCTCACTTCCAGAAAAAATCAGATACTGGTTTTGACTCTCTGGTTTTGTTTGTTTGTTAATTTGTTGTTGTTGTTTTTTTTTTTTTTAATTTTGATGCCAGTGATCCTGAGAACTGATTTATTAAAAACCATAAAGGAAGATAATGTAGAGAGTCCCAACATTCAAATCTCTAGACACCTAAATGTTACTTTATATACTTTATATTAACCATGGTGTTTCTGAATTATTGCTGTAATATTTCAGTAATGGGATAGAAGCTGTCAAGGTCAGAACAGCCTCATAAGGGAGATGTGCAAAGAGAAAGCATTAGATCTGAAAAAGCACAATTGTAGCTGTTCTAAGGAATCTTTTTATTAAAGTAATGGGCCAAATGATATCATGTATAACTGTGAGATCCCAGAAAACGCCATGTGGCAAGTGTGCTTGGAGATAAAAAGTGAGTTTTCTTTTCTGTTTCCTTTATATTTTAGCACATAAAACACCTTGGCACCTTTCATTCAAAGTAGAACATATATTTTAATATCCATAAAGCTTAATGAAAGTGCTTTTTCTACAGAAAGATTGAGTTAAATGACTTGAAATTGGATTTTTAACCTGCAGGACACAGCAACATTATTTGCAATATGCATAGTGGTCTGCGGGAGGAGCCCTGGGCTGCACAAATGGTGGTGGTGTAGTCTCCTCCGGTGTGTGTCTTAGACCTTTCCCATCTTGCTCTGGAAGGTCATGGAGACTGGGTACAACTATGAGGAGCATAGCTTCATCATTACTCTCTTCTTTCTCACTATGAAACAGAATGTTTTATCTAGTAGCCTTTTCTCATATCCAGTAGTTTAATCAGTGGCCATATTTCAGGTCAACGGCTAAGTCTTCTACCTTTCTTTCCCATTACCACACTCCGTTATAAAAGAAACAATCAAAAAAGAAAGCAAAACTCAGCCATTCAAATGTAACCCCACAAGCCCACAGCATTTGTATGGCCTTCACAGTTTACTGAAAGTCTCTGTTATCTATGTTCTCTTTTGCCATTCCCACTACCCCAATACCCTACTGTTATCGCTTATATTTTTTATTTTTATTTATTTATTTATCTTTAAGTAACCTCTATGCCCAATGTGGGGTTCAAACTCACAACCCCAAGATCAAGAGTGGCTTTCTCTACTAATGCAGCCAGCCAGGAGCCACCCCCCCACACTATTATCTTTATTTGTCATCTGAAACTCTGAAGTGCAAAGATACCACTTAGCTGACAGTTATTGAGTAAATTGGTGTTAGTTCCAGGACCCAATTCAAGACACCCTTACATTAGACTCTGTAACCTTTTCTCTGCAATTACACATCCTACAAAAATTTTCCCACCTCCTTGCAGTACCATGACCCCAAAAAGACCCAGATGATTTGGAGGCTGCAAAAGCTATGCAATCCTGAGAAGACTGAAATCTTCCACCACATTTTGTGTTATTTTTCAAAATTACTTGAATGTAAGTTTACAAATTTATTTTTTTCATTAAGCTTTATCATCTATGGCAAAATATTCTATAAAGATGTTTATATTTTATTTCTGTGTAGGTAATAGTTATATTAATACTGTCAAAGGAAAGAACTTTTAAGTTATGGCACTTATTTTTTTCTTTGTTTACCCTAGACCTGAAATAAAAGCTCTTCAACTAACTCTTTCACTAAAACCTTTAATGAAACTTTTTGAAATACAAAAATAAGGTCATATTAATACTATTTAACTGTAAGTCCCTTACCATGACTTACTAAGTCAACACATATACCTGATGCATCAAAATGCTGTTTTAATGAAATCTCTGGACCACAAAATGATTGTTATGTTTTTCTCCATCATTTAACCAACAATGATTTTTGCAATGTTCCTCTATGTAATTAAATGTGTCTGTGAATCATTAATGCCATCTAAAAATAAAATATCCATAAAATTATTGATTTGACAGTAATATAAACACGAAGCATGAATGTTCTCAGCTTTTCTGAGAGGTAGAGCCTCTCTAGGGTAACATTAATATTTTGCCACTATGGGATTTGTAATTCTTAACCAAATACAAAGCTAATTAGTTTAAATAGCATTTAGGAAATTCTATTTTGCCATAGTATTTCAAATATTATTGACTAGAAGATTATTCTAGATGATCAACAGTGTCTAAGAGCAAACTCATCTTCAATTTAAAATAATCATGAACTTATTCCAAGAGGAATTTCAAATGATAGCCATTATTAATTTGAACAATAATTAAATATCTTAAGTAAGATTAGCACAAGGCCAAACTGAAGGGCTAGTATGTGCAGAGGAATTGTATAAGCATGGTCTACATAACCATGGTTTATTAGGCCAATTATTCTCTGCCCCCCAATTTTGGTTACAATTGAGCAGAATACTTAGAACATTTAAGTAATTTTCATTGATATAGTATACAAGGAAAGGCATGGTGTTTTCATCCCTTCGATTTGAATTTAGATACCAGTTCTGCCATACTTAGTTGTTTAATTGCAAATAAACTATTTAAACTCTATTTTTATAATAATTTTTTATTATGCTATGTTAGTCACCATACAGTATATCCTTAGCCTCTGATGTAATGTTCCATGATCCATTATTTGCATATAACACCCAGTGCACCATGTAATATGTGCCCTCCTTAATACCCATCACCGGCCTATCCCAGTCCCCCACCCCCCTCTCCTCTGAAGCCCCCAGTTTGTTTCCCAGAGTCCATAGTCTCTTAAGCTCAGTTTATCCTTCCTTAAAATAAAGCATATAAAAATACATACGTAATGTATCTCACAGATTTCTTAGGATGATCAGGTAAGATTGTGTGCCCAAAGTACCTGAGAGTTCCTAGCATATAATAAGCATACAATACATAGTAGCTATATTTTACATATCTGTCCTACATGGAAGTATCTAGATCACTTAGATCACTTGTTTACAGTGTTCAAATATGTTAAATAATTAGATTATCAATCCCTTTGACAGATTCTTTTGTTTTTTAATCATTCAATCATTTAATAAACATGTTTTGAATACTTATTATGTGTCATCACTATATTGAGTACAGGCATAAAGAAAACAAAATCTTTGACTTAGACATTCACAGTATTATTAGAACCATAATAGCTCCCATTTACTGAAAGAGCACATCGTATGAAAAGACCTGCATGAAACACTTTCAAGACACAGGGTTATTTAATGAGGACTGTTCTCAAAGTCAGGATTTGAACCTCTGTTTGTACTCTGACCTTTAAGCCCAAGTTCTCAATTGGTAGAACATATTACTATGGAAAAAGAAAGCACAATTTGATACGGGGAGAAAAGAGCAATAATTGACTTGCTTAATGAAAAAATATCCATTTTTGCCGTTTATTTTTCAACTTCATAGTGATTTTAGGAGAGAAAAACAAGTGGACTTTATTTCTTTAAGTTTTTCTTTAAACAACAGACATTTATTATCTCATAGCTCTGGGTGCTAGAAGTCTGAAATCAAGGTGTAAGCAGGACCACACTCCCTCCGAAGGTTCTACAGAAGAATCTTTACTTGCTGCTTCTAGCTTTTGGTGGCCCTAAGCATTCTTGGGCTGTGGCAGCTTTAATCAATCCCTGCCCTCATCTTCACATGCTTCCTTGTCTCTGTGTCTTCTCCTCTTCTCTGAGAGCACTAGTCATTAGATTCATAATCTCTAAATTCGGTAGATCATCTCAATGTTAGGTCCTTAATAACACATCTGCAAAGACTCTTTTTAAAAAAGGTCACATGCTGAGGTTCTAGGTGGACATGAACTTTGAGAGGGAGGGGACATTATTTAACTCACAATTTATAATTTGTAATTTATTGGAAATAGCAGATTCCCTATTAAAAATGCATCAATATACATTCACTTATTAATTTAACAAAGTTTATTAAATTTCTGGGGCATACATAATACAGAGTTTGTCTTAAGTAAAAGATGTCTTGATATTTATTCTGCATGTCTGTTACTATATGTGAAAGATATGTATGGAGTTCCAAATTCATGGATTATCTTTTAGTCAAACAATCTAGTAAAGAATCCAAGCAAAGAACAACTAATTAAAAAAAAATATTTAGTTACATATGTGGTACATGGAACGAGGCAGAAGAACAAATACTATGAACACTTATATCGGGTTTATATATGAGGTGGACCTGACCCAGTCTTGACAGTTGGAGTCCTTGAGGAAATAATATTTAAATTGAAGTTAGAAGATAACTAAGAATTAACTAAGAGAATTTATCTATCCCTCCACTATATTTTCTGAACAATCTGTAGCATAAAATCAGCAATTCTAATTTGATGAGAGGCACAGATATTTGCCCTGTGAGTAGGCAAAGTAAGCTCACTTTTGCATAAACTTTTGGTATACAGATGGCACTGGACAGAAACAGTAGGAAAACTTCAAGGATAGAAGAACCCTAATTTGACCCATTAATTCTCTATCTCTAAACTCTTCTAAAAATCTTGTTTTATAACAGTATAATTATAAGTAGAATCATCCAATGTAAACTAAACTATAGTCTCTAATAGATTTAACTCCCATTTGTAGACAAAAGCTTAGAAATGCTGCACTTACCCTAACATCACTGCTTTGATATATTCTGAATCGATGGATCTGCTACTGATTATAGATACATATATATAATCTAAAATATTATTATAATTATTTTTGATATATATTACATATATTTATAATTTTTATCTAGCAAGGCTTTACCACCTATAATGTACAATAGGACTCCTACGAGGTTACTGCTTCTGCATATTCTTCTATTTCTTTGAACACCTTTCATAATTCTGGGAAAATGGGGATATTTGAGAACAGATCAGAGTCTCTGCAAGCTTGTTTCCTAAAACAAAAGGGGATTGAACAGAAAATCTCATTGACCATAACATTCAGGTTAATTAACCGTAATAAAAATAAGTCAAAATATCTGCATAAGATTGTCCCCTGTGGAAACATGTCTACTCTCTGATAGTATGGTTGAATGCTTTCTCTTAATAGCTTCCTCAGAATATCCTGAGTCCAGAGAGCAGATAGAGAATTTAATAAATAAGGCTCTGCCATAAACAAGCAAGTCCACATGAGACAAAGAAGATTAGAAGACCAAGGTGGCAATTTAATTTAATTTCATTTAATCTAATTTAATCTAATTTAATCATATTCATATCTCTACTGTACCAAATAAGACCTTCCTTTAGCTACAGATTGTTTGCACTTTTCTTGGCCTCTTATCAATTAAACAGTCAACTGAAGCCCTGTTTCCAGTATGATTCAATCACAACACTTGATTAAAAAGACTCCAGAAAAACTCCTCTTTGTTGGTTTAGGAGAGTTTTGCATACATCAGTTGGGAAAAAATGCACATAATTCTGTTGAATGCATGATAGTACGCTTTCTACTGTCAGCACTGGAAACCAGTGTAAAAAAGATGTTTGATTATATCATCCATAGCTGTAAATCAGGCAAAATTTCCTCCTTTATTTTAGAGTATAATAACTCACTGCCTAGAACTGGGTATACATTTGTTGTATACATCTCTCCCACTAGTCTCTAAAAACCAAACTTCTTACCTGCAGATTGCAAAATTCATTTAAATTCTGATCACCAGACATAAATCAAGGACTCTGTTTCAAGCACTGAGCTGGGCTCCACAGGTGCATGAGTAAATTTGTCTTTTCTCCTAGAGCCATCTGTACCCTAGGCAAAACAATTATGCAGAACATTTCTATACAATGTTAAAATTGCTGTAAAACAGCTGATATGTATTGGGTTCTCATTCTGTGCCCGGAACCGTTCCAAGGGTTCTTCATGTACTGATTTAATTCTGTATTCAGTGTCACTGTGGAAAAAAAGCAACATGGAAAATTTAAGTAATTTGCCAAATGTCCCAAAACGGAAAAGTAAGAAAAACACAACGTTTTTTATACTTCAAACATATCACTAGTTAATATGTTTGTATATTGGCAGATATAATATTTATTGACCTTTTATCTCTGTTTTATATCCTAACTCCTTCCACCTTCTGAAGGACTGTGTCAATCATCTTTTGTTTCTTCCATGTAAAAACCTTTCTCTTGGGGCACCTGGGTGGCACACCGGTTAAGTGTCTGCCTTCGGCTCAGGGCGTGATCCTGGCATTCTGGGATCGAGCCCCACATCAGGCTCCTCTGCTGTGAGCCTGCTTCTTCCTCTCCCACTCCCCCTGCTTCTGTTCCCTCTCTCACTGGCTGTCTCTCTCTCTGTCAAATAAATAAATAAAGTCTTTTTAAAAAAAAAAAAAAAAAAAAAACCTTTCTCTTGACTGCATCCTTCACATTAACATAAATATGCTCAAGTCTCCTACCTTACAATAAACAATACTAAATATAGGAATACATTAAGGTCCTATACTGGGATTTTTTCAAAATAATCTTTTCCTAGGAAATTTTACCTCTCCCAGGACTTCTACTATCATTGATATGACAAAAAGACCAAATTTGTATCTTCTATTCTTAACTCTTAGTACCATGGTATCATTGATTTCCATTATCTCCTACTTTAGTGAACAGCAAGTCAGAAATTCTAGATATCACCCTACCTTCCAAGCTTTTCTTTCACTAACACAATGTCCTGTACCTTTTACCTTCTAATACTGAGATGTATTTACTTATCTCCATCTCAAATCACACGATCCTAGATCAAGCCATGATTTTTTTTTTCCTGCCTGGATAGAAATAGCATCAAAGTGGATTTCTCTTCTTTCACTTTGCCACACTCCAATTGATTCCACACTCTGTAACCAGGCTGATTATTTCAAAACATAAATATAATGAGGACGTTTCTCCCGTTAAACTCCTTTCAATAGCTTCAAATATCTCCTGTGATAGAAATTCTTAGCATACCATCAATGTCTCATCTGCTTTGGTGCCTGACTACTGCCTTGACTCCATGTATGATGGAGTCCATCTCTGCCCATCTCTGTCCATCTCTACACTTCACCTACACTTCCCTCCATTCAGTTCCATGTTCCTTCATATCAGAAACAGTACATACCACTCTCTCTTTTCAGCATTTTTCCATATCACACCTCTATTTTAACTTCAAACAACAAATTGGGCTTTACTTCCTTAGGGAAACCATACTTTGAGCCTTCGCAGTAACTTAGATCTGCTTTACATCCTTTAGAAAACCTATGTACATATTTTTTTAATAATCCTGATGAGTTCCTCCGACACATTTCTATTAATGACTATTATTAATATGTGTGTCTCTCTAGCCAGAAATAACTCCTTGAAGTTAACTAAAGTGTTTTTAAAATGTTTGTATCTCTATCATTTAGCACGTAAATAGCATATAGTAGATGCTCAATAAATATTTGGTATATAAATGAGTGAAAAAATAAGTTGAAGATTTTTATTTTCCAGTGTTTTGATAGATTTTTCTATCATATATGTTATGTATCCTAGGTTTTCTTTCTGTTTAAAATATTTTTCAGGAAGAATTTCTATTTTTTAGCTTAAACTTTTAAGTTAGGGTCTTGGAAAGAACAACTGTTTTAAAGTATAAAATATAACTCAGAAAAACTCAGGAGAATTTTTCATGGAATTTAGTCTATTATGCCTCCACTTTCTTCAATTTTCTAAGAAAATTATTCTTACCTGAAACTTGCTAGCGCTAAGATTTAATGGGCATAATGCATGTGACAGTCTTTCTCAGAAAATGAACACAAAGGAGTGATTGACAGAAACATAAATACAAGACAGCAGAGAATAAACTGGGAAAGTACATATCTGAATAACTATATGGCACTAAAAGCTATTAAAAGTGACAATAACTTCATCATTTGTCTACACTCTCTTTTACGCAAAATACACTCAAACTAGACCTAGAGTGACCTCTCCCCAGATGGCACAGCTTGGGGTTTTTGAATGCATCTTGAATTGGCGTTGTATTTTATTCATTTTCATGCTGAAAATGGCAAAAGCATGTAATAATATCAAGACCATAGGCTCTACCTGTATGATATTCAGGGCACCTCTACCAGTGTAGGTAGGACATCTCGCTATTCTAGACAACTATGGTGTTGGTGTTGACTGTCTGAATGCACAAATTGGACACAAGGATGAGTTGATGGAAGAGGAGCTTCAACACTCAAAGAAGCAACTTTTTGGGGTCTCTGTTAAGTGAAGAGAATCAATAATCATCACTCAAGGAGGGAAGGTGACTATGGTAGTACTTTCTGGATCATAGCTCATCTTGTCTAAGACATTCTACAGAAAGCAAAGAGATTATGCAAGTGAAATGCTTTCTACAGTGCCTTCTCCCTTCTCCACCTATTATATATTTTTCTTCAAAGTGTTTGACTATAAATCCTCATCTTCCTGCTTCTGTGAAGTCAAGTTATCTCAGAAATGGAACTCTGCTAGATATGGGATTTCCAATCCTCCTAACCCTGCAATTGTGTTTTCTTTTACTACTGGTACTGCTAGAGCTTGTCCATTTTTATGAGGAGATAAATGCAAACTCTTATTCACATACATTCAATAATACCACACAGATTTGAGAACCCAACTGTCAAAACTGTATAGAGCTTTGACATAAACATAATTGCAGTGCTGAAAATGGACCGAAACTATTGCCTACTTTTAGAACTACATACTTCCCAATCATAAAAGGGAAAGAATTCAACTGACTATAAAAAGGGTTTATCACACAGTTGTTGCTGTCTAAAGATGGAAAATAAAAGACTGCCTATCACGGTAGTCTTTCAATTATGAATTGGACAACAACATGAACAAGTCGATATAGAAGGCCATCTTTAAGAAATTTATGAATGAAATATCATTGGGACCCTGTTATTAAAACATTTTTTCCTATTTATTTAATGAAGATAAGACAATGTCAATGAGAATTATTAAATTGATCAAAATGCATAAGGTAAAAACAATGGAAACACCCTTAGTAAAAATTTACTAATGAGCAGAAGCACCTGGAATGGGAAATGTAGTTTGAGTCATAAGGTGTTGACACCGAAGCAAGAAAGGAAGATGGTGTTTCTGGCCGTTTGAACTGAACATAGAAGCTGCTGAATATGTGAAGTGCAAAAATATCTTAGTAGCCAAGAGAAAGAGTAACTGAACAAGAGAATGACCTAATATCTATTGTGAATGCATCACCCATGTGTTTTGCAGAAGGCTGGCGAAACAAAGGGAGACATGAAGTGGGAACAGTGCCTGCAGGATCAGCAGAAAAAAAATCAATAACATATTTGGTGTGTGTACTAAGGGAGAAAACATCTCTCCGTTGTGTTATTAAAATGGGATTCAGTTAAACTGTAGGACCCAGGACTTTGTTTAGGTGTGATAAATGGCATGCCATCAGTGAGTGTATTTAGAGTTTCCAAGATTAAACTCATCTGAAATTCTTGGAGGGAGAAAATGGAACAGCTGAACTTTTGCAGTGTTCTTCAGCCTTCCTTCTCTTTTTAGGGCAATTTTCTCTAAAATACTTAATAAAATGTAATCAAATATGAAATCTTATAAACAAACACACATACATTTCACTTATGGCATAAAAACTAACATAGAAACATTCATGTGCATTAATATTTGGAAAAGCAAATATGATAACCCCACGAAAGCAGGTGGGTGCATGGTATTTTTTATGTCACAGAGGCAGGGTGCTAGATTCTCAAAATGCAAATTAAGTCAATATAATTAATTCGATGCTATAGTGAAATAGAAATGTTAAGTCATCAGCATCATAAATCATAATAAATCCTATAGGATACTGTTCCAGAGCTTTGGGAGGAAATACATCATGACTCCTGGTCATCTATAAATCACCAGACAAGAGAGAATAGGAGGCTTAGGAAACACTTCATGTTTCTACTGCAGCCTATTTTTCACCCTTAATATCAGGGAGTTCAAATGGATTTTTATGTGTAATCACTTTTAATCTTACCGTGAGTAGACAATAGTACATAAACTGGTAAATTCCCACTTTCTTGAAAAAACTCATTAGCACCTAACTGTATACTATAAGTTGAGCACAGGATCAACTGACATTGCATGAATAATTTGGTTTATTAGTTCATCTATATCGAAGTGGAACTCATTTATGTTATTGAACATTCAACTTATATTTTGGCGTAAATAAATACATGCCAAAAATAAAACATGGCCCTGTACAAAGCCATGCCATTGTAATAGACTCATTCAATAGAGGTATCAACATGTTTACAAAAAACAGAGTGAAGGGGCTCTTGTTTATGAGACTGGACTAAATTTTATATCTTTCCTTTGTTCACTTAATTTTTCATTAAATTCATTCTGTTCTAAATAAAGTTCTAAGTATTTGGAAAAAAAATTTCCTTCAAAAGTTTTAGAACCTGAGGGGGAAATGCAAATAAATAGATGATTATAATAAAATGTGCTATGAGAGATAGAAATACAAGGTACTATTGGAGTAGTTAAGATAAGATGTCAGACATATGATTTCATGTGTGCAAAAACCCTGAGTCACAAAATAACACACAATTCCAAAGGAATTCCTGGCAAAGAGATAGTAGGAGATGTAGCAAGAGATAAGACGAGGGAAATAGGGTCCAGTTAGTGGAGAACCGTTTCCTTCATGCTAGGAAGCATAGATGTTGATCAGTAGGCCTTAAGACCCAAGAAATGATTAAAGAGGGGAATGACACCAGGAGCGTTGTATCTGAGGAAATAAATTCCAGTAACTGTAGAAATGGCTAGGCATTAGATAAGTTTAAAGAAATGGATAGCAGGAAGATGATTGTCTCAGAAATTCACAGAAAATGAGATCTTAAATGAGGGAGTAAGACAGGTGTTGGAGAAGGAAATATAAGAAAGACAATATTTTGCAGAGAATCAAGAAATAGAAGACAGTAGAATCATTAGTAAGAGAAATAAAAGAATCAAGAATAATGTATAGGGCTCAGGGCTTGGCAGTTTTATGTTTAGTTGTGCTATTGAAGAAGATGGAAAATACTACAAGTTTGGGTAACATGAAATAAAGAGTTCATCCAAGGACATATTGATTTAAAGTACATGTGAGGCATTCAAATGTAGATACTCAGTACACGGTTGAACATATAAACCTGAAGCTCAGAAAAGAAGTCTGGACTAAAGAAATATATTTGATAATCATCAACATGTAGATACCAATTGAAACTATGGGAAAAGATAAGATCACTGTCAAAGAGTATACAGAATAGGGTGTAGAAAGCAGTTTGGTGGCAAAACATTGGGGAATTCTGATGTTTTGGGGGCTGGAAAAAGAAGAATCCACAGAAAAGGTTAAGAAAGAACTGAAAGAAGTAAAAGGGGAAACTAGACAGTGTTATCCATAAAGCTAAGCAAAAAAAAATGTTTCATTAAGTATGTGGTTACCAACTCAATGCTTATAAGAGATTGAATTAGAATTGAAAAATGGCCATGTTATTTAACAACTTTAAATAGCTCTTATTAAATTGGAGTATAAAAGTCTAATGGTGATGATGAAATCCAAATTTATCTACTTCAGTGAGAATAGGAGGCAAAGACATTATGAAAGTTGGTCAAGTTTTTCTTCAACAGCTTACCTGTGGAAGGAAAAAAATTAAGATAGTTTAGGAACCAGAGAGTGTCATGGGTTCTAAGGAAGAATTTCAGAGATTTGATTTACAAAAGAAAGAGATACTTTTTAGAGCAATTACTAAGGAAAATGATATTTAGAACCATGGCCGAGAAACTTTAAAGACAAAGGAACTGTCTTTTCCACTCAGAAAGTGGTTAAAAAGTGACTATAGATATACACTGAAACATGTATGTTTGTGGGCACAGAATGTAGGGTACCCTTATTCATGTTCCCCTTTTTTTCCTTTTTTTAAAATTGAAATATAATTAGTACACAGCATTACATTAGTTTCAAGTATACAGCATAATGATTTGACATTTGTATACATTGTGAAATGATAATTGCAGTAAATCTAATTACCATCTTTATTAATGTTACAAATATTTTTTAAAGAAAACTTTTACAATTTACTTTCTTAGCAACTTTCAAATTTGTAATACAGTATTATTGACTATTCCTTCTTGTCATTTCTCATAATACCTCTTCCAAATAGACATTATCATACTCAAACATCTTCCCTAATCTCTTCCCATTTCTCAATTATCAATGTATCTTGCCTCCTTTTCTGCAGAGAACTTTTAGGGTACCCTAAAAAGTGGGCACAGAATGCAGGGACTAAGGGCTAATGGGGAGCTGGGAGGAAGCAGAGCCCCTCAAGGTGGGCCGCTATTCCTACACAAGGGTCTCAGTCCAAGAATGTGATGGGGCTTGAACTCTTCAAGCAATGCCCCCTGGACCTTCCCAGACTCAAGCCTATGGGACTTGTTTGCTTCTTCAGAGCCACCGTACCCCAAGCCAGAATGCCAGGGCACTATGCACAACCTTAATACCTGACCTTAGCATATAATCTTTACAGAGGTGAGCTCTGTGTGTCCTCACACAGTTAGTGACTATAGATATGCACTGAAATATGTATGTTTGTGGCCACAGAATGTAGGGCACAGGAGTAAGTAAAATGATTGCTAATAGAACTGAGTGTCCAGTGAGTATAAAAAATGTATGCAAGCATCCATCTGCAAAGATACATGATTTTCCCCAGCAATTCTCAGCATTCTGAGAAAAAGAGGTAGATAGCTTGACTGAGTTAATTTTTAAGAATTTTTATGAAGCTTATGCCAAAAATTATATCAACAAGCCAGTAAAACAGTCCAAACCACCAAATCAAACAATCAGTTTACAAATAAAATGTTGATATGATCCACTACTGAGTCTGGGATCCATAAGAAATAAATGAAGCAATGGGAATGGGAGACAAATGAAGGAGGAATTAAAAATCCAAAGACATGATAAAGATAAAATGCTATATAGTGAAAGTAATGAAGTGAGAATCTGAAATGAATGGAGGCTGTGATTACAGATTAGTATTTTGGAGTTTATTATATTGGAGGTAATGAGATGATAAGTGATGATAAAACCCAGCTGTGACCATGACAATGGTTGTCTAAAGTAGGGGAGAAGTTGAGACAACTGGAATCCAGGAAGTCAAATGTCTATGAAAATAAGATGCCCTGTAAGGGGGCCATGTATTCTTTGAAGTCATTATAGAGGCTGTTGGAATTTGAAATAAAAAGAAATACTGTGATCTATGTGCCCCAGGGCCTCAGCAGATGACAGTATCAAAGGATGATAAACAGAGGCAAAACTTGAAAGATAGGAGAATTTTTACATGAGCTAAAAAGCAATGCTTGGAAAGTAGCAGTGAGAATTAAGGAAGTGCAGATTCCATCTATGACAATATGGTAAGTAGAGTGGGAATGAATGAAGGATCTCCTCTGCAGGAGTAACTGGCAGACACAGGGGAGAGTCAGCTTGAAGCTGAGTCCAAATGTTGAAAAAAATCTCTGGATGGTAAGCATGTAGTTAAAGGATTGGTCAGACATAGAAAAGTGATCAGTGGGGGAGGAAATGCAGAGTAAATTAGGGATGATATTGGAAAAGATGAAAGTTGATCAAAGAACCTGAATTTTACTTGTAGCTCTGAATGACAAGTCATGACATTTGACTGATAGCGATTTTAGGGCTTGGAAAAGGTAGCGAAGACCAAGTAATTACATTTACTGGACTATGTTTACAAGTTTTTCTTTAACCTAAGAACGTTGGGGAGGAATTTAACATTCTGAGCTACAAAGAGGCATAATCAGATTTATGATTTAAAATATTGTTCTGACTTCAGTGAGAGTAGATTGGGGGCAAATGATACTTGAGACAGGAAGAACAATTAGGAGGCTATTGTAGCCAACCAACGGAAAGATTGTGATGGACAGATTTAGAATCACTGAGTGAGATGGAGAAAAGTGGGTCAATGTAAGAGATACTTCAGGATGGTTACTTGACAGGGTTGTCATGTCAAATTCACTGAATAGTTGTCAGACGGTATATGGAAAATACTGATGTAAATGACAGTAATGTAAAGTTTTGTTAAGAATAGTTATATAGGTTTTACATATGCATTGCCATTTTTTTCAGCCACTTAAACTATCCCCCTGTGTCACAGAGTCTGGAAAATGATATTTTCCAGAATCCTTTGCCATCAGGGTCCTACTTTATATTGCAAAAGTAAAAATAATGTTTTGAGATTCAATAATTAGATGAGAAGAATATGTATCTCCCTTCCTTTGGAGACTCCAAGGAAGTGAGTGAACAGGCAGCTTTCATTAGTTTCTTGGAAAATTCCTTTGATTCTTGAGCTTTGGTGCTCCAGGAGTCTGAGATCATTATCAGTGATTTCCTGCGATGTTTCCTAGTTGTGTTAAATCCAGCAGGGCTTCTCCCTGGCCAATATCTAGCTAGTTCTTCAGATGTAAGTATTAAATTCCCTGTATTAAATCTGTTCCCTCTGAAATACCTCTAGCAAGTGCTTTTTTTTTTTTTTCCTAACAAAACCCTTGACTGATGTGGAATTTTTTGAACAAAAATGGGTCAGAGGTGGTAAACTGTAATTGATTATCTGACCCAGTTTTATGTGAAAACAATGACACCATTGCTAAGATAAATGAAATACTAGTAGACTCTGGCATGCCTATAGTTGCCTGGAAAGAAATGTTTCTTCAATTATGGCTATGGAAGACCACAATGATTATTGCAATAAAATTTAATAGTAGAAGTAAAGCCTATAAATACTATGAGGTAGCTACTGCTAACTGTATGGTTAGTTTACAAAAAAATTACAAATTCTGGGCTTTAAAATTTTGGTTCCAGGAAGGACCAAAAACCCAAATGTATTCTATTACTGCTTTTAAAGAATCTCCAATCCCCTGGAACCTCAGGGCCCATGTTAAAAATAAAACCAAAGTTAATCATTCATTGTCCAAAATTACAATTAATTGATATTCACAGAGTCATTCACAGACTCTATAAGGCTTCTTAACTCAAAACATTGAATGGGGGGAAATAAGACACATAACTTTGGAATAGTGGTATTTGGTGAATTCTGGCAATTATGAATACTTTAGACCTCAAAATTTCACTATGTCTTCCATGCCAACAGAATCAGCTCCTTCTCGTCTGCCTGAAATGAGAATCCTCTTATTGGAAGACTCCATAATAAGGCAATTAACTTCTTGCAAAGGGTTGCTGTTTCTCCTCAAGACCCATCCCTACCAAATTATGAGCCTGCATACTTAGCATTAAAGTGAAATCCCAGTTGGTTCTAAAGAAATAAGTTTCCCTTCATCTCACTCTGGAACGAGAGAACATATAAACCAAAATAATTGTAATCATTTTGTCAATTTATATGAAAAGAAAATTGGAGAGCGTGTAAGAATGTATTTTGAGATTGTATACCAGAGAAGAAGAAATATAATAAAATGCAAGGATGTCGATAAACAGGACCTCCCTCTGGTCTACCGTGTTAAAGTTTATCATGGTGATTGGATCAGGGAAGAAGTAGCAAATATCCTAAGTGGCTTGGCAAGAAATGTGCCTGTCTTCATTAAAATTCAGAATTCAGACGCATGCCCCCTTGATGAAATTTTTAGTTTAAGGCTTGTCAAAGTGTCCTTCCAAAATAAAAGAAAAATTATTGTACTTTACTCCCATACCACTAAAAAAGAGACAAGACTTGTTAGGTTTCTTGGGATTCTGCAAACAGGTACAGTATTTGAGCACATTGCTCCCAGCCATTCAGCAAGGAGCCCAAAGCCACCCATTTGAGTGAAGATCAGAGTAAACAAATGCTCTGCAGGTAGTAGAGACTTGAGGACAAGATGCTCAGCCAGTTGTGAAGCAGAAGATGCCAAGATGCTCAAAGTCTATCACCAATGGGGATGCCATATGCAGTCACTATTCCTATGAAGCAAAGCAATGCCATCTTCCACAAATACTTATTCCACTTTAAGAAACAATTCCTAGATTGCTATTATATGTGTACATATAAACTGAATTTACATTTTATCCTGCCCTTCTTCCCACATATTTTATATAAGCTATGTATATAGTATTTTTATTTAGCCTTCTATTTTTTTTCTTTTAAGTTAGAGAATGTAAAGTAGTTTGTGACTGAAAGGGAGGTGCAACAATTATTACACAAAGATGGAGACAGTAATGACAGTAATCTGTGGACTTTCTCTCTCTCTCTTTCTCTCTCATACACTCTCTCATATTCTGACCAGAAAAGGAGGAATATAACAAACTATCATCATATTCGATGGATGCATACTATTGCTTTTAATTATTTTTAAGAGCTTAAATGTAAATAGAAGTATTTCCTAGATACCAAGAAACCAAGGAGGAGGACTGAATCACATATTGTTTATTGATATTTATTAGTAGCCACATTGTTCTAAACTCTCCTTTGTAACACAGGCTTTGGACCCTAGAAACTATGCTTTCCAGGCTCTTGACAGCAAAATTCCAGTTTAGATTTTTATTATGGGCGTTTGTATGAAATTAGGTAGGTAGAAAGCAAAAGTCATTTTTCTCTTCCAGTCGTGGCTGATATATATGTAACCAGGCAGTAGAGGTGACTTTCAGAGGCACCCTGGCAATCTTCAAATCACTTTTCTCAGTGCAGCAGACAGCTAAGTTCATAGACAGTTTGCACTGTCTGATTTCCCCAAAGTCAGTAGTGGTTCTTTCTGACCTTCACTCACCCAGCCTTTCCAGTAGTTTTGTAGGGCTGTAATTCCTTGTATTAAATCTTGTCTACCAAAACGTCTAGATTCCAGACTAAACTTTGACTTATATAATATATAGCAATGTGGAAGGAAAAAATGAACCCTAATTAATTTCAACCAAGAAACAACAAAATAAAGTTTGACCTAGAAATTGTGATATTTGGTTGTGAACTCATTTGTGTATCCTCCCAAGTGTATCATGTACTCGCATTTTTTTTTTTTTAATGATTCATGATCATTCCCTTATGGGAAATGTCTCCAAATAACTTTTTCCTCTTTTTTGGATCTATGTAATTTGCTAACTTCACAATTTTTCTAGGATTAAATGAAATGCTACTACAGCATGTAATCAAGCAAGAAACACTATTTTTGAGCAAATGCTATAAACTCTCTAAAATTTTAACGGTTAGGCAGCAATTAAGAGATATGCAGTGATTGTCACAAATCACTCAAACTAATCTTTCTAAAACTCAGTTTCCTTATAAGTAACACGAAGATAATAATACCTCATAGAGAAGGTATAAAACATAAATAAAAGAATATATGTGCAAATCACATTGTTAACAGTAATTTGCAGTACGATTGATAGTTACTGTTTTTGTTACTACTATACTGTGGATTTATAATATCTTTCTAACATTTTAATCATTATTTAAACAGATGTGCCTTATTATGTGGCGATTTCTTCACGATAAATCTGCCATAATTAAAAGAAAAATGAAGATTTATTTAGCATTCTTTCTGGGAAGACTCTTATTAAAGGAATTCTACTAATACCACTGTTGGCAAATAAGAGGTTTCTGAAAATGTATTCTAAATTGGCTTCCCAGCTGTTTCCATCCCACCACAGCCACTGCAAGATGCCAATGACTGCTGCTCCATCTCTTATTCTCTCCACCTGGCCCTCAGGGAAAGGCCAGCTGAATAAACCAGCTGAATATGGCTGGTGAGAAAACTAATAATTATATTAAATCTCCTCACAACGCTTTCATGACCACTAATCTCAAACAGGCCCTTGCTGTCGCTGAGCTTTTATTTTACATTTCTCAAATCTGTTTACTCTCTTCACTGGGCTTTTCAAACCTTTCCTATTTTCTTGAAATTTTGACACCTGTTCATTCTAGAAAGCTTAGATCCTATTTAACTTAGTTTTTATTTTTAAATCTGAAGAGAATTTCCACCAGCTACCACCATATATACATGTCTACTTGCTTTGAATTATTACTTTCCCACGTTCCCTTTTTCTTTTATGAGTGAATTCATAAATGAATGAATTTATGAATGAATTACATCTTTCTTTCTTTCTTTCTTTCTTTCTTTCTTTCTTTCTTTCTTCCTTTCTTCCTTTCTTCCTTTCTTCCTTTCTTCCTTTCTTCCTTTCTTTCTTGTAGAGAGGGAGGGGGTGAGGAGCAGAGGGAGAGCAAGAGAGAGAGAGAGAATCTTAAGCAGGCTCCATGCCTAGCACAGAGCCTGATGCGGGGCTCAACCTCACAACCCTGAAATCAAGACCTGAGCCAAATTCAAGAGTCGGATGATTCAATGCCTGAGCCACCCAGGCACCTCTAATTGTTCATATTTCTAAGGGCAGCCTCCCCAGTTGCTTTACCAAATACTATCTCCTTTGGTCTGTTAATGACTGCAGTCCAATAATTCTCTGAAAAAGATCAATTTATTGATCTATTAGATCACTCACATGAGTAGACAAATATGTTTTTTTTTTCTTCCATGTTAAAACATTTCCAGTCCCAATTAAATCTGCAGTTACTGCACCATTTCTCTGCAGCTCTATAAATCCACATGAGAACTGTAACAATGCCAGGCATCTTCAAGTCCTTTCTTATTATTCAATTTTAAACATCCTTAAATGGTGTTAGCTTTCAGCCTTTCTATTAAAACTTATTCTGTCATGTCTTTGATGCCTTAACTTTGTGAAACTCAAGGATTACTTCTTAGTTCCCATACAACATTGATACACTTGACCAATCCTTCCTTCCATAACTCATCACTTGGACTCCAGGGCCTCATCTTCTGAAAGTTTTCATCCTATCACGTTGACCTCCTTTTGTGGTTCTTTCCCATTTTTTCAACCTCTTAATGTTGGCCCTTAGCCTTGGAACATGCTGTTAGTTTACTAGAGTAAACTATAGTATAGTATAGTTAGTAGCTATAACAAAGTACCAGAAACTGAGTGGTTTAAATAACCAAAATTTCTTTTCTTTCTTTTTTTTTTTTTTTGAGATTTTAATTTTTATTTGAGAGAGAAAGAGAGAGCAGGGGTTGGGGGTGAGGCGCAGAGGGACAAGGAGAAGCAGACTTGGAGCTTGATGCAGGGTTCAATCCCAGGACCCTGAGATCATGACCTAAGCCGAAGGCAGATACTTAACTGACTGAGCTACCCAGGTGCTCCCCCGCCCCCAAATTTATTTTTTAACAGTTCTGAAAGCTAGAAGTCCAAGATCAAGTTATTGACAGTGTTGGTTCCTTCCGAGGGCTATGAAGGAGAATTTGTCACATGCCTCTGTCCTAGCTTCTGGTGGCAATCTGGTGTTCCTTGGCTTGTAGACACATCACCTAATCTCTGCCTTCATATTCACATGGCCTTCTTCCTCTGTCCTGTCCATGTCCAAATGTCCCATTTGTATAAGAACAGGTCATACTGGATTAAAGGCCCACTCTACTCTAGTATGACCTCATTTTAATTAATTATACCTGCACTGACACTATTTCCAAATAAGGTCACATTCTCACGTGCTAGGAGTTAAGACTTCAACATGTAAGTTTTGAGGGAACATAATTCAATCCAAGAGAAACCACTTCCTAAACACGTTGTTATATATCTCATCTAGATTTATGCTTTATATTATGTCTGCACATCAAAGACTCCTTAAATTTATACTCCAGGCTAGACTTCTCTAAATTCCAGACTCATATATCCAAATGCATTTTCAATATTTCTACTTTGATATATAACAGACCTCTCAAACATAAGCCGTATAAAATGAACTCCCATATAATCCCAAACCAGGATGATAACATAGAACATAACAAGCACCCCATACCTCCCACATATCTAGTCATTATTCCCTTCCTTCTCCAGTACTAATATCCTGACTTTAATAGCATTCATGCCTTTGCTTTTTAAATATGCATATCTAAACAATACTGTCTAATATTACCATTTTTGAATTACATATAATTGAAATTATACATGATGTATTCATCTGTGTCTTGTTTCTTTTGTTCAAGATTATATCTTTAAGATTTATTCATGTGGGGGACACCTGGGTGGCTCAGTCCATTAAGCATCTGCCTTCAGCTCAGGTCATGATCCCAGGATCCTGGGATCAAGTCCCACATCAGGCTCCTTACTCACCAGGGAGCCTGCTTCTCCCTTTGCCTGACAGTCCCCCTGCTTGTGCTTGCATTCTGTTTCTCACACACACAAATAAATACAGTTTAAGATTTGTTCATGTGGGTGCTTGGGTGACTCAATCAGTTGGTTAAGCATCTGACTCTTGATTTCAGCTCAGGTCACAATCTCAGGGTCCTGAGATCAAGCCCTGTGTTGGGCTCCACCCTCAGCAGGGAGTCTGCTTGAGATTCTCTTTCCCTCTCCCTCTGCTCCTCCCCCTACCCCCCACTTGCTCTCTCTCTCTCAAATAAATAAATATATCTTTAAAAAAATTATGTTCATACTGTTGCTTTTCATTGCATTTTATTCATTGCTGAATGTATTTCATAGCAAGATTATCTCATAATTCATTTATCTATTATATTATAATAAACTTTTAGGGTATTTTCATATTTTTGCCATTATAAATATTGCTGCTATGGACATTCTTGAAAATGTACCCTGGTACAAATAAATATGAATTTATGTGGGCTATATGCATAAGAATACAATTACAATGTCATAGAAGATGTCATACATCACCACTTTTACTGAATACTGCAAAATATTTTTAAAGTTGTCCCCTGTTCAAATTTGGTAAGGAAATGGAAGCCACTTTTTATATTCTACATATGAGGGGTTTATATTTCAAAAAGATTTTTTTCATCATACCAATGATAGAAGAAATTAAGAAACTGAAAAAGCCACCAAAACGATCACCCCCATATGATTTTTATTTTAGTTGCTGGTTAGGAAAAATTTAGAATATTCAAATATGAACAAGAGAAATAAAACTACAGCTTTTTAAACACAATAATATAAGGAAAAACTTAAGAGCTTAAAAATAGAAAATGAGAAATGAAATATATGGCAGAAAAAATAACTCCAGAAAAATACTAACTCAAAGCAAAAGGAATATAACAAAGCGGTGTTATTCAGTGTGACATATTTGTTGCCTTAATGGCCTTAAATAATAGTCTCTCTCTTTCCATGGCCTTTGCCCCATAACTTTGTAGTCCTATCCCATTCTGTCTCTTAGTCTTGCCATGTGACTTGGTTTAACCAGTGAGATGTTAAAATGATATCCACAGAGGCTTGATAAAACTCTTGTATGCATTTCTGATTGTTCTGTTATTCTTTCACCTACGTTCTGAGAACAATCTTTTGATATCCTACTGAACAATGAGAGACTGCATGGACAGATATTAAGACATCTCAGGTGAGTTATAATAGACTTGCTAGCTTTCAGTCTACCTGCCAGCTCAACAGACACAAAAGTGAGCTCAGTTAAGGTGATCTCAATCTGGCCCAAATAGTAAAACTGAGATGCTGACTCAGAGATCTGCTTCAAACCACTAAGTTTTGGAGTGATTTATTATACCATACTATTGTTGCAATAAGTAACAGTTACAAGCACCATGAAACAGAAATTCAAAAACTCAAAAAATATCGTAAAGTAACAGGAAGATGTGATATGAAAAAGCAGAAAGTAAATTGGAAAAAAGACAAAAATTATTTAATAAATGAAGACAATTATGAGATGTACTGAGGAGACTATATATGATCAAAAGCACAATAAGAAAAATAGACAATAAAAAAATATGGGGACGCCAACGGAAATTAGGAAGAAATCTGAAAAACAGATAAGAAAAATACACATGGAAGGCAGTCAAGAGATCTCCAATATATGTATATTTAATATTCTGAAATTAAAAAATAATTTTAAAATATGTTCTTTATTGTATTTTATGTTAGTAGGTGTCCCTCCTATATGAATTTAAGGATGGATCTTTCCATTTCTGGAAAAAAATGCCATTAGGATTTTTATAGGTGTTGCATTGAATCTGTACATTGCTTTGAGTAGTATTAACATCTTAAAAATATAAAGTCTTCTAAGAGGTTGCTACAGCTGAAGTCAAAGAGGTTTCTGCCTGTGTTCTCCCCTAGAGTTTTGATGGTTTCCTCTCTCACATTAAGATCTTTCATCCATTTTGAATTTGTTTTTGTTTGTGGTGTAAGAAAGTGGTCCAGTTTCATTCTTCTGCATGTTGCTGTCCAGTTTTCCCAACACCATTTGTTGAAAAGACTGTTTTTTCCATTGGGATAATTGGTGTTGTTGAAGATTAGTTGACCATATAGTTGTGGGTCCATTTTTGGGTTCTCCGTTCTCTTTCATTGATCTATGTGTCTGTTTTTGTGCCAGCACCCTACTGCCTTGAGGACTACAGCTTTGTAATACAGCTTGATGTCTGGAACTGTGATGCCTCCAGTTTTGTTTTTCTTTTTCAGAATTGCTTTGGCTATTTGGGGTCTTTTGTGATTCCATACAAATTTTAAGATTGTTCTGACTCTGCAAAAAATGCTGGTGGTATTTTGATAGGGATTGCATTAAATGTGTAGATTGTTTTAGACAGTTTAGATGTTTTAACAATGTTTGTTCTTCTAGTCCATGAGCATGGGATGCTCTTCCATTGCTTTGTGTCCTCTTCAATTTCTTTTGTAAGTATTCTATAGTTACCAAAGTACAGATCTTTTACTTCTTTAGTTAGGTTTATTCCTAGGTATCTTATTGTTTTATTTGCAATTGCAAATGGGATTGATTTCTTGATTTCTTTTTCTGCTGCTTCGTTATTAGTGTATAGAAATGCAAAAGATTACTGCACATTGATTTTATATCCTGCAACTTTGCTGAATTGATATAAGAATTCTAGCAATTTTTTAGTGGAGTCTTTTGGGTTTTCTACATAGAGTATCATGTCATCTGCAAATAGTGAAAGTTTGGCTTCTTCCTTGCCAATTTGGATACCTTTAATTTCTTTTTGTTGTCTGATTGCTGAGACGAAGACTTCCAGTACTGTGTTAAATAGTAATGGTGAGAATGGACATCCTTGTCTTGTTCCTGACTGTAGGGGTAAGGCCATCAATTTTTCCTCTTCGAGGACTTCATCAAGATAAAAAGCTTCTCCACAGCAAAGGAAACAACCAACAAAACTAAAAGGCAGCCTACAGAATGGGAGAAGAAATTTGCAAATGACATTCTGATAAAGGGTTAGTATCCAAAATCTACAAAGAAATTATCAAACTAAATATCCAAAAGACAAACAACCCAGTTAAGAAATGGGCAGAAGACATGAATAGGCACTTTTCCAAAGAAAACATCCAGATGGCTAATAGACATGAAAAGATGCTCAACATCACTCACAATCAGGAAAATACAATTCAAAACCACAATGACATACCATCTCACACCTGTAAGGAAGGCTAAAATTAACAACACAAGAAACAATAGGGGTTGGCAAGGACGTGGAGAAAGGTGAACACTTTTGCACTGTTGGTGGGATTGCAAACTGGTACAGCCACTCTGGAGAACAGTATGGAAGTTCCTCAAAATGTTAAAAATAGAACTACCCTATGATCCAGCAATTGTACTGCTAGGTATTTACCCAAAGCACACAAAAATACACATTTGAAGGGATGCATGTACCCTGACGTTTATAGCAGCATTATCATCAATAGCCAAACTATGGAGAGAGCCCAAATGTCCAACAACTGACGAGTGAATAAAGAAGATGTGTAATGGAATATTACTCAGCCATCAAAAAGAATGAAATCTTGCCATTTGCAATGACATGGATGGAGCTAGAGAATATAATGCTAAGTGAAATGTCAGTCAGAGAAAAACAAATACCATATGATCTCACTCACATGGAATTTAAGAAAGAAAACAGATAAACATATGGGAAAGGGGAAAAGAATAAAAGGGGAGAGGGAACCAAGGCATAAAAGATTCTTAATGATAGAGAACAAACTGAGGGTTGATGGAGGGAGGTGGGTGGGAGATGGGCTGGGTGGGTAATGGATATTAAGAAGGGTTCTTATTATGATGAGCACTGGGTGTTGTATGTAAGTGATGAATCACTGAATTCTACTCCAGAAACCAATGTTGCACTATATGTTCACTACCTAAAATTTAAATAAATAGATAGATAGATAGATAGATAAACAAATAAATAAATAAATAAAATCTTCCAAGAACATGAGTTATCTTTACATTGATTTGTGTCTTCTTTAATTTCTTTTAGCAATGTTTTGTAGTCTTCAGTGTACAAGTAATCTCCTTGGTTAATTTTATTCCTATTTTATTCTTTTTAATGGTATTATAATAAAATTGTTCTCATATTATTTTCTGGATAGTTCATTGTTAGTTATAGAAATGGAATTGATTTTTGTGTGTTGTTTTGTATCCTGCAACTCACTGAATGTATTATTTCTAACAGCCTTTTTTTGTGACATCTTTAGATTTTTCTGCTTGTAAGTTCACATCGCCCAAACGGCCAACAGGTACATGAGAGAATGTTGAAAATCACTAATCATCAGGGAAATGCAAATCAAAACCACAATGATATAGGAAGACTATAATCAAGAATATAGCAGATAGCAAGTGTTGGCAAGGATGTGGAGAAAGGGAACCCTTGTATGCTGTTGGTGAGAATGTAGATTGGTTCAACTACTATGGAACAGTTTGGATGTCTCTCAAAAAATAAAAAAATAGGAAAATAGGACAGATGTTGTTTAAAGGTACAAACTTGCAACTAGTAGATAAATAAGTCCTGGAAATCTAATAGAACGTAGTGACTATAGACAATATTATATTATATACATCAAACTTGTTAAGAGACTAGATTTAATTATTCCCAACACAAGAGGGAAATAATAATTATATGACATGATAGAGGTGTTAACTAATGATACAATGGCAATCATATCATAATATATAAAAGTATCAAATCAACATATTGTACGTCTCAAAGCTGATTTGTTTCCAGAAACTGTGGAGACCAGAAGACAGTGGGTTGACATATTTAAAATGCTGAAAGAAACAAAAGCTGTCAACTGAGAATTCTATATACAGGAAAACCATCCACAAGAATGAGGAGAAATTAAGATATTCCCAGATAAACAAAAGCTAAGCGATTCTGTCACTAGTAAGCCTGCCCTACAACACATGTTAAAGGGAGTTCTTCAGGCTGAAATAAAAGGATATCAGACAGTAATCTGAAAATATTTGATGAAATAAAAATTCTAGTAAAATTGATATATAGATAAATATAAAAGCTGCTATCTTTGTATTTTGGGTGTTTCTTCTTCTTCCCCTGTGTGTCTTAGAAAACAAATGCATAAAACTATAAGTCTACATTAATGGCTATACAGCTATAAACTATAATTATAAATCTACATTAATGGCTTCAAATATATATGAAGTAGAGATTCGAAAATAGCAAAAAAATCAATAAAAACAAAAATTTGTTCTTTTAAAAGATTACCAAAACTGACAAATCTTTTTCCAGATTGATGAAGAAAAAAAGAGAGAAGACTACAGCATATAACAAAATACAGCATAAAACAAAAATGTCAACATAAAGGGGTAGGGGAAAACTTGTATAGGGGAAGAGTTTTTGTACACTAATCAAATTTAGTTGGTATTAATTCAAACTAATGTTATGAACCTAAGGGGTTAAATGGAGTCCCTGGGATAACCACTCATGAAATACCTAAAAAACATCCATTAAAGGAAATGAGAAGGAAATCAGAGTGGTACATTACAAAACATTAATTAAATAAATAATAAAGTTGTAATGGGTGAATTGAGGACCAAAAAAAGACATAAGACATAGAGAAAATGCAATAGAGTAAATTTTCTATCAGTAATTATTTTGAAGGTAAATTAGTCTCTTCAATTTAAGGGCAGATATTAGCAGAATGTATTTTTTAAAAAGTGATTCAACTGTATGCTATTTATAATAGACTCACTTTAGATACAAAGACACACCAAGGTTGAAAGTGAAAGAAAGGTGAAAGATATTGCATGTAAATAGCAACGGAAATAAAGCAAGGGCAGCCATACTTACATCAGAAAAAAAAAAAAAAAACGAAAAACAAAAACATAGGTTTTAAGACAAAAATCATCACAAAAATCAAAGAAAGATGCTATATAATCATTGCAACATCAAGTCAGTAGAAAAATATAATCAGATATATATATCATCAGAGCTTCTAAATATATGAAGCAAATATTTACAGAATTGATGGGAGAAATAAGCACAATAATAATAAGATATTTCAATTCCCTATTTCCAACAATAGATAAAACAAGCAGAAAGAAAATCAATAAGGAAACAGAGGACTTGAACAAAACTGTAGACCAATTGGGCCTAAGAGACATATACAGAATATTCCACCCAACAACAGCAGAATACACATTTTTCTCGAATGCACATGGAGCGGTCTCCAGCATAGGCCACATGTTAGGCCATAAAATAAGTCTCAATAAAGTTAAGAAGGCTGATATCATAGAAAATATTTTTTCTGTTGATAGTAGAATTAAACTAGCAGAGGAAAATTGGAAAATCCACAAATATGTGGAAATTAAATGATGGCTCTTAAACAATCAATAGGTCAAAAATAAATCTCAAGTGAAATTAGAACATAATTTGAGGCAAATGAAAAAGGAATGCAAGCAAAATGCAATCTAGAAAAAGGAAAGAATAAAGATTAGAGTGACGAAAAATGAAGTAGAGATTAGAAAAATAGCAAAAAATCAATGAAAACAAAAATCTGTTCTTGTAAAAGATTACCAAAACTGATAAATCTTCTCCCATTCCGTGGGCTGCCTCTTAGTTTTTTTTGACTGTTTCCTTGGCTGTGCAGAAGCTTTTTATCTTGATGAAGTCCCACAAGTTCATTTTATCTTTTGTTTCTCTTGCCTTTGGAGATGTGTCATGAAAAAGGTTGCTTTGGCCCTTAAAAAGTTAAAAATTGAGCTACCCTATGACCCAGCCATTGCACTACTGGGTATTTACCCCAAAGATACAGACGTAGTGAAGAGAAGGGCCATATGCACCCCAATGTTCATAGCAGCATTGTCCACAATAGCTAAATCGTGGAAGGAACCGAGATGCCCTTCAACAGATGACTGGATTAAGAAGCTGTGGTCCATATATACAATGGAATATTACTCAGCTATCAGAAAAAATGAGTTCTCAACGTTTGCTGCAACATGGACGGCACTGGAGGAGATAATGCTAAGTGAAATAAGTCAAGCAGAGAAAGACAATTTTCATATGATTTCTCTCATCTATGGAACATAAGAACTGGGAAGATCGGTAGGGGAAGAAAGGGATAAAGAAAGGAGGGGGTAATCAGAAGGGGGAATGAAGCATGAGAGACTGTGGACTCTGAGAAACAAACTGAGGGCTTCAGAGGGGAGGGGGGTGGGGGAATGGGATAGGCTGGTGATGGGTAGTAAGGAGGGCATGTATTGCATGGTGCACTGGGTGTTATACGCAACTAATGAATCATCGAACTTCACATCAGAAACCAGGGATGTACTGTATGACTAACATAATATAATAAAAAAAAATTTAAAAAAAAAACCTGATAAATCTTTTTCCAGATTGAAGAAGAAAAAAAGAGAGAAGACTAAAATTAATCAGAATTGAAAGTTGAGACAGTATTACAAATCTTACAAAATATCAAGGATTGTAAGAGAATACTATACCACAGATAAAATACACAAATTTTTTGAAGCAAACAAATTCACAAAGTTGACACAAGAAGAAATTAAAATCTGAACAGAAGTATAACAAGACACCGAATCAGTTATCAAGCAATTTTTCACAAAGGAAAATCCATGACCAGATGACTCACTAGTCACTTCTACTAAATATCTTAAGAAAAATGAACCCCAATCCTTCTCAAATTCCTGTGAAAAATAAAAATAGAAGAGGAAGGAACACTTCTGAGCTTAATAGGTACAGGGTTTCTTTTTGGGATATTGAACAAATAAGATATCTGGAACTAGTTAGTGGTGATGGTTGCACAACACTGTACATGTCACTGGATGGTACACTTACGTTGGTTAAAATGGTAATTTTTTTAAATGATAATGGTTATTTATTTATTTACTTTAGAGAGAGAGAGAGAGTGCGCACAGAGAGGGAGAGTGAGAGGGAGAAGCAGAGAGAAGCAGACTCCCCGCCAAGCAGAGAGCCTGAAGTGGAGCTTGATCCCAGGACCCTGAGATCGTGACCTGAGCCGAAGGCAGACGCTTAACCGACTGACGCACCCAGGCGCCCCAAAATGGTAAGTTTTATGTTAAGTTCATTGTACTACAATTTTAAAATCATCTTACATCTTTAAATTCTAATGATTATATAATTTTATTTCTAAAATTTATATTTGAACTTGTTTTTGAACTGTGTATAACAATTTTCCACTTTCTTTTTCCCGTACATATTTTAGATTATCTATTTTTAAAATGTATTACACATATTTTTCATTCTACAGATGAGAATTTATTTCCATTCTGTATATGATAATTCCAATAACTAAAATCTTTTCTTTTGATCTGGTTGCACATATCATTTCTGTTGCCTTACTGCCTTGTTTGCTTTATCATCATTTTATGGCACATTCATGTTTGAAAACAAACATGTTTATGGGGAACCCTTGTGACCTACACTGAAGTTTTGTTCCTTGAGTGAATATTTGCATTCGTTTCTTAGGGTTTGCATTTTTAGTCCCTGGAACAGTCATACCACATAACTTCGTGAGATGCTTTCAACCATATTTCTTCTCCTGGTCGTCAGACCACATAGGCAGGGTGAGCTTGGACCCCAAAACCAGATAAGCACCAGCTTGTGGTGAAGAATTGTGAAACCCAAGGCTGAAATAGACAAGCTCTTGAACTTTCTATCTTTGCAAATGATTACCTTCCTGTTTTATTTATTTTTCAGTGTTCATTCTTTCACTGAAATTGTAACACTTGAATCTCAGGTTTATGTGTGATCTCTGATTTGATCTTTCACTTTGTGTGGGCTCTAGGCACACATAGGTTATTAAAATCAAAGCTCTATATTAAGGAATGTACAACTTTTCCCAGGGAAGCCACGGATTTTATTTCACTTATTACTGTGGATTTATGTTTTCTATTTGCTTTGTGCCTCTAAGGATTACTCTGACTTTATTGCCAGCTCAGACATGCACTTTAAGCTATTCTTTTAAAAATTATTCAGCTTTTTCTGGCATTTTTGGAATAGGATGATTTGGAGGTATCCATTCTGCCATAGAGTGCCGGAGATGATAGACTTTCATCTTGTTTTTGTCCAGAGATAAAGGAAAAAGTCAGGGCCTAACAGTGCATCATTGTCCAAATTATGCTAATGATGAAACAAATCTACCAACTTTCCTTGTCAATGTATCTGTGGTGATCATTAGTGCTTTCACCCAATATTTCCAGCTTTTTAACTTTCATGCACAGGGTAGGATTGCTTGCCATGAATATGAAGTTAGACTTAGCTATGTGGCTTTGTTTGGCTATTGAAATGTGTGTGAAAATGAAATGCATCCCTTCTGCCCAGAAAATTTTGGAGGTGGTGAGTGATTAAATGCACACCACTCCCACTGCTGCACAGGTTAAGCATAGGTCACCATAATGACTTGTTCATCTGGGTCCCTCTGAGGGCTTATGATGACCAGAGACAGTCCCCTCCCAATGCTGTATAAATAATTAAGTTGTGTTAACCTGAGCCACTGAGATTCGGGGGAATTCTTGTTACCATAGCGTATCTTAGCCCATACTATTTGCAATATTGTCAAATACTATTCCTTTTTAAGCTCAGTCCAACGCCCACTACTTCATGAGGTGTTCCCTGATATTGTTCAAAAAATAATCACTTCTTCTCTACTACACTGATAAGAATAGCAGTAAAAATGACTAATTGAATTTACTATTAGTGAGTTGTTGTGTTAAGCCTTTTACTCACATTAGCTCATGTAATATTACCACAAAATTATGAAGAAGGTGTATTATTATTTCTATTTTACAAGTGAGGAAAATAAGGCTCTAAGAAATTAAGGAGCACCATTATTGCTCACGTGATCTTTGTCATATTTGACTGAAATTACAATTATTGGTTTATTCATATATAATCCCAGTTAAAATTAGAACACCTATTTAACTTCATATCCACCAGTCCCAGCCAGTGGCTGGCACACAGTAGGTACTCAATTCTTAAAATATATCTTTTTCTGATCTATAAAAGTGCAGTGAAAATTTAAAGATGAAAGAAAATGTAAATGATAAGACAACAAATACTTTTCAGTTTTACCACTCTAAGAAAGTTTTAATGGAGATTTTTAGTTTATTTCCTTCTGTTTTTTCAATGCGTGTGTAATTTGCACACCGTTGACACAATATTATGTGCGCAAATTTGTAGATTGAATTTTATACTTAAATTCAGATATTAAGCACTCCATGCTCTTTTTTTGTTACTTTATTGAAATACTGAGTTTATTTCACATGCATATTTTTGTCTCCCCTCCATTTCCATTTGTCTGATTATCACTACTACTGTGTCCTGTCAGAACACTCCATACATACTCAAAACCAAGCAAAGGGTGGAGTCCCATCTTTAAAAACTAAACAGGCATTTTGGACAACACATTCTTGGCATTGGAACCTAGACAACAGTTATCAGACATGGTAGGGAAAATTCTCACTGTGTTATAAAAAGGACGTCCAGATATCAACCATTACAAAGATGGAATGATGGAAAATTTTAAGAAACTGTTTAAACTATTTTCTTAATAGAGTTCCTCCACTGCTGGAGATCTTGAATAACCTCCTGGTCGGTCATCTGGATGCAATTCTTCATATAATTGATGAACTTGGCTTCCACTCTGGAAAGAAAACCAGCTTTTTCTATACTTACTTGCATTTTTGCTTTAATGTCCTCTACAGGACTAGGTCCTTTGGGTGTTTTAAGAATTTTTTCCTTTTCTTTGAAGGATTGGGGACCTTTTGATCTTGGTGTTGATGGTTTTGAGTCTCTTTCATTCTGGTTTGCATTTTTGGCTGGAGTATCTCATATAGATTTTTTTACTGGAGCTTTTTCTTCAGCTTCCTCCTCCTCATCGTGTTCATCATCTCTTCCTCCTCCTCCTCTTCCTTCTTGTTGTTCTCCTTCTTCTTCTCCCTCTCCCCTCCTCCCCCTCCTCCTCCTCCTTCTTCTTCTTCCCTTCTTCTTCTTCTTCTTCTTCTTCTTCTTTTCTTCTTCTTCTTCCTCATCATCTTCATCATCTTCATCATCATTTTCACCAACACTAAGTTTTTCTTTTTCCTGTAGAAATGTACTACCACTTCCAAGGTTAGAACATTTTCCAGATTGCTAAGGAATTTTGTGTCCTCTTCCTTTTTATTTTCTGACTCTCCCACAGCTACTGAGTGCTATCCACCACTATGCACAGACCCTGAACAACATGTCAATTGTAAGACCACAGGTGGTATAATTTCCAAGCCCTCAAGGCAAACCTTGGCTGTACAGACATTTTCAAAGTTTCCAGTGTGACTTCCATTGGACTTCATTGCCTTTGCTTCAACAATGTGTAATTCATTCTCTGCACCAACCCCTAAAATGACTGTTCTTAAAGATAACTGATGCTCATTTTCATCATTATCCACTTTAGTTCACAACTGAAAAGAAATATCTGGGGCCTCAGAGGCCTCATTCCATGTCCATCAAATCTTCCATGGAGTGGTGGAACACATGTAGGAGGTTAAAGAAGGCAGACAGAGATACACTACTGCTATGCAGAGAAGAGCCAAGCAGGACAGAATCACACCAGGGAAAGCAAGTATTCCATTATCTTAACATCTATTTTATAACTAAATAAAATGCAGTGATATGGGCAAAACCATAATTTTCACATTTCACATTTATATTTCCTGGATGTTATTAATTTTATCCATTCTTTCATTCAAAAGTATTTATTGAGCTCCCTTATATTCCCACAGACTCTTATAAACACTGGATACAAGGACAAAACAAACAAACAAACCCTTGCTCTAATAGCTTTTATTTTCTAGTGGGAGGAGACAGATAATTAGTTAATAAATGTATAATTTAATATAAGCATCATGAGGAAATAAAGTCAGATAAAGTGATAGGAAATGATGGATTTTCTGTATTTTCAACACGTTTGTCAGGGATGCTTTTTTGTTGGGGTGATTGGTGTTTGAGGGAAAGGTAGAATGAAGTGAGAAGTAAAGTCACCTGGCTATTTGAGGGAAAAGAGTTCCAGGCAGATGGGAAAGCAAATGGAAAGTAAAGTCCTGAGGCACTTGTTTGCCTCTCTCAAGAAGCATCAAGGAGCCAAGAGGGCTGGAGGAACACAATGGGTAAGGAGATCTGGTAGGGATTAAATAAAGAAGCAGCAGGGACCCAGATCTTATAACCCATGGTGGTTCTTGAATTTTACTTTGAGTTTATAGGGAAGTAATTGAATTATTTTGATCATAAAAATGAGATGCTTAGATACATATTTTGACAGGATTTCTCTAGTTGCACTATGGAAAGCACCTTCTGGGGTGGAGGGTCAAAAATGCAACCAGGGAAACCAGGTAGAGGCTACTTCAGAATTCAGGCAAAAGAAGATGGTGGCTCGGTGTAGAATGATAGTGGTTTAAGTGGTAAGATATAGATAGTTTGATTATTTGGGATATATTTTGAAGGTAGAGCCAATATGACTTCCTGATGGATTGCATGTCAAGTATGAGAGAAAGAATTAAGGCTGATCTGTAGCCCTTGTTTGGATTTGATTAACAATATATGTATGTAATATATATGTAATATATACTGAGATTTCCAAATTATCTATAATAAATAACACCTCAATGGATGTCTTGTGAATATTTGTCTACATTTCTTAGATATGTCTCCTTTCCTTAGAATATTTCCTTATAGGGGCGCCTGGGTGGCGCAGTTGTTAAGCGTCTGCCTTCGGCTCAGGGCATGATCCCAGCGTTCTGGGATCGAGTCCCACATCAGGCTCCTCCGCTAGGAGCCTGCTTCTTCCTCTCCCACTCCCCCTGCTTGTGTTCCCTCTCTCGCTGGCTGTCTCTCTCTGTCAAATGAATAAATAAAATCTTAAAAAAAAAAAAGAATATTTCCTTATAAAAGGAACTGTTATTGGGGAATTTTTAAAAAATCACTAAATTCATTGGCATACAATAGCTTTTGTGGAGTCATTTCTTTAATAACATTTACTTTTTGTTACATATTTATTTGTTCGTATATAGTTTCTCCTTGGATTAATTAGATGTTAACTCATAAACTTTTCCGTTTCATTGATATTTATTTGAATTTGTGCAACCAATTTTCATCTAGTATATCATCTGTTTGTACATATGCAATCATATCTCATTTGTTGTTTCTAAACTACTTTATCCTTTACCTGATTAGATTTGTAGAATTTCCCTCTACCCTCATCCTCACTAAATCTTCAAAAATTTTAGCTATGCTCACGATTATATTTATGGTCTTCAAACGACTTTCCTAATTTTATTGCAGTTTTTTCTCCCTAACTTTTTGAGTTGGATGTTTTATTCATTTATTCACTGTCATGGGTATATTTGTGTGCATGTAGAGGTGGATGTGGAAACAGTAGTATATGTCTGTAAAGCTATACATTTGCAACTATTAAAATTTCAGAGAAATTTAAAATATGTTCACATGCAATTTTCAAGTCATCTGTTCTTTCCAAGGCATACATAATTTTATTTTTATTTCCTCATTAGTCCATATATGTAAAATAATGTTTAAACATTTTCAAAAATTATTGTTGTTTTATAATTTTCTTATTAACAAGTTTTACTGCAAATTCATACATGTGGCTATATAGTTTCATAGGTATGTTCCTTGTGTCAGTCTTGTCTATTATATCATCCAGTCTGTTAGCCGTAAGTGATCTAAGTCCAATTAATATATATAAACTTTAATTCTCCATCAGACATCAACAATTGTTTCAGGTTCATAAGTTAATGGTTAGAAGAGACACACAGGCAAATGAGTCCTACTCATTTTTAACTCAGAACTTTCATCTCCCAATTGGAAAATTTTTCTGTTATGCATGTTATTTATGAGAAGTCTTCCTATACTTACTAGAAAAAAAACCCGTAAATTCTGTCTTCCATGTTCATTATTTTCTGGTTCTCCATCTTCAATTCATTTTGACTTTAACATATGAAAAAAGAGGTTGGAGGAATGGGAAACAATTCTTCCAATCAAAGAGGTTTCCAAATAGAAATCTATTTCCAATTAAAGGAAGGAAAGAAAGAAAGAAAGAAAGAAAGAAAGAAAGAAAGAAAGAAAGAAAGAAAGAAAGAAAGAAAGTTTATTCCTTTTACTATACAACTGGAAAAGGTCAAAGAGAAAAGAAGGCAAAGCCAACCAAAGAGATGGAACAAAACAGAAACAAGGAAAGATTGTGATATAAGGGTTCTGCATGTGGAAAAAAGTCACCATTTTGCTCTTTCTGGTGATTACATTATCCATGACCATTGCCCAGTAGTTTACCCTTGATTTGAATCAGAAACCCCATTCACAAGAGTGAAATGTCCTCACTGGTAACCATGGAAAACAGAAACCCCTGAACTCCTATACATTTTATTTTGATAGGTAAATTCCTTCAAATTTAATTATTTTCCTCTTTCTTGTTGACTGTCTATTTCACAGAATGGCATTTTCCATATTATTCTGAGAGGGCAGTATCTACTAACTTACAGTACCACTGCAAAGACTGCCAGGTGGTTTTGTCTGTTAACACGTTCTGGAAAGTACCTGCTTGTTGAATATTTCCACTCAGGGAAGAACAGCTACTATATGAGCTTATCCTATTATGGTGTTACTCTTGGGATGAAGCCCAGTAATAGTGGGTTACTGCTTTTTGTTCCTACCAATGCTGGGAGGAGTCTGTTAGTTTGGCTTCCTACATGTGGAAGACATCACTCGTAGATGGAACCCTGCTGCTATGTTGGCTTTCTGCTTTATGTGTCCACTAACTTCCTGGGTTATAACATGATCTTCTCCACTTACAGTGAAAGGAATAACTAATTATGTCTGCAAGACGAGTGAAAGGATTTCCAGAACAGATGGTATTTGAGCTGGCTATTTATAGGTTGAATTGCAACCTGCTTTATGGTGAAGGGCAAGGGAAGGATATTTTAGGTTATAGAAAAAACATCTGCAAAAGCTGGAGTCAAAACTAGGTATTTTTCATATTCAAAGCCAAGTGTGTAACGGTGTCTCTGGAAGCCTGAGTTTATAAGACTTTCAACAGAAGAATTTATATGCCAATTCAAAGAATTTTTACCTTATAATATGATGGTGTCAAAACAAACTTACATGATTAGATTTAGGATGATAATTGTTGTACCCTTATCATTGTATTGATCACCTAGTCTTCTGCCAAATTTCCTATGCATCCCCAGAATAAGGAGAATTCATTCAGAATGATCACAGCACTCACCTCACTAGAAATTGTGTTTTAGAAGTAGTTTTAGCTCTTTCTTTAAAGAGGGTTGAGTCCCCAAATGATTCAGCAATGAAAATAAGCCATAAACTCCCTGAATATTCTGGCTCAATGCCCTCTCCCACTCCAGGGCCTGATTCTCAGCCATATGACTTGGATTGCTTTCAGACTTTATTCTTCTCAGTCCTATTTTAGAAGGTTCTTTCAATGATCAAGTTCTGCCTGAAAATCCCACCAATTCTGTCTTGCATTCTATAATCCTCTGGAGCTAGTACCTTTGTTTGTTTATTTCTGTGAAGGGCCAGATACTAAACGTTTTAGGTTTTGTGGGCTATATGGGCTCTGTCACAACTACTCAACTCTATCTTAATGGTGTAAAAGTAGACACTGACAATAAGAAAAAGAATGAGCCTGACTGTGCTCCATTAAAACTTTATTTATAAGAACAAGAAGTAGGCTAACTTTAGCCAAAGGCTATAATTTTTGACTCCTGGTCTAGACCTCCTTGAATCTCAAAGACTGGATTCAACTGAATTTAGTGTACTTGATTTCTTGGAATTGATTTCTACACGTTGATTTTATCCTTGATACAATTACCTGGCTCCTGTTATATTACGCTCACAAAAAAAAAAAAAACCTTCTTATTCTTGTACTACAACAACATGGCTAATTTTGCTCCCTAAATTCTGTGCAGCTAATCCTAATTAGGGACACTAGGAACAGGTAATATGGCAGGAGCTCAGGAAACTGATTATAAGAGCCAAAAGAATTAAAGGTGATGGTAATTGATAGATAATATAATATTATCTAATATTTATAAATATTTACCATGTGTCGAGCACTAATTGTTTACATATAAAAACTCATTTAATCCTCACAATAATGCTATGAGTTATTATCTTCTCTACTTAACAGAAGAGGGAACTGAAACAGATAAATTAAGTAACCTGTCCAAGCCCAAACAGCTGGTAAGAGGTGTGGCCAGCATACAAACCCAGGAAGTTCAGCTCCAGCATCAACATTCTTACCCACTACACTTTGCGGAGAGGTGCTGCAGAAAGAGAAAATTCTCTGAAAGGGAATGATCAACACTCAGCAATCAGTTAAGTACAGTGAGAGTGACAGAAGAAACTGAGGATAAGTTGCAAATCATTTAATTGGAAGATTAGTTAGAGAATACAGGAGAATATTTGTTGACTATGTTAATTTTTCAATTGTTTTGTTAAGAGTTTTCTACCAGTTTCAAAGTAGGTTCCTCACAGAGGAAAGCACTTACTTAGACTTCATTAGATGATTTCTAGCAGGAAATACAATCTTAAAATCATTTTAGTCTATCGGTGCTTCTTAAAACCTATGTACATAAGAATCATCTAAGGATCTTATTGATGTGCAAAGTGTGATTCAATCTAGGTCAAGGATAGGGCCTGAGGTTCTCCATTTTTCATAAACTTTAAGGCCAGGCTGGATTCACAGGTGTGGGACCTGTGCAGTTACACAAAGGCCTTACATTTGATTTAATACTCTGCTGTCAGCATATTAATATTCTTAGTAATTTATGAACAAAAGGCCCTGCATTTTAATTTTGCCCACAACCTATGTAGCCTGTCTTGCTCCCTCTGAATGCTGCTGCTGGTCTGTGGACCACACTTTGAGTTGAAAGGATCCAGTGCAGAGGTCAGCAAACCATGATTCACTGGGCAAATTCAGCCAACTGTTTGTTTTTGTAAATAATGTTTTATTGCAACATAGTCACACCTACCTATTTATAGTGTTATAACATGAGTTGAGTACCTGTGGCTGACACAGAAGACATGGCCATCAAAACCTAAAATATTTGCTATCTGGTCCTTTACAGGAAAAGGGTATTCAATAAGTGGCCTAATAGATGGGATCAGAGATAGCATGTTAAGCAAATCGTTTTCTGATACTTAGCAAAATGCTGCCTTACATTTGTTAAGTTTTTGGATTTTTTTTTAAACAAAGCATTTTTAACGTACTTTACGCAGTTTCTGTCATGGCATCCCTTTGAGGTACTGTTATACTCTTAATTGACCCTATTGAAAACAGGGGTTCAGATGCCTTAACAGATTCATTCCACTTCATATAATAATCATCTGCTAAAGAGCCTAGGATGTTTTCATTTTTTCAGAGCCTGTTCACATATTCTATTTCTCTCTGAGGGTCTTCTTAGAGAATTTTTTTTCTAAGTAGAGGCTGTAGCTACTTATGGTCTTATCCCACAATGACATCATTTTTGTAAGTAATTCAGTGGTTATCAAACTGTATTGCTGACAGCCAAAAGGTTCACAAAGATACTTCAGAGGCCACTGAAAATGGGCAAGGTATGGAGAGTAACCAAGCATGTCCAGGATACTTTACTGACTTTGTGTATTAGATCTTTGTACTACGTTTCGTCTGAAGAAATATTTCCATTTAAAATTGTTTCTAAACACTGCTTTAATAATTATTATTTCTCTTTGTTTCGTTGCTTAAACCACTCTAAATTCCCTGGAAACGTTTGCTTTTCTTCCCTTTCTCCCCATCCCTCAAACAATGTAACACAGCACTGTATTATAAATTGGTACACCATTATCTTTAACAAAGTTGATTATCTGTGAAGCATGTTGCTCAGCATGACTACATTAAAGCATTATGCAAATTGGGTCTATTATTTCCTCCTTTTTGTATATGAAGGGAGGATTGTTTAGGTAGGAGTAATGGTGAAAATTGATTAGACATTATATCCTACTACATCACAACAATAATTAAGACAATGGTTGAAATTTTCACAGATATATGACAGAAAGGCGTAGTTAAGAAATAATGTTGAAACTCTCAAATAAAAAAAATATGAACATTATATAGCTTTAGGGCTTTTAGCCAGGAATAACTGAGACTGAATATGACTGAGGGAAGGACCATATCTGGTTTTAATAATGACAGTAGAGTCACCTTTCGCTTTTCACACACACACACACACACACACACACACAAAAACACATAGCCAAGAGGAAAATCATCTTTCTTTATGAGTATTTCAAAACTATGTTGATAGTAGAGATGGAACTGTGTCTTTTTACTTCACAGTGTAGGTTTATCAAAGATAATTTTAACAATTTTCTCAGCTAATTTTTCAACCCGTTTATTGCCTACTGAAACTGGCATCCGGCCCAGTACTATCACCTAGTTTGTGGTACTCCTGTTTCCTAAGACTGGATGCTGTTTTATTTTTTCTCATGAACTACAATCCATAGAAAATTTTCAGCATAGAATCATTATTAATGATTACCGTGCTTCTCAGATGGAAGCATTCCCTACCAACTGTCCAGTCTATTCCCAGTAACAGAAGTATAGTTGTTTCAAACAGGTAGATTTCAAAGATATTTATTGGTTGGGAAGTGGGTCAGGGTCAAATGACTTTGAATAAATGAGAATTAAAGCCGAATTCAAAATACAAATTCTAATTTCCTCTCCTTCTTTGTGTACCTACGTGTATGTGTATGTGAGCAGGATATACCTCTTTCCACTTGCCTTCTTTTTTGAAGACTTTGCATCTCTAAAAGATAATATGAAAGAATACCTTTTAAAGAAAGAATATATACAATTTCTTAAATAGGACATATTCAAAACGGAAAAGATCAATAAATTGTATTACGTGAAAATCAGGTTTCTGTTGATTAAATGAGAGTCCAAAAAGCAATTGACCGATGGATATGTAGGGCTTACTTTGTTGGCAATGATGTAGGGCAACTAGAACTCTCATACTTTGCTTAGTCTAAATTAGGTAACTATTCTAGCAAATTCTTTTGAATCACCTACCAAAATTATAGATATGTAGTGATAATATCATCACTAGTTATAAAAGCAACTCTCCAGAAACATGCACAAGAATGTTTATGGCAGCTTCATCTGTAATTGCTAAAATTAGAAACGATCAAAATGCCCATCAGTCATAGATTAGATAAATAAATTATGGTGTATTTATATAATAAAACTCTATAAGGAAATGAAAATGAATTGCTGCTATGTGGAATAGTGTGGATGAAACAATGCTGAGCAAAAAAAATCAGACATAAATGTGCACTTACATTTACAAAAAGAACAAAGACACACAAATTGCACCATATAGTCAAAGTCAAGATAGTGGTCACCTTAAGAAAGGAAGTGAGTAGTGATTGTGAGGGGCATGAATATGGCTTTTGAGATGCAGTAATGTTTTCTCCTGGACCAGGTGGTGGTTACTTGGATTTTCATTTTGTAATACATTATTGAGTTCTATATTTATGGTTTATGCCTTTTGTTTTTATATTTTGTATCTTATGTTTCTTTTTGGAAAAGGGGAAACATTACAATAATAAAATATAATCTATACAATAAAAATATTACTTTTCCCATTAATTCATTCAATTTTGTCTCAGTTCAGCAGAGGTGATTAATTTTCTTCCCACTCTAGAAATATATGAACATCCAACACTGATTTGATTGAGCTAATAATGCTGCAAATAGCTTGCAACCAGTTATTAATATAAGATAATTAAAGCAATGGTGGAAAGGCTGTTAGTATCCATAGAACAGAAATTCATACTGATGAAGTTATAAATTAAACCACTTAAACTTAAAAATAGTGAGATATTACTCGAATTTGAATTTGATATGTATATTTTCAAATGGTTAGGAAATAAGTTCAACCTTATTTCTGTTAGAGAATAAGGAAAGGTCGTCCTTTTACAGAATCTTGAAGGAATGCCGGTACCTAAGTAGATGCATTAAAAGCTGTAAAAGATGAGCAAAAAAGAGTATTACTTCTGCCCCAAAAAAATATTTCTAAATACAAAAAAAAAAAAAAAGTAGGAAAAGACGTGTGATACAACTGTATTGGTAAAGAAATAGTTCAGAGTTGATATCAAATGGTGGCTCCTACAATGTGTTTATCTCAGTATGAGACAACAAGATATTTCTACTTTTTTTAAAAAAGAAGATGGGAGCCATCTGAAAGATATGTTTAATATCTTTATATATGTTTAATAAACACATCTGAAAGATATGTTTAATAAATTCCAAACAATATATTTGGCAGAGTGATTAACAGGTTGGGGACTCAAGAACTCTAAAGGATTATTTTTTTAGAATTTATTATTATATTCAATTAGCCAGCATACAGTAGTACATCAGTAGTTTTTAATGTAGTGTTCAACAATTTATTACTTGTGTATAACACCCAGTGCTCATCACCACACGTGCCCTCCTTAATACCCATCACCCGGTTACCCCATCCTCCCACCTCCCCCTCCCTTTTGTAATCCTCAGTTTGTTTCCTGGAGTCCAGAGTCTCTCTTGGTTTGTCTCCCTCTCTGATTTCTTCCCCTTGAGTTTCCTCCCTTCCCCTGGGTCCTCCGTGCTATTCCTTACATTCCACATATGAGAGAAACCATATGATAATTGTCTTTCTGTGCTTGACTTATCTCACTCAGCATAATCCCCTCCAGTTCCATCCATGTCGATGCAAATGGTGGGTATTCATCCTTTCCAATGGTTGAGTAATATTCCTTTGTATATACGAACCACATCTTCTTTATCCATTCATCTTTGTTGAAGGACATCTTGGCTCCCTCCACAGTTTAGCTCTTGTGGACATTGCTGCTATGAACATTGGGGTACATGTGCTCCTTCTTTTCACTACATCTGTATCTTTGGGGTAAATACCTAGTAGTGCAATTGCTGGGTGGTAGGGTAACTCTATTTTTAACGTCTTGAGGAAACTCCATACTGTTTTCCAAAGAATTAATTTTTAAAAAATACTGCAGGAAAAGTATAGTCAAACAAATCAACTGTTCATAAATTGAGAAAATGCATGTATTTAGCAAGGGGCAGGGTCTAAGAAGACAGGATAATTATTTCAGTGTTACTTTGAAGAAATAGAATTAGCTGTATTTTCAGTAGGACAATCAAGTAGCAAAGGGTCCTATAGGAGGTAATAAAAGGGAATCTAAGCAATTTCTACAAAAAGCTCCATAGGGAATAGTGTCAGAACAGATGGATAGTAAAGACATGGAGGACAAAGTGGGAAATACCAGTCAGAGTTCAGAGATATTGCTATCAAAATAAAAATATAATGGAATATAACTTACACTATAATTTGCAGAAAAGAAAATTCTGGTCTATTGCCTGATCACCTTGTGTGAATATTATTTTTAGAGTCCCTTATTTTCCCTGAGAGAAAAATAAGTATAAACCAGGTGAATTTTCACCATAACCTTCAATTTATGGTCAAAATGAACAGTCAAGCATAGAGATCTTAAGAGACGGCTGGGAGACAATAAAGTGAAGTTTCTCAACAAGTGAAAGGCTATTTTTCTTATGATCCTTTGAAGTACCTGAATAAGGACTGTTTATCTTATATAATGAAATAAAATTAGCATGATTTGAATTTTAGGGATACTAGTTTGCCTCTAATTCCTAGACTTTCAATCATGTAAGTCCAAAAGAAGCGCAACAGTAGAATCAGATGGAGAAATGGAAATGACTCTGAGTTTGTAATATGTGCAAAGAACTGTGCTGATTTTAGTTATAGGATCTATTTCCCAGAAGTGCTTATTATTTTAACTATATCTTATGTGCATGCAATCTGAGAACCACAAAGATTAAGCAAATTACTAGAGGTCAGTTAATGTTAAGTGCTGGAATAAAAAGTTGAAAGCGTACCTGTTTGAGACATTCCTTTTACCTCACACTACTTTGCTCTATCTCACTAGAACCCAAAGTATGAACAAACCTACTAGGCCTTGCATGCTTGAGTTTATTGTGGGGAATCAAGAAAACAGTCCCTTATGAGACACAAAATATACTTTTGCTGGATCAAACATTTTCTGAAATTCCTACTGTTTATATATGCATTTAGAATTGAAGGCCTCAGACACAGTGCAAATATTTTCAGATGAAATAGTCATCACAATAATTCCTCAGGCTCTGAGTGCCTTAGAAATCCAGGTAGCCTAAGGGATAGCTGAGGTAAGACCTAGGGGATATTCCAACTATTTCCATTTTCCTGGAGACAGGTGTTCAGGGAATAGTTATAGTTTTCTAAACTGTAAACATTTCCCAGCACTTCTCAGTAGTGGCTCTGAAAATAAAAATTTGATAAAATATTTTTTGAGAACCACTATGATTTGATATATCAAACCATAGTTCAGACTACTATTACCAAAGGACAGATTTTGATTTGTTATTATTTATATTAGTTTAGTTAACAAATAGACATTAAGATCCTACTCTATATCAGGCATTTCGGCATATTCTGAGACCATGTAAATGAAAACAGTTTTGTCTCTAGAATCTGCACTTAAGAAAATTAAAACTATTGAGGAAACAGTCTATTCTTTTGCACTCCAATTCTACTAGACTTGCTTCAATTCCTTGAACATGCCATCTCCCTAAAGCCACCCCCTGCAATGAAGGGCATTTAATATTTGCTCCACTCCTACTTCCTCTCACCCAAGTAAAACTACTCATCCTTAAAATTCTACCTAAAATACCACTTTCTAAGAGCAGACTATTTTCTGGTCTATGTCAAAGAATGGAGAATTCAAAGTTTTTGATAGAGTAGAAAACTTCAGATTGGGAAATCTCACTGCATCCATTGGGATCAGCATATGTCCACTTATGGACATATAAGCTTTTTGATTTGCTGGAAGTTCTTCTAAGCAAGAGGAAACAGCATCAATGATTTCTAACCATATGCATCACTGTCATCTTTGCATCTTTTATCAAAATATGAGTATTTAAGCTTCACCATCAGGGGATGCCTGGATGGCTCAGTCGTTGAGCGTCTGCCTTCAGCTCAGGGCGTGATCCCAGAGTCCTGGGATCGAGCCCCACATCCGGCTCCTCCACTGGGAGCCTGCTTCTTCCTCTCCCACTCCCCCTGCTTGTGTTCCCTCTCTCGCTGGCTGTCTCTCTCTCTGTCAAATAAATAAATAAAATCTTAAAAAAAAAAAAAGCTTCATCATCAGAAATAGTGATTTTAAATCCCATTTCTTATGTCATCTCCCCATGAAGCCTTCCTTGACCCCACCATCCTCTGTCATTGAAGATAAAACTCATGAACACAGAAATCTTCTGTCCAGGTCAGTTCTGTATCCAAGTGCTTATAACAATACCCAGAAGACTTCCTCAGTAAATAGTTGGTTGAGAAAATGAATACTCCTTTTAATTCCCCGTAGTACTCATATCAGCTAATAATAGTCTAAGAATTATTTACAACTGTGTTTCTCCTGTAAGTGTGGGTTTCTTGAGGACACAGACAGCATGCTCCCATCACTTTCATATACTAATTAAACAGAATAATATGTATGTGCATGAGCCATGTTTGTTAAGTACACAATCCTACTTGCTTATTAGGGAAGGACGACATGCAGAGGATGGATTTGAGAACTAGAAGTTGGAGTCTCAGAGCAGTAAAAACACAATTACAATAGTACATGGAAAAAATGATGTGTGCTTGAAATATATTAGCAATAAAAGGGGGAATAAGAGAAGGGTATAGTTTAGGATTCTTCTGGTGTTTGATTGAATATAGATAAAGCAGGGAGAATGCATTAATAAATATTTAAGGCAATTTACAATTTTCTAACATAGGGAACATGGGTGCCATTAGGCAAAAAATACAAGAGGAAAATCTAGTTTGCAGCAAAAAAAAAATGGTACTAAATTGAATTTGAAGCAGAGGTGGGATATGCAGGTAATTATATATGTAGGCAATTGGAAAAATGGGGTCTAAATGCATTTCTCAGGTAAGAGGACTGAGTTAGATTATATAGTTTTGAGAAATAATAGTTGATGCCACATAGCAAAGCATGAAGAGTGAGAAAGCTGAGGGTAAATATACCAGAAAATATTTGAATAAAGGGAGTGTGGTGGCAGAGTAGTGCAATATACAATTTTAGACACAGAGAAGTATACAATTAATGCAAGAAATGGAACAGTGAAAAACACTATAAGAAATTAGTTTCAGGGAAAGAAGAGTTGTCAGCAAAGTCAAAGAAACCAGTTGACTGGATTTGACAAGTAGATAATTTTGATGACTAAGCTTGGAAAGAAGAAAGAAAATTTTTAATTCAGTTTAGTCATGTGTGCATTGTTTCAAGGACTATGTTAGTCTGTAAATACAAAAAGATATAAAATACCATTCTTGTCTTGGAGGCATTTAGTGTGAGCAAACCTGGACTATGTAGAAAAATATGGAGGAAGAATGTAGGGAAAGCTATTTGGAGTAGTCATTTGATGCTTTCTCCTCTGAAAGGCAGACTGCAGCTTGGAAGCTTCAACATCACCTGTATCATGGGAGATATTATAAATTTTAGAATGATTGTTTTTTATTTAATTTATAAAATAAAACCTGTCTCAAATAAACTTTATAATCTGCTTAAGAGTATGTACTAAGACAAAATTGTCTACATAACACTTTTTAATGTTCTTGAGAATTAGTAATTCACATATACACAAGGAAACAATTATAATATTTTTCTATTTTGTTGTACATTTTTAAATTATATAATACAGTGTTATCAACTGTAGTCACCATGTTTTACATTCGATTCTCAGAATTTACTCATCTTGTGGCTGAAAGTTCTTACCTTTAACTAACCTTTCCCTGTTTCTTCCACTCTGTAAACCGTGGAAACCACTTTTCTATTCTCTGTTTCCAAGTTTGGCTTTTTGTTTTTTTAGATTGCTCATGTAAGTGATACCATGCAGTACCGATCTTTCTCTCTCTGGTTTATTTCACTTAGTATAATGCCCTCAAAATTCACCCATGTTGTCACAAATGGCAGGAATTTCTTTTTTCTCATTGTTAAATTACATTCCATTGTATATCTGTCCATACCACATCTTCTTTATTATTCATGCATTGACAAACACTAAGGTTGTTTCCATATCTTGGCTATTGTAAGTAACGCTGCAACGAACACAGGAGTGTTTATATCTCTTTAATATCCTATTTTCATTTCCTGTGGATATATACCCACAAGTGGGATTGCTGGATCATATGGCAGTTCTATCTTGAATTTTTTGAAGAAACTCTATGCTTTTTTCCTCTGTGACTGTACCATCTATATTCCCACCAACAGTGCATGAAGTTCTCTTTTCTTCGCATCCTTGCCAACACTTGCTGTCTCCTGCTTGATTTATTTATTTATTTATTTATTTATTTATTTATTTATTTTTTTAATGACAGCCATTTTAACTGATGTGAGGTGATATCTCACTGTGGTTTAAATTTGTGTTTCCCTGATGATTTATGATGTTGAACTTTTTTTTTCATGTATCTTTTGGCTATTTAGTTGTCTTGTTTGAAAAATGTCATTCAGTTTCTCTGCCCATTTTTTTCATTCCCATTATGTTTCTCATATTTTTATTAGATATTGGACAATATAGGCCATCTGTAGGCTACGTAGAATTTCTATTTCGGAGCTGAGGACACTGGGACTCAGCAAAGCTAAGCAAATGCTCATGGTCACGGTTATTAAACAAAGCTGGGATTTATATGTAGGTCTCTCTGATTATAAAACCCATGCTGTTTCTCCTGTGGGATGCTGCCAGTGACTCCAGAGCCTTTTGCTTTCTTCCATTATTCTCAGTGCTTTATTTTTTTTTATAATAATTTTTTATTATGTTATGTTAGTCACCATACAGTACATCCCTAGTTTTTGATGCAATGTTCCATGATTCATTACTCGCGTGTAACACCCAGTGCTCCATGCAATATGTGCCCTCCTTAATACCCATCACCAGCCTATCCCAATCCTCCACCCCCCTCCCATCTGAAGCCCTCACTTTGTTTCCCAGAGTCCATAGTCTGTCATGGTTCATTCCCCCTTCTGTTTACCCCCCTTCATTCTTCCCTTTCTTCTCCTACCGATCTTCCTATTTCTTATGTTCCATAAATGAGTGAAACCATATGAGAATTGTCTTTCTTTGCTTGACTTATTTCACTTAGCATAATCTCCTCCAGGCCCGTCCATGTTGCAGCAAATGTTGAGAAATCGTTCTTTTTGATGGCTGAGTAATATTCCATTGTATATATGGCCTCTGCCCATTTTTTAATTGGATTTTTTGTGGAGTTTGTTTTCTGTTCTTTTTGTAGCTGTTGTTTTGTTTTGTTTCATTTTTTGCTATTGAGTTGTATGAGTTCTTGGTATAATTTGGATAGTAACCCTTTATTAGATATATGACTTGAAAATATTTTCTTTCATTGAGTAGGTTGACCTTTCATTTTGTTGATAGTTTTCTTTGCTGTGCAGAGCTTTTTAGTTTGATTCAGTTTTACCTGTTCAGTTGTGCTTTCGTTGCATTTGCTTTTCATGTCAAATCCAAAGCATCATCACCATAATTGATGTGTAGAAGCTTACTGCTTATGTTTTCTTCCAGAAATGTTATGGTTTCAGGTCTTACATTTAAGTCTTTAATTCATTTTGAGTTAATTTTGTGCATGGAGTAAGATAGAGGTCCGGTTTTATTCTTTTTCTTGTGGCTGCCCAGTTTTCGCAACACCATTTATTAAAGAGACTGACCCATTGTATATTTTTTTCCTTTAACCCTAAATTAATTGACTCTGTGTGTGTGTGTGTGTGTGTGTGTGTGTGTGTGTGTGTGTGTGTGTGTATGGGTTTATTTCTGGGCTTTCTACTGTGTTTCATCAATATATGTGTCTGTTTTTATGCCAATACCATGCTGTTGGATTATGGTAGGTTTGTAATATAGTTTGAAGTCAGGAAGTATGATATCTCCAACTTTGTTCTTTTTCTCAAGATTACTTTGGCCGTTTGGTGTCCTTTGTCTTTGTTATTAGGGATACAAATTTCAGAATTGTTTGTTCTATTTCTATGAAAAATGCCATTGGAATTTTGACAGAAATTGCATTGAATCTATAGATTGCTTTGAGTAGTATGGACATTTTAATAACATTAATTTTTCCAATCAATGAGCATGGAATATTTTACCACTTATTTGTGTTTCTTCAATTTTTCCCATGCGTTATCTATAGTTCTCAAGGTATAGATCTTTCATTTCCTTGGTTAAATTTATTCCTAGGGATTTTATTCTTTTTGAGGCAATTTTAAGCAGGATTGCTCTCTTAATTTTTCTTTTTGATAGTTTGTGAGTGTGTAGACATAGGCATATTTATTGATTTTGTATCCTACAAGTCTATGAATTCATTTATTAGTTCTAACAGTTTTTTGGTGGATTCTTTAGGGTTTTCTATTTATGTCATCTGCAAGAAGAGATGACATATTATTTCTTCCTTTCCAATTTGGATAACTTTTACTACTTTTTCTTGCCTAACTAGTGCTTCTAGTACCATGTGAAGAGAAGTGGCACAACTAGGCACCCTTGTGTTGTTCTTAATCTTAGAGGAAAAGCTTTCAGGTTTTCAACATTGAGTATGGTGTTAGCTGTGAGCTTATCATATGTGGCTTTTATTATGTTGAGTTATGATCCCTCTATTCCACTTTGTTGATAGTTTTTTATCATGAATGGAAGTTGAATATTGTTAAATGCTTTTTTTCTACATCTGCTGAGATGATCGTATGATTTTTATCCTTCCTTTTTTTAATATGGTGAATCACATTTGGTATGTAGATTGATTTGTAGATGTTGAACCATCCTGCGTCCCTGGAATAAACCCCACTTGATTATGGTTTATGATTCATTTAACGTATTGTTGAATTTCGTTTGTTAACGTTTCTGTTGAGGATTTTTGCATCTGTATTTGTCAGAGATATTGTCCTGTAATTTACTTTTTTTTTTTTTTTTAAATAGTGTCCTTGCCTGGTTTGGGTACCAAGGTTAATGTTGGCCTTATAAAATGAGTTTGGAAATATTTTCTCCTCCTCTATTTATACAACAATTTATATAGATTTTTAAACATTATTGAGGGTAAATTTCTATATATACAGAGAAACAAAGCTGAATAAATATTTCATGGGGTTTTTTAAAGTGAGAAATTCCATTTCTAAACTGTATAATATAAATTTTACAAAATGGTGTATTTTACTTCATACATGCAAACAGAAAAACATCACTTCTAATTTCATTTCCATGGGTATGGTTAAGTTCTGATACACTTAGAAAAAAATCATATTTATGAATATAACATATTCCTACTATTAACTGGAATTTTTATTAGTAAATATGCCACTACAATTGTGGATAATTGATAACATTAAAACCACAAAACAAACAAAAAAACTGACATAATAGATGATAACTGTTTATTAGCTAACAGATTTTTCCCATTTCGAGAGAAGAAATATTCAAAGGAAATTACTTAGAGATTAACAGAGATATATCTAATATATTATATATATATCATATTCTCTAATATAACCAACCAGTTGAAATTTCTAATATCCAAAATCTCCTTTTCCTTTTTTTTTTTTTTTGATAAAATAACTCATTCCACAAAAGATATATTGCTTTATCTTTATAGCTTAACATCTGCACACTCCTGGGTTTATATTTAGTAGACATGCGTTTTTATGTTACCAAAAGACTTGTATAAGAATGTTTAGAGCAGTGCTATTCATAATAGCTGAAACCCGAAAACAATCCAAATATCCATCAATAGTAGAATGAATTAAAAATTGTTGCTATCTGTACAATGAAATACCATAAATTAATGAAAATAAACAAACTACAACAACAAATATGAATGAACCTGAAAAACATTTATTTATTTATTATTTATCTATATTTAATTTTATATTTTAGTCAGATAAGATGTAAGACTGTCTATAGAGAGCCAGATTCTGAATGATTTTGTTGGCTGGGAGGGTTTTGCTTGCCACTATGAAGCTAGTGAAGTTTTTTAACCCTTTCTTGTTTTTTAATTGAGGTATAACTGACAAAACATTGTATTAGTTTCAAGTGTACAATGTAATGATCTGACATCTGTATATATTGCAAAATGATTACTATAATAACTTCAGTTAACATCCATTGCCATACATAGTGACAAACGTTTTTTTCATTTTGTTATGAGAACTTCCAGGATCCACTCTCTTAGCTACTTTCAAATATGCAATAGAGTATTATTAGCTGTAGTCACTATGCTGTACATTATGTCTCCATGACATTAATTTTATAACTGGAAGTTTGTACCAACAAAAACAATTTACTGAACACACACAGAGTACATACTGATTTATTCCATCTATATGAACTTCACCTATAAATAAAAATAATTTATAGTAATCACTAATCAGGCTATTACCTACTCTTCAGGAAGTGGTAACTGGAGGAAGACACGTGGGGCTTCTGGGCTACTGGTCATATTCTGTATCTTGATCTGGGTGCTGTTTACAATGCACCCAGTTTGTGAAAATTCATCAAGCTGTATACTTATGATGTATACATCTTTATGTAATACTTTAATAAAAAGTTTACATTAACATGATATGTTTGGGGAACTGTGAAAAAAATAAGTATATTGTTAAGTCCTTTAGGCAGGATCCTATTTCTAAATTATTTTCTACCTCTTTAGCTATGCTGTGACTAAATCTTCACCATCAGTGTGGGGCTGGGAGGGTCATCTCAGCAACTGTTGCCATACCATTTGAATGCCTAATTTCAGGGGATTTTCCAAATTGATTTATGTATATAACTATAGTCACTGTTAACAAGAATGCTTATGGAAGAAGATAAATTTAGGTGTTTTGATGACCAGATTGTGAGCCCAGATGAGGCTCATTGGATATTTACTCATGGCTCCCCAGAAGCATATGAAAACCAAGTTTTTTGACCTTCTCAGGGTAAAATACACTTGATTTTATTTACTCTTCTATTTTCCACAGCAAAGCATTGTTCTAATAGAACATCAAGTCTAAATTTACTGAGTTAAATTTTATATGACTTTTCTTCTGCTAGATGACTAGAAAAATGTTTTGCTTAGGGGAAAAAAAAGGCCAGAGAATTATGTCTGTTGTAAATAAAAAAAAAAAATCATGTTTTTAAAAATGTGACAGCAAACTGTAAACTGAAAAAACAACAGGCTTGCATGGTGGGAGGTGCCATATGGAAAGAATGAGTCAGTCAATCTGTCAACAGACATTTGTTGAGCATCTACTTTGAGTCAACCCACATTCTTGCAGTGAGAATACAGTGGCAAACAAAACAAATGTGACACCTACCCTCATGGGGCTTGCAGTAGAAGAAATATGGCCAGTTAATCAAAAACATTGGTTGTAATGAAGAATCATTATAAACACAGACAAAATCTAACTATCTTATTCTATCCTTTGTACCCATAAAGCATTTTAACCATTGTGAACGTGATATTTAGATCTTCTCTCTTTTTAAATATCCATGTATTAGATCTATATTTTTTTCACTAAGCACAACCATAAAATTATTTATGATATCCAGATTCATTTTCTTCAAGTAGAGCAGTAACTTCACAACACCCTCGAAATGGCCTAAGTGAAAAATCCCTCTGGTTTTTGATAATTTTTCTTTAGTCTTTCAATTGTCCCTACTACACTTAAACTAATTTTCATAAAAACAACTCTAGTTTTACACTGATATTTCATGGGCTTACTAGCAATTAAATAAGTTAAACTATTAAACAAAAAACATAATGCACATAAACAGGTCTGCAAAAGAAGAAAAGAGAATACAATTGATTGTTCATACGATTCAACTGGTAGAAGCAGATGTTCATGGCTGTTTAAGAACATTGCCTGTGAGCACTGGGCATTCAGTATCCGAGAAGCACATTTTAGTTAACAGAAATAGAGTGATTCATGAAGTAAGTTGTTTAAATAGGTGTAGGTTAGAAGAACTACTAAACCTGTGCTGTTTAACAAGGGAGCCTCCAGTCTTGTGTAGCCCTTGAACTTTTGAAATGCCGCTGGTCCAAACTGAAATGCACTGGGAATGCAAAAAACGTACTAGATTTTTAGGTACATTTTTGTATTGAAAAATGTAAAATGCCTCATTAACTTTTGACTTATTACATGTTGAAATAATAATATTTTGAATATATTGATCTAAGTAAATATACTTTTGAAATTAATTTTATCTGTTTCTTTTGTTCTTTTTAAAGTGACCACCAAAAAATAATAAATCACATGTGGCTCACATTTATGGTTTTCAACATATTATATATGGTCAGAGTTGTCATAATGTGTGTGTTTGCATGTGTGTATATATAAAATTTATAAATAAGAAATAACTGAAGAACAAAATGTGTTAAGCAATGTGCTCAACCCTACATATAGTGGGAAAAGGAGAGCCAAGTGGAAAATGAGGCTGCTGATTCCAGAGGCTGTCCTCTGAAGCACTACTCATACCACCTCCTATAAACACATTCTTAAAACTAATGCAATTTTTTTTGTGTTCAAGAAAATGACAGTTCTAAACAGGCATGTTAAACCAGATCAGTTGAAAAGACTTAAAGTACAGAGACTGAGAAAATGAATAAGGAAACATATAGTAAGTACACTTAGAATAGCAACATCAGGGAGTGGAACTCCCCCTAGCGCCCAAAGGGCAGAGTAGTTTCCAGAACCTGGAGAAGTCACCCAGAGGGCAGCAGCTAAACTCTTGGCTACTCAATAAAAAGGGTTGCAGGAGAAAATATATCCGATCCAAACTTCACTCTCTTCCTGTCCCCTGATCTTCTGCTGGTGTCTGCCACTGATGAAGACCAACAGGAAGCCTGAGAACAAGAGCACCATTAAACAAGCCATATGGATCAGCTTCACAGAGTGCGGAAGACAGTGCAAAGTGAAGGGTAGATCCAAGCAGACGAATGAAATATCTAGCACTCAAATGGATTATGAGCTTATTTCTAACCATAATCTTCTACGTGGAGAGATGTACTTTCAATGCAATAAAAGACAATCAGAAATGTTATTGCATCCAATTTTTGTGTACACTAAAATGGAACTTTTTTTAAAAAAAGTTTGTTTTATTTATTTATTTATTTGACAGAGAGAGAGCACAAGTGGGCAGAGCGGCAGGCAGAGGGAGAGAGAGAAATGGTCTCTCCACTGAGCAGGGAGCCCCATGCAGGGCTCGATCCGAGGACCCCAGGATCATGACCTGAGCTGAAGGCAGACCCTTAACTGACTGAGCCACCCAAGTGCCCCAAAAGGGAGAGGCAATAAATACAGTGTGACAATAGCTAAAAGTTACTAGTCTGAAAAATAATATATAAATTTTGGACTTAGATCCACAGCTCAATAAAATCTCTTTTTTGTTTGCATGTATTTTATAAAGCAACAAAAATATTGCCCCAACTATATAACAGGATTGTTGTAAGGGTCAACATTTCACTACTTGAAAAGTATAAAATTAGGCAGTACTATAAGACAGAAGTCAGTTTGGGGTAGGGACCCTTAAAATTAGAAACGATATAGTCTAATGCTTTATCTAAACTGTGAAAAGTCGTCCAAAGCTCTCCCCAAGGTTGCTGAATATATATAAGGATTATGTTCTCACAGGCACAACCCCTCTTAGCCCAAGCTCTAGACCTGGGTTATGAATTGTCTCATTGATCAACATTCATTTTTTTCCTGTATTACAATATGAAACAAAACACCCTTCTTAATTTTTGTTAAAAAATAAAATCCCACTTAAAATAAGATTTGTGAATAAAATAGGCTTGGCTTTCAATGTGAGGGGTAAATTCAGCTTACAAATGCAAATATAGTTCATTGTTATTATAAATGTAACTTTGGGCATGTTACTAACATTTATCTCTTAATGACTTCATCTATAAAATTGAGTTGGCTAGAAGATCTTTATAATTTTTTGAGAGTATTACCTAAAAATAACAATATAATAATATAAGCATAACAATTACAAGACAACAATATTAGTTTGATCAAATGTCTTTCTTTTCTAGAGGTTATGTTAGTGTTAAGTAGCCACAGTAATAAATTTGCTCACTAATTAAATTATTTTATTTTTATTAAGGAGGTAATTTGAGAATTTTATAAAAACTCTAGTGTAACCTTCAAACTATTCTCCATATTAAAACCAGACTTTTTTTCTAAATCTCAAATAGGATTATGTTAGTAGTTTCCAACTACAAAATCCCTCAAAAGCTCTTCCATGTCCAAAATAAAGTTCAAACTCCCTAACATGATACCTCTTGCTTACCTTTCTAGTTTTCTCTCTCTTTCTCCCATACCTTCTGCCAACATCCTCACTATTCACACTCCTGTCTTACGAAACCCATTTGAGACATGTTTCCTCCCAGAAACCCACATGCATCCACTACTGTCATTATCAATATCAGGGCTGGATTGGAATTATTTGTCCATTGCATGTTTTTCTATACTTATTATAAAATAACTCCTATAAATCTACTATAATTCACTATTGTTGTCTGTCTATTCACCTCTCTCCCCATTAGACTTTATGATATTTCAGGACAGAAATTATTTCTTAATCATCTTTATATCTCCAATACCTGACAAATTAATGAAATATATTAGCATGTGAAACACTAGGCATTGACAGGAAAAGTAAAATCATTCATAGTAAATATGAAAATTGGCTAGATTAAATAGATAAACAAAAGAAAAAAATTCCAAGACAAAAACAAAAGGGAAATTCATATTGAAATCAAGTTCAAGAGCTATTTCTTAGGTACAGAGATAACAACAAAGTTATTGAAACTTAGGATGACAATTAAAAAGCAAATTACAGTAAATTCTGGAGAAATGAAGCTAGGAATGAAAGAGTCCTACCAAGTATAATTTAATATTTTTGTCAAGCTCTTCTCCTTTGTCAGAGAAAATAAAAGAATATTTATATCCAAATAGTAAGTACATGTATTTTAAGAGCATGCATACTAAATCAGTTATTACACATAAATTTAACACAGATGCTTTTTCCATACCCACAATATTTAAGCTACCCCAAGGGCCATTCATAAATGCCTAATAGTTCTCAGAGGATCATTTACCTTAACCTAGCATCAAGAAAGTTAAATTGTAAATATACATTGCAAGATGATTTTGAAAGACCTCTGTCAAAGAAAACCTGCACTGGATAGAGTTAAATAGGCAAGGAGGACTTTATTTATTAAGACTATTGCAATAAGGGAGAGAGATTAAATTCAACTCCCTTGAAACAAAAGGCAAGAGACTTTCCAAGCTTGAGGTGAGCTGGAGGAAAATTTATGGAGGACATTAAGGGAGGGGTTGGTCAATGATATTAGGCCATCTGTGTTTGCTAATTGGCACTTATCAAAGTTAGGCTCCTATCCTCCCACAAAGACAGGCATATAGCATGCTATCTTTCTTAATGATTACATTTCAAAAGGGATGGCTCCCAGGTCCTTGAAAAAGACATTCCTAGGTATTAAATCTGGCAGAAGGTTGGGAGAAGATTTACATCTCAAAAGGGCAGAGAAAGAATTTACAATTGCAAATTTTCTGAAGTAAATGCTCTTAGTGAAGGGAAGTCAGGGGCCTATAGTCAGAAGGAAACCTGTCTAAAATGTAGTGAAGCTGAGGGGAATTTTAAGGCTGCTGGGTCACTCAGGATTATGGCTTTTAACATGGGAAGCTCTCCTAAAAGAAGAGGTATAAGAGGTAACCCACTTTGTCAGCTCCCTTGTCTTTGCTCCATTATTTCCCCCATAAAGAACAGGTGTCAGGAGAAAAAGCATAGGATATACACTCTCCAATATCTCTACAGATAACCTTTTTTATGGTATGATGTTGCCTGATGCATGGGTTAAAAGAGGTGTTTGCTAGAAAGCAACTTTCTCTCTCTTATCAAACATATATACCTGAATAATCTGAATCTCAAACATTTACTAAATACTTCCCATAATTTAGTCATTTGCTTAGAGTAACTCTAACTCTTAAAATGTCCTAGAAATATATTATTATATCCACTTTACATGTGAGGACAGTGAAATTTAGAAAGTGCTCAGTCCCATGATAGATAGAGATGGTATCAATCATGGTCTGTATTACCAGACATCCTAATGCATTATGAGTTTTTGATGAAACTTGTATTCTAACAATAGAACTATTCCTTCATTTCTTTCCATACTGAAACTAATTTGGTGCCAGTATTTTTCTATGTATAAGGAGATGTAATTGGAGTTAAAACAAAAAAGATAATATATCTAATCCCTTCATATCCCACTGATACATAGATGACTATCATTTATTCAATTAAAAGTTTGAAATAGCAACAAAAATGATAATACTCCAAATAAATTTAACAAAAATGAGCAAAATTTGTATGAGGAAAAATTTAAAACACTACCAAAGACAGAAAAATCGATTTAAACAAATAGAAAGACCTCCTTTGTGTTTGGTTAGACATAGCATCAAGATGTTAACTCTTCCCAAGTTAATTTAAAAATATGAAACATTCCCAATAAAAATATCAAGGAGCTTTGTTATGGAGATAGAACTGTTGACACACCATAATAACCAAGAAAACACCGGGAAAGGAAAGCTTAGGGAGGAGGTGAGAATTAATTGTATAAGAAATGAGAAAAAATTATAAAGCTGCTATAATTAAAAGTGTGTACTGGCTCAGGAAGAAACAGAGCAATAAGGAAACAGATTAGAAAGTCCAGAAATAGACTAAATTACTCAGAGAAGTGGCGCCTGGGTGGCTCAGTCAGCTTCAGCTCAGGTCATGATCCTAGGGTCCTGAGATGAGCCCCCCATTGGGTTCCCTGCTCAGCGGGGAGCCTGCTTCTCCCTCTGCCTCAGTACCTCCCCCCTGTTCACGTGTGCACACACACTATCTCTTCTCTCTCTCTCTCAAATAAATAGATAAAAACTTAAAAAAGAAGAAGAAGAAGAAGAAAAATTACTCAGGGAAATCTAGTTTATGAGAAAGATTGAATCAAGGATTAATGGAGTAAAGTTTGTTTTTTGGTTTTGGGGGATTTGTTTGTTTTAAATAAGTAATGTTGGGGGCGCCTGGGTGGCTCAGTTGGTTAAGCGACTGCCTTTAGCTCAGGTCATGATCTCGGGGTCCTAGGATCCAGTCCCACATCGGGCTCCCCCAGCTCTGCGGGCAGCCTGCTTCTCCCTCTCCCTCTGCCTGCCACTCCCCCTGCTCTCTCTCTCTCTGTCAAATGAATAAATAAAATCTTAAAAAAAAAAAAAAAAAAGTAATGTTGGTTCAACTGTTAGGCTGTTTTGGAAAAGGTAAAATTAGATCAGCTGCTCACAATATAATAACAACTCTTAAACATCAGATATCTAAATATTTTTAAAAATCTAAGTATTATAAGAAAATAAGAATGAAATCCTACTTAAGCTGCATGCATGAGAAAGTTTCTTAACTATGACTATAAATTTAGATGTAAAAAAGATTGACACATTTGACAAGATTTTTTAAAAAGTCATGACCAAAAAATGCCATTTTTTTACCACAATAAAAATAAAATACCATAAGGAAAGTCATATGACAGATGACAAAGTGGAAGAAAATATTTGTCACATATATCATAGGTAAAGAGCTAGTATCTCTAACAATTGAGAGGGAAATCTCAAGAATATTATAGAAAAAAATGAATAAAATACATGAATAATTTAGACGCACATATTACTTAAAGTTTAGACATAAAAGATTAAACAAAGAATTATGTTCACCTTCATTCACAGTGAGAAAAATACAAAATAAAATCACACAGAGTTATGATTTCTTACCTATCAAACTGGCAAAAATTTAAAAACTTAACAATACATTTTTAAGCAAGGCTGTGAGAAGACAGCCACTCCTATACATACTAGCTAGTGAGAATTCAGAGAAGGGGAAATAATTCAACCTCAGTGGAAAGGAATTTGTCAATATCTAAGACAGTTGCGTGTGCATTTGCCCTTCAACCCAGCAGTCCCACTCCTAAGAACTGATCCTGAAAATACACCTCCAACAACATTAAAATTATGCATGAAGATTATTCACTGTAGCATTTTTTAATAATTGCAAAATATTAGAAGCAACCTAAATGTCTAAGTGTAAGAAATTGGTTAAGTAAACAATGGTACCATACACAGTGTCGTATTATGCTGCTGTTAAAAAATGGAAGAAAGAAAAAGAAAAGGACAGTCTCCATGAATTTATAATGGAGTGATTTCTAAGAGATATTAAGTGCCAGGAGCATACTGCAAAGAAAATAAATAAAGTTTTACCTTTCACGTAAAAAGAAAAAAAATGCATATATCTACTCAGGTTTTCAAAAAGAAATGCAGAAAGTATCAGTAGACAAAATGTTGTTACTTCAAGGGATGGAGGGAGCATGATAAGGCTAATTTAAGGATGTGGGAGGGAAGGGTGTGTCTTTCAGTGTAACTTTTTGTATTGTGTTGACTTTTGAAAACTTGTCACCATTGTATCTACTCAAAATATATATATATATGGCCTCTTTAAGATTCAGTTATAGTACTGGCAACACCTTCTGACAACACTGTCTAGGTGGCAACACCTCTCTGTAACACATTTTTATACTTGTGAGGTCAATTCAGGGCCTTATTATATCCTCCAGAAATCTCTAAATCAGCAACCAACATAATGTGCTGTTTCTTCTTTGAAGGTCTGGGGATCAAAGGATGAAAATGGGCGTGTCTTTTCTCACTGTGTATCTATTATAACAAGTTTAGCTTCTTACTGGGTAACTTTGGGTTCTGCTCATCTTGAAGTATTGTTTCCCATGGGGCAGGGAAATGCTTTCTTAGGGGACTCAACAACTGTGCCATGAGACTGAAATCTGAGACTGCACACGGCCACTTCGGGATTCATACGCTAGAGAAACAGCAGGCAAAGAAGGGCGTTAGTCATTCTAGCTAGAGTGGTTAAGCCCACAGGTTAAATGGGAATTGAACTGATTTTACACAGTGGGGATAAGGAAGTACATATCTGGAATGCAAGTGACCCTCCAGTCATTTATTATTCTTGTATCCTGTGATTAAAGTCAGTGGAGAAGTCAAACAACTCCATTCCAACAGAACTGCTAACACTCCAGACTTTTTTAGGAATGAAGATTTGGCTAACCTCCCCAGTCAAAAACTAGGATGCACAAAGTAGCTTTCTGAGAACAGAGGAATATGGAATGGGCTGTAGGAAAAGATGTTTATAAGTACTAGCACCTGACCAGCTGTAGACAAGGATTGTAATAATTATGGGTATTTATTCCATATTTTGATATAACATGTTTGGGTATATATTAATTTCTTTTCCCCTTTCTCATTCCTCTATCATCTAACATACTATTCATTGAGAGCTGTTCATTTTATATTTCCTTAATGAAGTCCCAGGATATCAAAGGAGAATGTGTTTCACCTAGAAGAGAACTGAACTTAACTCAAACATGGAGACATTCTGTTTTGTGAAGAGGATTCAAATGTTTTTGCTATACAAGGAGTAATAGCATTAAGTTAGGCAGAAGCTTTTTTTTTTTTTTCCCCTGTCTTTTGGAAGTTGGTTAAAAGAGGTAAATACGGATGCCATATTGAGAAAAGATGGATTGTGGTAGTTTATATTGTGTCAGGTTAGCTCAGCTGGAACCATATTTCTCAGAATTCCCTCCCATGATTAGGTCTGAGTTAACGTGGGTCATAAGAGATTTTTCCCACCAAATTGGGAAGGCGGAAATAAAGCAGCGGCTATATTCTTCTTTACACTTAGGTGGTCACTGTTGTACATCATACATGTTGTCATTTATCTGCTGCTCCTGAACGACGGGAGCGGAAACTAGGGCGACTCCTCCATTTCCGGGAGATCGGCTGTAGCTTCACCAACTCCTGGAGCTCAGCCCTGCGGTAAGTGCGCCCATGCAGGACAGCGGCATCGTCGAAGCTGCCGACTTGGAGGAAGTAAGAAAACAATGTAGATTCCATTCTGTCCATGGGAGTTTCACCTCAGCCTCGCAGGTTTTAGCTCGTCCTCGCTTCTTTCACTTCATATCCATCTTGCGTTTCTGTCTGCCCTGTGGTTTGCAGTCTGTGGCACCAGTCAGAAATAGCCTGTTATGTACTGTTCCGGCTCTTACAATCACATAAGCTCAAATCCCCAAAATGTGATGGCTCTGCTTCTCTGATCAAAGATGCTGATAGTTACCTGCATGATGTGTAAGAGAATGGGGTTGAAGGGATCTAGGGAAGAGTGGCACCTCTCTGAATACATCTTTTGTACAGCTTTCATAATGGAAGCATGGAGATACTCTATGCCATTAAAATATTAAGATAAACCAACAACGATGTGAACAGCAGAAGGAAAACTAAAACTGAAAGCAACCTGAAGCAAATATAGCCAATTATATTTCAAATTAAAATTATAATTAAACCGGAGGGGAAGGAAAATAAATAAAACAATAATCCAAGTAATTTAGGAACATAGAATTAGATGTACATTCTCAGTCTTCCTCTATGTGGGGAGAACTCTTGGCAGATTTGTTTTTTGAAGAGGAGATATGGGCAAATCAATTACGAATATATTTTAGATGTTTTATAGTATTGACAAATGCTAGGAGTTGGGATTTTCACATGGAAAGAGAGATTTAAATATACGGAAAGGAGGAGGGCAAAAGAGTACTCTCATTCAGATGTGTTGCAATTGGAGATATTGGTATAAAATCATTATTTCTAAAATGTGTGTGCATATGGTCATGTATATGCTTAGGGATGTGCATATGTATATCTCTGCTCTGTCTGCTGAAAGGGCTTGGAGAAAAAATCTAAATGAACACACCTAAAGCCCAGGTCATAGTCTCTAGTACCATTCCCCACTAACTGGAACCAGTACCACTAAGATAAAGAACTAGTTGATTCCAGGGCTGGGAAGGAGTAGACACAAGAGGGTCCTGGAACATCTTGCTATGCCAGAGAGCAAAAAAAGTGCCCTCCAAACTAAAAGGGCATGTCCCAAGAATTCAGGAGTCAGCTTCCGTGACAATTTGAAGACCAAAATAATTAAGTATACTGATAAACTGTTGACCATTGGGGAAAAAATCCACGTGTCCATACTGATAATAAATAGGCAAATAGATGGGAGAAATTAGAGGGTTTTGCCAATAATACAGAATCAAGTAATGAAAGTGCTGGGAGTTTTAGAGGTAGAAAACCAGCATTTTATAACCATCATAATAGGCTGATTCAAGCAAGAATCAATCGCACTTGATGAGGAGCAGGATAGTTGGATTGTTTAAAGTGCCAATACCAGACCATTTATTCGTTGTAAGGAAAAAATAAAATGTAACTGTCAGTGGAGAAATCAACAACTATTTGATTCGATGATTCAAATTAAAATCATCAATGAGGGACATATGGATATCTGCTGTCTCCATATGTGACAATCTAAGAAAGACACAACAGTACATAGTGTTTTGGCTGGGAATGCATGACCTGAACCAACTATGAATACACGTCAGACAGATCCAAATTCCAAAGAATAGTTTTAAAAACTATTCTGCAAAATCTCAATCTCCAAAGGCAAAGAAAGACTGTAGAAATATTCCAAATAAATGGAGACTCAAGAGACTAACCCTGACAATTAAACACAATATTTGATCCTACATGGGATCCTGTACAGGGTGGGGGGCAGGGGTGGGGCAAGAATACTAATTGGAGCACTACTGAGTCAACTAGGAAAACAGGATTATGAAAAGTAGATGAGCTGAAAGCACTTGTTCAATTTTAAAATTTATTGAATTTTATAATTATGCTTAAGTCATGTAAAAGAAATTTGTTTAAAAAAGAAATGATGGAAAGGGGCATGATGAGTGTAATATCCTCTTTAATGATTCACAAAAATATAACGTGTGTTTGTGTGTGTGGCTGTGTATACAAAGAGAGGGAGAACAAATAAGGAGACAAATGAGGTAAAATATTAACAGCCGTTGAATCTGGTACTGTTTGTGCTGTTCTTATGTTTGCACGTATTTGTAACTTTAGAATTACTTCCAAATAAAACAGTCGTTTTTGTTTTTGTTTTGTTTCGTTTTAGTGTACTTGAAATTATGCAATGGTGGTTGTCTGGAAAAGTATCTAAACAGAATCTGAAATGTCTTTTAACTCAATGAACATAAATCTTCTCCTACCACGTAAGTATACAAGAAGCACACCTAACATACTTAAAAAAGAGAAGGAGAATTGTAAGGTTTATACATAATGAAAGCTGGATAAAATGTTTCTTGTATGTAATCATTGATACTTTGTTTAACGTTTCCTTTTCCTGTTTTTCTTTCTTTCCTTCTTTCTTTCTTTGTTTCTTTTTCTTGAGAGACTTGAATCTGAAATATACAAGAAAACATGAGTAGGGTTTTTTCCCCAGTAATGTTTATTTATTTTTCACTTTTTTACTAGATTTCTGGCAAATTTCAAAAATAGATTCCCACTCAAAAACCTGCAGAAAAGGTTTTCAGATATTAGTTCTGAGCTAGGGACTCTGATCATATCCAAATTCTTCTCACTGTGTGCCTGAGGCTAATACACCAAATCCTGTTTGGGAGTCATTTCCTAGTGTTGCTTGACTTTGAAACAAACTGAGTTGTCTGCAGATAAACGGTGCTTAGGCAAGGCAATGACTTAGTGCTTGAAATGGCTAGCCAACTCTTAATTCATAGTGACTAAAACTATTTAAGAGTAAGGCATTGCCAACATAAGCTGCATGTTTTATGATAAACAGCTCAACTTAAAATTGTTTACTTTTCACATTGCAATATTAGTAGCTATCTGAATGTGGGTTAAGCAATGTGCAATTTTCCTGAATGTCCACAAAAGTGAAAAAGAATCCTTGCACGTTTTTTAGTGAAAGCAATTTTGGCCAAAGCTTCTCTCTTTTCCTTAAGCTGTGGAATCGATAAAGTCAGGTCTTTGCATGCATGCTGCTCTCGTTCTTTTCTTTTGCCAGGACCATGAAGTCCTGATAAGAGACAGGGGAAGTTTTCCCCTCCCTTCTTAGTGGCTCAGTGAATACACAGGCACCATGAGAAGGTCATTCATGGAGTAGGGGCACACCCTTCTTGGTAACAGATGAATCTCTCTGCATCACCTAGAAGAACCACACTGTTTGAATAATAAAAACGATGGTGTTTTATTAAGGTATAGAATTACAATAGTATTTTACCCAGGAAACTTTTGAATCTCCACTTTTATCTACAGCCTATCATTCTTTTCTGCAACTTTCCCAAGCGATGTGTGCATACAAGCAAAATGTAACAAAGAACCATTTTATGTTTTGCTTTGGCCATAAACCCTGAAGTGGGATTCCAAGAAACTAAACTAAAACATATGAAAGGCTACTTTATTTTAAAGATAGCTATTTATAACCAAAGAAGTATAAGATCTGTGTTCTGATCCTTAAAGCCAAATCCTGGTCTTTGAATTTTCCCCTTTAATGGGGCAAAGGTTTAAGGGGCCACAACTCTCAAGCCCAGAAAGAGACTGCTATATATTTAGACTAAACAGACTTATTTACGCCCCCTACAGAATAAAATTCAAAAAGTAGCCTTGAATCCGATCAACTAGATAAGTGGTCCTTGTTTTTGGGCTTGGAATAAAATGTGATTGGAGTGGACTTCCCTTCTTCTGGTAACCAGCTAAGCCAGTGGTATAGGAAAATACTTATTTGTGTCTATGCGTGAGTTTATAAGTCATAGGAGACTTCAGTACAAACCTGTATCCTGGAGGCATTATGGTCTACTGAAATTCTAACAGGTTTGGGGAGAGTTCTGGATTCAAATTCTCCGTTACTTACAGCCTGAGTAAATGTCAACAGTTGTTCTAAACCTATTTCCCATGACTTAAAATGTGGATAATAATAGCATCTATTTCAAAGGCTCAAATTCCATGTAGCAGACAGGTACTGCATACCGGGCACTACTCAGAACTTTGCAGATTCAAAGATAAATAAGCTGTAACTTCTTTCATTGAACCTTGTTTGTGGGGTAAACATTCACGTGAAACATAGATAATTTGTATATACTGTAATAAGCATCATGATACTGATATTCATAGGGCAGTGGGTGCATAGAAGAGAGACAGTCCAGTTTAGAGGTTCAATAAACACTATTAAAGAAGAAGATGATTGTTCTGAGCTTTGCCAGACTTGTAGGAACTATGCAGAAGAAAGTAAAACATGTATTTAAAATATGAAACAGAAAGACAACATAATGTATTCAAAAAACAATAAGGAATTTTATATTTATTAGAACAAAAAATGAAGGGCAAAGTTTGGAAGATAAAACAGGAAGTAAGGTCAAATCATGGAAAATTATTATGTTGCCTTAAGAAGCTTATGGATAACATACACACATGTGCACACACACACACAAATCAAATAAATACAAGAAAACTCTGAAAGCTGCAAATACTTTATTTTAATGCTGGCCTGTTCCAGAAAGCTTTTTGGAAAGAAAAATTTAATCACTTTGACTTAGAAACAATGACGTTGATGTACAATTTAGCCTAATGGAGAACTGAAATTATAATTTTATGCATCAACCCAGCCCTGACTTTACTCATTTGGGTAAATGAGTACCTTACAGAGGTGCACTACTGGTGGCCAGCTACTTTTTTATGCTGCCTAAGATGCGGGGAGCAGGAGAGAGGTTGATAGAAATGGAATATTCACGGGTCAACACATTGTAACAAATATACATAAACATGCAGTTTCTGACTCTACATTATTCTTTTTTATCTTTAGAGATGGTGTCAGGTTATTTCTGTTGTCACAATATCGTATAAAATATGCCTAGTGCCCGTTGAAGGCAGACTGGGCTGATGGTTAGTCCTCACTGGAGAAGCTACATGCTAAACTATAGCTGCCTATTTTAGGAACATTGTTACCAAAAGCTGAACCATGCTGAAAAGCTAGAGTCAAGTAAGGTGAGACACTCCATTCACAGGTAGTTTCAGCAGTAAGGGCGAAAATGATTACAAGGACGAAGTCTCATAGTAAAAATGAATAGGTGAAAATGGGTCAGTGCTAGCCAACATTCATATGGAAGCAGATATACATTTTAACTCTGGAAAAGAGCGTAGAGCACTAACCAGGGTTAAAAAGCTAACAGAGCCCAGATGAAGGAAAGAGGAAGAGTGGTTATAAAACTGAAATTGGGTAGGCTTGATGGGTTTGGGTCAGAGAAAGATCAGGATTAGAGAGATGGAGGTGCAGTCTTCCAGAAAGCAAACAGGATAATATCAGTCAAGATGGTCTCCTGTGCACGCCTTTATGCACATTTGCTCCTTAGGCTGTGTGTTCTGCTCTGTTTCCAGGGAAAATCTTAGTGACCTCTGACAATATATGATATTTAAATCTTTGTGAACCCAGCTGTGTGCTCAGGACCCCCAGATGATGAAGAGGATTGCCTTTTCCAACATACAGAGATTATATCTATCCCTTCACCAAATCAGTCAGCAAAGGTGTGTTGAGGATTCTGCAACCATACCTGCTAATGGTGGTATGTCTGTGTTGTAATTGAAGCTAAAGGAATTAATAGAGGCTTATATCAATGTCCCTAGCCTGAGTTGCTTAGAATCCAGGGCAGAAGAAAAATAGAAACAGGTTAAATAGCAAAAGGGGAAAGAAAATACTCCAAAACTCTATTTTAAGTGTCACACAGTAGTACATAATCAATGCCCATGAAATTGGAGGGCAGCAAGGTCACTTTGGATTCTACCTCGGAAATGTATAGTTCTATTTTAACTCATTTCCAAATAGATTAATGGACTACAGTGAAAAAGGTACAACAATGTATAATGTATAAATGATGCATAATAGCATTGTGCAGCTCTTGTGTTATTTTTATCTTGGAAATGTTTATCTTACTCTATTACCTTAAATGTAACACATGCGATTATCTGCCTAACAAAACTCCAAGAAGTAACATTTACACCTGGATAAATTTATTATGCAATACCAAAAAAAAAAAAAAAAAAAGGAAGAAGAAGAAAGAAAGAAAGAAAGAAAGAAAGAAAGAAAGAAAGATTATATTTTTGTAATAAAAGTAAAACCTTCTCAAAATGGAAATGTACATGCTTAATAAATATACTCAGTAATGCAAATTAAAACAAAAAGATATAGCTTTCCACCCATCAATCAGTCAACGATTTTTCAAAATTCTAACTCCTCAAGGATATATGACTTAATATAACTTAGTAGTCAAAGTATAAATTAATACAACTTTCTGGAAAGCAGTGGGCAATATGTCTAAGAGGCCTAAGTATATTCCTACCTTTTGAATCCAGTAGTTAAACACCTTGGAATTTAGCCTAATAAAATAGTCTCCTGTTTGTACAAAGATACATATTTATATTTGTATACATTTGTATTTGTATACATTTTATTTGTGTACATTTGTATTTGTATACAAATATTAATTTGATCTTTATTCATTAGAAACAATGTAAAATTATTTTAAAAATGGCATCCATGTCCATAAAAAGAAGAGTGGTTCACTAAGAGCATGTTCAAATGATGGGTGATTTTAGCCATTACAAAGATTTTTACAAAGGTATATTTAATGATATGGGGAAATGCTCAGATTAAAATTTAGTCCAGGAGATTGCTGCCTTTTAACTTTTTTTGGGATACTGCATGGTGGGTGCTGCAGAGCCATTTCGTCCTGCTTCACCCCCACCCCAGTTCCCAAGCCCTGGGCTCCAGTGAGTGTAACAGTGGAGTCTTCACAAATGGAACTTGACAGAAACAAGAGCCAGAGCTTCAGCTAGACTCAAACACAATCAATGAGGAAAGAAAAGCGAGGACGAGGAGGAGACTTGCCCCATCCAGTGTGGAGCCAGGAAATCCGTATCTGCCTTCCGGAAGAGCTCTAGGCAGGGGCCAAAGGAAATAATCAAGGACCTTTTAATCTAGGATTAAAAGTTGCCTCAACTGTTATAATAGGAATGAGGAAAAGCCTGGAAGGGCTTCAGCTCACAACACCATCTCTGTGACGTGGTTCTTAAATCTATCTGGTTACTTGAAAGTCCTGTGACGTTAAAAGCCTCTCTGCACCACATCTTACTCTGATAAAAATGAGATTAAGTTCTTTCCCTGCCAGCTTTAAATTCTACAATTCTAATAAACTGCAATTTTTTAATACAAATTGAAAAACAAAAGAACGTTTCATTAGAATAAAATGAGATCAGGCATACAAAACAGATTAGAAGACGATGGAAGAAACGTTCAGAAAGACACCAGTATTACAGTTGTAAAGTACCAACACAATTAGGTGTGAAAAAAATTTTTTTCCCAGAAGTTTAGATTTTGATTGCATTGAAGTGTTTTATTTCCACAGTAGCCAAACAAATAAATAGACGCAAACTGCTTTTATAACCTGAAGGCAAAGTCATTCCAGCTGGTATATAGGTCATCAGTTTCCTCAGACTGCTTTTTTTCTCCCCAAATACTTCTTTTCACTCATCACTGACCATTAAAGCCCACTACCATTCTTCAAATGTTATTTCTTAAATTGTTTTCCATAAGGGAAATCTTGAACATCTACAGTGCAGAGTTTAGAGTAGGCTTCCGTTGAATAAAGACAACTGTAATGGTAAATGGGAGGGGCTCGACAGAAGGGAGGCGGGTATAGGGTGAAACAGTCACGGGATCCTGCCGCACAGATGGACTAGGCAGCCCTACTCAGTGATTCAGCAGCCTCTACGTTCTTTCTGTCATTAACATTTCCCTCCTTAATCTGTTTTGAGTCCTTCTTCCCCACTTACTTGGCCTGAAATTTTTATTTTTCGAGTCTTAGTGATTAAGAAAATAAAGGCAGATTAATCTGTTTATGTGACAGCTTGATACAGCAATAAGAACATAAATAATTTCTGCAAGCAAGCCCCTTTTTGGATCTTGGCTCAACTCCTAAAACTCAATCTATCTGTACCTCATTTTTTTTCAAAATGCGAAAAAAGAGAGAGATTGAGGAGAAGAGAGAGACAGATTGAGAGAGAAAGTGAGAGGGAGAGAGAGAGAGATTGAGAGAGAAAGAGAAAGGGAAAGAGAGAAATCTTTACTTTTGGCTTAAAGGGTTGCTTTGAAGATCAAGTGATAGCAACATTACATATTGATAGGCTTTACAAACCTAATGACATTGCATAAAAACTAGACCACTTTAAAATATATATTTTATCTAATGGGAAAGTAGAATGCCCTCTAGCTTTCTCCTGCTACACAACCAGTTGTTCAGTTTTGTTAATTGTCACCACCTAAAAGAGGAGGAGATTCAAGACAGGTAATTAGGACCTATGACAACAAGCTAAGGGCAGAGAGTTCCTACCCCCACCTGGGGTGGCAGTCAGTAGCCAGTGGACTGACTCACGGAAAGCCCCGCTCCTTTGCTTCCAGGTCAGGAAACTTGGAGTTGAAATGTACCTGCCAGAGCTCTTTGTGGGCACTACCTGTGTCTGGACTACACCTGAAATCACACCCTCTCATGGCTCCTCTCCCTTCCTGTCCTATTCAACACTTCCTACCCTTTACTGATTTCTCCCAGGACCATGTCCTTCATAAATCACTACATCACAATTCTGGAGTTAGGGTACGCTTCTGGGAGAAGCCAACCTAAGAAACCCAATAAATTTTTTTTCATTAAGTCAACAAATGTCTATTGAACATCTCCTAACTGCCAGCACTGTCCTTATTCCTTAGGCAGAGAGAAACAAAACATAATCCCTCTCTAGACACCTTATATTTTCTTGAGAAAGGTGAGAAAAATAAATGAATGAATAGGTCTATATTATGATTTGTGTTAAAATTGCAGTAAAAATGCTATGACAAAAAAAAATAAAGTAATTCAAGGAGGGGATAGAGAAAGACAAAAAGTACTATTTTAGATAAGGAGGTCAGATAAATCCTCTCTGAGAAATGAATATGAACAAAAACTAGCCTCTGCCAAAGTAATATTTGTTCTTATATTTCAATATTGAGAATCAGGTTAGCTTAAGCCTTTGTAGGAAGTTAACATGTACTGGGCGCTCTGGTTGGCTCTGAGAAGACAGAGGTCTCACAGAAGAACACAGGACATGGGGCTGAGATTGGGGTTAGGCCTTGTTAGGGCTGAGTGTGAGGCGAAGTGTCCTCAGCATCCTAAAAACAGGACAGAAGCAGAAAGAAATGTGGAAATGCTGGGATTTTTCTGAAGGTTGTACCCAGGCAATTCAGAATTCAGGCCTCTTAGAATCCATGAAAAGGGTTTATTCCATTGCTTCGTACTCTTTCTTAGAGAGGAAAAATGTGTTCTTATCTCTTTGGGTTCTTCGTAGCAATGCTTTTAAATGTCAGCTTATTAGATGTGTGTGTGTGTGTGTGTGTGTGTGTGTGTGTGTGTGTGTGTGTATGCTCCAAATTTTATTTTACATATAAAGGAATTAGCTAGGATCCTCTTCTTGAAGAGAATAATTAGCTATTTCCCTCAAACCATTGTTTAAACTGATTATTGTGAACGTTACCATAGAAATACACAATTAAAATATACATACCTACATAGAAAATATTGCAGGTTATTACTCTAAGTCCACTTTTGCACATATGGATTTATCCTTTCTTGTAACTCTTACTCTAACAATTTAATCTTTCTCTCCAAAGCTTTTTGACTCTGCCTGAGATTGCAGTAAGAGCATGCTAAAATAGAGCTAATATATAATGTATCCTGGTCTCCTATCTCTTTCATCCCTTGGAGACAAATCAAAACTGAAATAAAACCCATGATTCATCCTGTAAAATTCAAGTTTCCCATAATCTTAATAAAATCTCCTCAAACTAAGCATCCAAAAAGGACTATTCAATAATCAAGTACTACTGGCTTTGTTTCCTGGGAGGAAAGGCTAAATGGAATATTTTAAGCAAATCATAGATGCAAATGTGATGCATTGCTTCAGAATCTCTGTGCCTGATTTCCAGAACATCAGTTCACTGGGCTGTACCAGGATCTAGTCTAAGATGAATGAACCATTTGGACTTAAGGTTGATCTGGATGGCAGCAATTCACCACAAGTCATTTCCATCCTGTGAAATTGCATTCCTCTTTTTTCTTTTTCGGTGAAGCAAGGAAAAATAAATAGGCCTAGCAATGCAATTCCTTATTATATTGATCAGACTTCTGGCATTAAAAATGTCTGCCCTTTAACCTTTCCCTTTTCAGAAATCTTTCAATGACTCCTCTGTGCATGACATGAATATGTACCCCAGGAGACATTATAAGCAATATTTTTTTTATTACTGACACTGTAAAAAATGGATGTGTTTTAAACCCTCTATAAACTACTATTTAAAAACACAAGACATGATTGATCACCAGATGGAACAGTAAAAATGAAAACTGGGAGATAAAGATGGAATACAAATATTTAATCATAAATGGAAAAACAATGAAAATCTGAGGGTAACTATATTCTGTTTGCAGATAATAACCTTTCATGTGAGAATGAGTCACTTATGGTCTCTAACGTAGAAACATAAATCCAGTTGCATTCTAAATACAAATTTTTGCCTGCAACAATCTTGCTTATAACTGAAAACATTTTGTTTAGCTATTCTAATTCAGCAAAGTCTGATATATTTGAATTTTTACATCACATCAGTCAAGAAACATTACTTCTCCTACTAACACGAAAAGGCATTTTCTTCTGTAACTTAAAATACGGCAGTATCATAAAGCATATTGAAAACTTTCTGACAAAAGGTTTGCGTCCATAATAGTAGAGACCTTATGTAATACTTTCCTGAGATAGAGATTTTACTGCATTTCTGGTGTGTCCCAGAATGTCGATGAAATAGAAATGTATTTAAAAATATTTTGCAGATGGTATTGCATTATTGCCTTAGATGTGAATATGGTATGCTAGACCACCCTTCCTCAAAAAGTAATGACCTGCACTATCACTTGTTCTAAGCTTAATAGGACATAATATTTTAGTTCATTATACGGTGATAAATGCTCAAATATAGGATTTGAATTTTGTCACTGTGAAAATTATAACCAAGAAATCCTACTAAATTATGAGAGACAAAGTACATTACAAGCATTCCAGCATTTAACACAAGAACTGAAGTGTAGTATTCAGTAACGAAGCATGTTAGGGTCGTCTGGGTGGCTTGTTCAGTTAAGCATCAGACTCTTGGTTTGTGCTCAGGCCCTGATCTCATGGGTGGCGGGTGGAGCCCCACATCGGGCTTTGTGCTCAGCAGGGAGTCTGCTTGGGGAATCTCTTCCTCTGCCCCTCTCCCCATGCTTGTGTTCACTCTCTCTCTTTCTGGAATGAATAAATCTTTATTTTAAAAAAAGAAGGAAAACATGTTAAACTTACGACATCACGGCATCTTCTATCAACTACATGCTTTCACTACTTCTCCCTGTAGGGAGAAGTACCCAGTAGGGAGCTCTGCCGACCATACCATCTCACCCCACATTGTGAAAGGCCCATCCTTTGGCATCTGTCTGAATACAATGTACTAAATCAAAATATCCATTAGGACGTATAGTAGCCTAGGAATATCTTAAATGATCATATTGAGTATAACTTTCATATTTATTTCTACAATGCTTGATTGAAGATTTCTCCTTCAACGTTGACCTAATTTTTCAATATTATGTATTGAGTCCACACCCGTGGTTCATTGGCAGTGATGAGGCAGGGAGGACACAGCAGTGACTTCTTCCGTCACACCCAGTATAAGAGGTACACAATTTTCTTTAAAAGCACTGTTATTTAAAAGGCATGGATGGCCTGAATTTCAAGGATAAAGGAAGCTAATATTTTTCTTCTTGCTTCCCTAACTTTTCCATGCCCCGTCAAAGAACTGATCAGGCAAACACGTTAACAAGAGTTCAACTGACGGAAGAGAAACAAGGCAAATTCTTCCATTTTCACCCTCTTAAATTAAAGCGTTGAACTAAGCCAGGTAAAACACTTTTGCCTTAATCAGTATGTGTTATTTCAATAAAAAATTTTCCAGGTCAGTGTAAAACATTTTTCCAAACATCATCTGTTTGTAATCAGGTTGACAGTTAACAGTTTTGACCAAATTATCCACTAAATTAACTGGACGAGGTCAAGATGATAAATAACTTGAAAGGGCCACAGCAATTCCACCTATTGTGATATATATTATCAAAAACAAAGGCCAATTCCACAATGCTAGGGCCTTTACACAAAATTTATAGACCTTCCTTTTTGTTCATGTTAGCTCATATTCTAACTAATGATTTATTAATCTGCCAATGTTCCACTGTTTTGGGAATATATAAAATGTAGCTCAGAACTTTGGAATTCAAACTATTCAATAAGGCCCATGGTGATTCTCTCGGGAATGAAGTTCATTCACAGAGAATGTTTAGCAGATTATGTAGTAATCCATAGCAATCTTCCCTAGGGTTCTTATCTATCATCTCAGGGTAATATCAATGTGAGTAAATAATATTTTCCTAGAGGAGCCCATTTGCTCTATTAAACCACAACTTCTTAGAGTCCCAAAACTCCATGATTTCTTGGTAGGCCTATTAGCCTTCTGGGAAAAAAATAGGAGAACATCAACCATGTCTAATCAACCCATAACCACCTAGATGATGGCTCAACTGGAAGTTAAGTGTCTGCCTTGCTCATTGTTGTTCTTCTGAAGTGAGTACCAAGGCTGGGTACATAAGTGATAGCTGATTTAATAAAAAGATACCACTTGATTGGTAAAAAAGGGTAGGGTTCTTTTTTCTATAAATATGATATTCAATAATAAGAATCTTTGAATAAGTTTATTTATGTTGTTTCCTGGGTGGTTCTGTGGCTGTTTAAAGGATTACACCCTAGAGAAAATACTCTGCTCTCAGATAGAAATACAATCTAATTGTAAAATTGTTTAAGAATACCTGTTAAAGTTTTGAATATTAAATGGAATAATGCATTCAAGTGGCTAAGGCATGATTTCTCATATAATTAGAAGTGTTCTGTAAATGTTCATTTTCATTATTCTTAATGCTCATTGTAGGTGAGCATTAAGCCACTGAGGGTAAAAATGAAGATATTCTGTTCTGTTTGCTACTCAGTAGCAATTCAGAAGTTAAAGTGAGTCCAAAAGTGAATAAAAATGGAAGAGATATCATATGTCCTTGCTAATTCTAGATAATAGCATAATGTAAATGCTAGATGTTGCTGCCTTTATCTTAGAAAATTGGCCAGCTAAAAGCAAAATCATAACTGAAATTTGTGCTCAAATCCAGAATCATCAGGCAGCAGTCTTGGGCACTCAAAACCCTGAACCATGGCCCTCACCTGAATCTGCTTCTCCTCTTGTCTCACCTACTCAGTGTAATTCAGTTCTTCCATCTGCACATTTCAACTCTGAGTATTATAATTTTGACAGGAGTTCTTTGTATCAGCTAGGTTATCTGATGTTACCTAAGAGAAAGTGCTGATGAATAAAAAGTGATTGCCTTCTTACTCTACAGAAAGAGCTATTTGCATTTTGATAGTGTTCTGTTGATGGCCCGAGGCACTGGAGAGAGTGACGCAGGATCCAGGATCCTTCTCTCCTACCCTGGCTTCTCTGACTCATTCTTTCCCAAAGGAAGATAAACTTTTCTGGACGAGTGAAATTGTGCACCCTGGTGCCTCTTCTCTTTGTGGGCCCTAATCCACTTACCATTCCTCCATAAGGTCAATTTATAGGCACACTCCTGACTGCAGGATGCAGCCCTGATGTCCTGTATGCATAAGGATCCTGGGAATGAGGGATAAGGAAGGAGGAGAAGCATGGTGCCAATTTGGGGTTAAGCTACATTGTTGAATCCAGTCGTTAACAGTTTTAAAAAATTGATTTCTTTTGATTCTCCATCTGACTCCTGTACTTATTTCTCATTTACTTTGGAGCACAGACAGGAAAGGGTAAGGTATCACCCAAATGATTGGCATACATTTCTTAAACTCATAGTAGACAACTTATTTTTCCGGAGTTTATGGGAGACCATTCTATGGTTCTCCGGGCACCATAATAATCTAGGAAAGAACACAAAAACAAAAACCTGGGTGTTGAAAGATGAGTGTATACTGATGGGAGAGTGGATGACTATTCAGAAATAGGAAAGGTTACCTGACGGGAAAGATGTATCAGAAGTTGGTCATCTACCAACCTTCCAAGGATATCTGCTGGGACTCTGACTCCCAGGGTGGAACACAGACAGAGATGGTAAGTTTTGTTACCAGTCACCAGTGACTCCAGCTTTGAAGGTCCCTGCTTTTTACTTTCTCCTCTATTCACCATTGGGTACACTGTTTCTGAAAGGACGTTGAGCTGAGGATCTCTGTGTGGGAGCTGAATATTTGTAGCTTTGAGGTTTCCTGCCCTTATTCTATAAGAGTTCTAATTTTTATCCATATTTTTTCAAGAGCTGCTGCTTGTTAACGAAGATCAAGTCATATTGCTGCACAGATATCCCTTCAATTAATTGAAATGTAGAGTCAAATTCGATTTTTAAAAGAGGTCACACACCTACTTAAAATTAAAAATTATTCTCAACAGTGATTCAAAGAGGGTTTCTTTGTTGCTATTGTTGTTTGACTGACAGCTACACATCCTGGGCTAAAAACACCTGAAATAGGTGTTCATTGAATGAACAATGCATTTTGTAATATAACAGGTTGTTAGTTGTTGTTGTTGTTGTTGTTGTTGTTATTGTAGTACTTCCTAAAATCACAAAATGGTTAACAACACATATTAACCTTGAAGGGATCTTGATTTGCTGAACAATTCTGCATATCCACGTATGTTTTTTTCTCCTTTTCTTATTTTCAGTTCATGGGAAAATAGTGACATTGAATTTAATTTGGTGAATGAATTGGTTAAAATATTTGATCACGTTCTTTAGTGGCTCATGAAAGAAATCAATTTGTCATTCCTTCACTTTAGGAAAAAAAAAGAAAAAGAGAAAAAAATTAGAATGTATTTTGAAGTTTGTCATTTATCGATGAGCATAACATGAAAGTCACTTTTATTTTTCTATTATGTTGCTGCTTGAATACTCTTATACCTACAGAATTTCAAAAGGGAGAGTATATCTGTTGGATAAAACCCCATAAGTAGAATCAGTGGATTGAAGACTATATGCATTTATAATTTTAATATGTTGCTAAATTCCCTGCATAGGAATGGGATCTTATTACACCCCTACCCACACTTCCACAATGCAGCAAGTTAGGCAACTTAAATTTTTGTCAAATAGGAAGGTAAAAGAATGGTACTTCAGGGAAGTCTTAGTTTTTGTTTTTCTAATTATGAGTAAAATTGAATATTTGTTAATGCTTAAGGGCCATTTTCTTTTTATTCTTCTTCTCCTTCTCCCTCCCTTCTTCTCCCCCTTTTCCTCCTCTTTTCTTTGTTTTGCCCATTTCTCTATTAATATATAAGGCTTATCCTTATCTATTTTTAGGAGCTCTTTATGTATTAGGAATATTAGCCATGTGTCTATCATGTGACTAGTGGTTATTTTCCTGGATTATTAGAATTGTGACTTTGCTGTATAGAATTGTTTTGTTGTTATTTTTGTGGAATTGAATTACATTTTTATTTTTTATTTCTTTAAAAGATTTATTTATTCATTTATTTTAGAGGGGGAGAGAGAGAGAGAGAGAGAGAGCATGTGAGGAGGGACAGAGGGTGAGAGAGTCTTAAGCAGGCTCTGCGCTGAACATGGAGCCCAGTGCAGGGCTCCCTCTCGCCACACTGAGATGAGGACCTGAGCTGAAACCAATAGTCAGACACTCACCTGACTGTGCCACTCAGGCGCTCTGAATGTAACATTTTTAAAAACTATTATATCTATTGGAATTTGAAATAGAATGAGAAGACTTTTCTTACTATATATGATAAAATAATTTTATATATCCTCCAGATACATTTACGCATTTATTTGATAGATGTGAGTGCTGTAGCTAATTGCAATGTATCTTGGTATCTGATATGATGCATGAATTTTACTTAATATTCTTATCAGATCATTATTTACTTGTCCCCCCATCATTTATTGCCTAATCCACGCCCTCTCATTTATAAATTGGGTCTATTCCTGGATTTTCTATTATGTCCCATTGGACTATCTTTTTCTTCATGTGCCAGTAGCACACTTTTTAAATTATTAACAGATTTTAAGATCTTAAAGTGCTAATTTTTCTTCTGTGCTTTCCTTTTAAAATTTTCTTGCTATTCTTTCTTGTTTTTCCATAGGAGTGTGGATTAATTTCATTTGTCCAACCCTCTCCTTCTCAAAAAAGACCCAGTTGTATTTGCACTTGATTCATATTTAATATTCATATAAATTAATTAAGAAAAAATTGATTTTATGCGATAGAGTCACTGTCGAAACTTAGCCAACTCCAAATTCATTGCCTTTCTGGCCCCTCACCCACAGAGGTGACCCATTCTTCATATATGATATCATGTATAGCAAATATATTCAAAAGATTGTTTTGATCATGGTTGTTCCCCTGTTCAGCAGTCAGCAGTGGAGACATTTGGCTTACCGCACTACTTCTTCTCTAGCTAAATGTGCTTTTAAATGCTGCACAAAACACTTCAAAATTTTATGTCTTTTTGCTCACTTTCCACCTTGGCCAAATGTCTTTCTTTATCATTAACTTGTACCCCTTTTTAGGACCAAATCACATCTGCTCTGTGATACCTTCGGCAGCCGCTTTAACCAAGAGTGTTTGGTCTTTGCTTAGAAATCTGTTCACACTTCCTCTCTGTATCAATCATTTGCCTTCACTCTTTGAATTAAGGCTAATTACCAATTTATGTGTAGACATCTTCTTAATTAGGTCATAAATTGGTTGAACAAAAAATATAATTCTCATTTTTTAAGTATTTCTGACAGACAAGAATGTATGCGCATGTGTTCAAGTGTACATTTTTTCCGCATTACTTTCTCTAGATTTTCCTTTCCTCTACGTGTTTGTCCTCAGCAGTTCAACACAATCAGTTTGCCTCCTCTTTCTTCAAATAATGACCCTCTTTCAATATGCAGACAGACCTTTCCTTACAGCAGCAAGACATTGCTCGGAATCCTGCCTTTTTGGCATCTATCCAGTTTTTAATCACTGACAGCGCTTTTTCACCCCTGTTGCCAAGAATTTATAGGTGCTAGGGAATAGACCTGCCACGAGGTATGGGTTTGTCCAGGGGTGGCAGCTAGCTCTGTGGACCCTGGGAAAGCCGGACCTTAGATGGCCAGATGGCAAGAGAGCTTCTTGTGTGTTTTTTAAATGCAGGCACAGCTTTTCCCTGTCAGGTGATACTCAGGATAAAAATATCTCTTTTAAGAGGCATTGAAAATCTAAATTGAGTACATCTGGCAACCCTCCTTTATTTACTCTTTGTTAAGCATCATAAAGTATCCTTTCAAGGCAGAGAGGGAATGATTTACATTTGCAAAGCCCAGGCTGATTTATTCCTAACAAATTTTGCTCACCCAGATGATTTGTGTTCCACCTTCCAAGATCTTTTAAACTAGTTTTCCAGGTGCAGAGGTGAGAGTTGCCAGTGTATAATTTTTGGATTACCCTTAACTCTCTTCTGCAAGATGTTCAACACTTTGGCTACACTCCAATCTCCAGCTATAGTCTCTGCTTGAAAGGATAAATTACATATTTTTGTAATTATATAGAAATAAAAACACATTTTACCAGTGAGGATGCCAAATCTGCCAACTATCTTAAAAAATCTTTATTCTCATGCACTCGAATCTAAAAATAAGCTCTATTTCAAATTAGATCTCTTTTGCAGGGTTTTACCAGTTTATAATGAAGCTTGAAAAACAAGTTCCCTAAATTTAAAATACATGGAATTAGATAGTATAATTGATGATCATTTAAGGTAAGACATGCCAAAGTAATTTCTTTAGACACCAGACTCAGGCAAGCCCTGGAAGAATTGAATTTATGCAGTTATTCTGTAGGGAGCTCTCCTTTATCATTAATCTCAAGCTAACCAAGACACTGAAATAATACTCACATGTATGATTCTCAACCAGTTATAAAATACATGATTCCTAAAAGTTTTTATTAGTGCTTACAAACATCAGTAGAAGGTAGATATTATACTTGTAGACAAAGTGCTTAAAATGTGGGTTGCTGAGGTATGACTAAGCATTGCTACACTCAGTGATCAGGGAAACAATATTTGGAAATCTTGTCTACAAACTCCAGATGTGTGGTTCTTCTATATACAGTTCTCCTGCAGTAGTTCTTTGATTACTCAACATCACTGCATTCGTACATTTAGCAATAAAAGGATAGAACATTATCCTAGGTACAGAGCATTGACCAGCACATTTAAAATGCCATGCAGTTTGAGAACTTTGCATTAAAATCTGAATCTTTCCCTAATTTTATCTAGGAAAATAATGCTATCTTTCTGTGAAAATGGTTGACAGTAACCAAATGGAAGAAAATTATTACTAGGAAGGAAGTTAAAACCAGCCAGAAATTAAAATTGCGCAAGCATTAATCAATGATAATTGATAATAGCTAATCAATAGTAGAACAAATAGAGACATTCCCACAAGAGAAGTAAATGAACATTGAGCCTTATGAACTTTCATTGATCAAGGTGTAAATGTATACCTGGATGCACTGCATTTGAGGAAGTGCATTAGCCCTTCCCAACTTAAAAACCCGAATCCGTGACCTCGCATTTTAAATGGTTCATTAAAATGGAAACAGAGAATAATTGGAATTAACCATCACTTTCTTCGTGTGCTCATGTAGACCCTTGTATAGATATCAATATTCTAGCACTTCTCATATTACAATTCTTTCTTTTAATTTATTTTATCATAGTAATGCATGAAAGTTTGAAAAGCCAGATTCTAACAAACAGTATATAATAAACATGGACACTGCCTCAATATCCCTCATATCCAGTTCCCCTACTTAGAAGCAATTAAAACATTACTGGAGGGTTTCCTGGGTGGATCAGTCAGTCGGGCCCAACTCTTGGTATCAGCTCAGGTCATGATCTCAGAGTCGTGAGATAGAGTCTGGCATTGAGCTGTTTTTTTTTTCTCTCTCTCTCAAATAAATAAATCTTCTAAAAATAAACAAATAAATAAACAAAACAATATTATAAATAAATTATAAATAAATAAAACAAATTACTAGATTAGTCTGATGACTAGCCCCAGAATTGTAAATAGTTAAAAAAAAAAGTTTAAACTTTTGCTCTGATTTTTCAAATTTATGCATCATTTATTGTTATCTCAGTCTAAGAGACCAGGGTTTTAATTTACTGTTCATATTTCTTAACTCTACCTCCCCAAATAGTTATCCCATAATTCTCAGTTCCTTCCTCCACTGGTCCTATTGCAAATGCAAATAATTATGTTCTATCAACCTTAATTATTATGTCTTGACACCCACTTTGTAAAATGAGGACATGGGTGCCCCCTTCCCTCCAGGTCATCTTTATTTACTCACTGTGTCTTTGCTTTTATATTCTTCTCTTGTGGCAAAATTAAGTCTTTCATAATTCATCCATGGGTTAATTAGAAAAGTATAATACAAATGTAAATTAGAGTTCAGAGCAGGGCCAAATATGGATTAATTATATGTTCTCTTTTATGATCTGCCATAATGGTCATTGGGATATATCAAGTGAATATATATGATATACATATAATATATATACACACATATATATGAATATTTCTTGTATATATTTCCTATATTTTTTTTTCTGCTCTAAACTAGACTCTAGGCTTATGAAGTCATAATATTGGAACTTCCCTATCTTATTCTCTTATATTTATTATTTCCTGAATCTCACATCTTCCTTTCTCTTGGTTAATTTTTTTAATTTGCTGGAATATATCTTTAATTGTTTTCCTAATAAGGACTTTTTCTTTTCTTTCTTTCTTTCTTCTCTTTCTTTCTTTCTTTCTTTCTTTCTTTCTTTCTTTCTTTCTTTCTTTCTCTTTCTTTTTCCAAGTATACTTCCTGAATTCTTTCAGGTTTTAAAATATTTTATTCCTTCCTTACATTTTAGTGAAAGTTTGCCTAAGTATGCAAATCTATGTTGAAAACCTTTTCCCCTAAGAACTTTGAAAGCATTTCTCCATTTCCGTCTGTGATGCTAAGTTAATGATGGTCTGATTATCTGCCATTTAGAGATGATTTTAGGATCTTTCATCTTTGTTTTTCTTATATTTTTACAATAATGTATCTAGATATTTTAGGGTACAGTGCTTGGAAAGATTTTTTAATTAGATTTGTTTCTCTCTTTAGCTTTGAAGGACTTTTTGGCACTTTATCTCTGATCATTTCACCACTGTTCTCTTCATCCTCTTTACCAAGAACTCTTATTACTCAAAGTTGGACATCCTGAGTGGATTGCATCTTTTGTCTTGTATATTCTTTTGTTTTTTATTCTAGTTATATCGAATGAGCAATTCCTTCACACTAATTTCCAACCTTCCTATTGAACATATTTTCTAGTCATGACTTCTAATTTCCAATTTTTTCTTTCTTTTCATTCTTTTTTTCTTTGTTTTTCTTCCTTTTTAGGGTTCTGTTTGTACATGCAGAACATTCTCATATTCATCCAAAGATACTCGTGAGATCTTTAAAATTTATTTTCATACTTTAAATTACTCTTATTTCATCACTGTTAGTTTTTACTTAGTCTGTCTTCATCATTCTTTCTCCTGTTGCAGTATTTTGATAAAGTTCTGGTGAGTCATGGTAGCCAATTCATGCTTAATAATATGAAACGAAGAATACTGACTCGGGAGATTTTGTGTTTGGTAGGAAATGCTTTAGAGTGAGAAATCATGGGGGTGACTTCTGCACCAAATAAGAAAAATTTCACTCTGAGTCTCTATTAAACTAATTACCTTCATTTTCTTCAGACGGCTTTGTTAAGTTTGTGTTTGTGCCTGGGGTAAAGCATCCAGCATAAGGAGTTGCAGGAAGAGGTGTGGGTGGTTTACTTCTGCCATGTATGTTCTCTATTAATCATCTTGTTCTTAGATCTATTTCTTCCTCCCACCCATCAAGCACCTGCCATCTCGTAGTCTGCAGCCTCTTTGGAGTTTCTGTGGGAGAATTCTGTTTTTCATCAGTTACAGTTACCTCTGTAAGTGGTCTAGATTGTGTCTTTCTGTTCTTTGATTAATCACTCACCTATCCATCGCTCTTTTTCTCTATCAGAAATTTATTGAAATCTGTCTCTCACTGATGTCCCCCCACGCTCTCAGCTGTAAGTTTTATTTCTTCTTTACTTTCATTTTAATTGTATGCTGTGACCTGAAAAGAGAAGAGGAGGTACAAATGGTCTGTCCACCATCTTCACCTGGCAAAACTATCTCCCAGACTAAACAGTGAGTCCCTGAAGTGCAGTGGTTAGCTCTTTTTACTTTGTATTTCTATTGCCTATCACAGTGCCTGGAATGTATTCTGTGTTTGAGAAGTATGTGATAAAAGAAGAGAAGGTAAATTCTATCCTAGCCAAAGTGTAGTGTCTGAATGTTTAGATGCTGCATTTCTACTGTATAGTTGTTCCAGCAAGCAAGGCTATGCTGTGTAAAGCAAAATATCCCAGGGAAATGGATCACCATTCCAAATTCTTCTAATAAAATTTCTGAGTTAACATGTTATAATAATGAGGAAATGGTAAATTTCCTTAATAAGGAAAATGGTAAAACCATGAGCCTGTTAAATTAATAAGACTTTTTATAAGTGAAATATATTTACAATGGAAAGCTCATTTAAGGGAAATACTTAATTTACATGAAATCCTTGCTCAGAAAAGCAGTGATAAATAAATTTGGATCTAATGGCATGTACTCATCAAATACTCATGGCTGCGCATCAAATAAAACATTTATACAATTATGTTTGTCACCAATGCAGGCTGTTGATAGCTCAGTAGCTCATCTACATTATTGCTTCAGAACAATAATCTTTAAATATCACCCACATGGTAGCTTTTGAAGGGTTTTAAATGGATAACATTATTATAACTTCTAGAGTGTTTATAGAGAACGTACAGTTTAGTTTAACATCATAGTGAAGTACTGTCTTTTTTTAAAGACAAAGCACACCAGAAACAGTGCTTTCTTTTTAAAACTCAAAAACTCAGGGAACATTTTTCCAAAGGCCACTTTATATCTTACACAGCAGAGAAAAGATAAATTCCTACCTAAAAGTCAACTGACACTCAGGTGCTATACAGTTATCACCTGATTACACTAGTTTTTCAGATGAGAAAACAGAGTCATAATGATACTTTAATGTGCACCCAACGTTATAAAGTTATTTCCAGTGTTAAAACTAAAATCAAAGCACCTGGATTCCAGTTCAATCTACTATTCTTAACAAGACCCAGTTTATAGGACGCATGTCCATATGTGGGGAAAAGTGAGGAAGCAATCTGAAAGATACTGGCTTACCTAGACCTGTGCTTTAAGACTGGACACCAGATCCTAGAAGAACCAGGTCATAATCCTCCACAAACAACTTCCACAAAGAATTCCGAGGAACTAAACGCTTCAAAACTACCTGAGCCTTAGAAGAGGAAACTGGAAATGTTTAGTGATTTCACATTCAGAGTTAGTGAAATGATCAAAGTGGATTATGGGCCGTGAAGGTTTGTGTCATCTTGCTAAAGGACACATTCAAGTTGTTGTCCACCTCGCACTCCCACTGACCCGTGTCTAGATGAAAAACACTTTAAGAACTAGACCTTCTTGGGTCAGAAGATGAAAGACTTGAGAACACAGATGGTGCTGTCATCATGCTGTCTTCCCAAGAGTTAGTACCTGAGAAAGAAAGATCTAAGATGTGAACAATGGACTCTGCAGATGGTATCAATACATAGGCTCTTGATTCCTGGATAATGGAATTACATGTCAAAAATATGAGCTCATAGCCAGGAGTGGAGTTCATCTCATAAAGATAGGAAAAATTATTTTTACTAGCGCCTGGAAGACCTGTTCAAGAGGGCTTTGGGCTAAATATAGATAAGTGAGGGAGAAAAATGTAATAAATGTCAGGCAATGACTAGAAAATGAGCACAGCACAAAGAAGGGGAAGATGAATGGTTTAGATGATGTCACATATCACCACAAAATGTCTAGCTGGGGTTACCTGGTTGCCCCTCTGGCCCCTTGCCCAGGAATGTACCTTGACAACCACATTTTCATTTTGCTCTGAGACTTTAGTGGCCTTGTAAAAACACTTGAAACAGTAGTTTGAAAAATGTAAAATGATTAATAAAAGATCAACCACCATTGGTTTCCATATGGAATACTCTTAGGCAAAGGACCGTTATTTTCTACATCAGAATTCTACTCAGACATTATAAAGCATTTTCTGAGATTCAATGAGCAGTAGAATGCACTGTCCTAAAACGTAAGAGTTAGTATTTTCCTAAACATCTGCTTTTAGGGGCACATCATCAGTAGATATAGTACAGAATGGAGGTAGTAGGATTCACTGGATATCCTTCTTCTACAGGTCCTTTCCAACACAGTGTCTTGTTTCAGACAGTAATGCACATTAGTGATACAAAGAGCAAGGACTGACATCCATCTATTCTTACAGAGAATCTATCCTTTGTATGACTATAACATGTAACTATTTTGAGCCCTATATCCTGGTTCTCTGAATTTTTACCTCAGCCTACCTTTACCTCTGCTTGGAAGGCTAATAATTATCTCAGCAATGCTTTGATATTCACATATGTAATTAGTACTTTCCTTGAGCTCTAAAAATTTCTGTCTTCTACTTTACATTGGAAAAAGATACACATTTAATTTAGAAAGAACACACACACACACACACACACACACACAAATACACACACACAAATGTACATAAAAATTACCTCAAAGAGGCTAGAAGCAGAGATTAAGTTTCCTGCTATGGAGTAGAAGTCAACTGGAATGAAGGATTCAAAATCTTTGAAAAAATCATGGGATTTTTTTTCTTTTTTCCTCTCTCATGAAAAGTAATTAAATCAAGAAAATCAGCATGAATTGGTGTAGTGTGAGTGCAAGCGCTGAGAAAAATGAAAAAGACAAGAGGAAGGATAAACTGAAAATAAGAAATTAAAGTGACGTAATTTTAAGAGGATGGCTGAAAAAGAATTAAAGTGTATTCATATTACTCCAGAGTTGATAGAGAGTGATGCTAACTTTGAAGAGATTGGTGAAATAATTGTAATTTTTGGAGAACACAGAATGCTCATGCCACACATGATGGTTAATTTTATATGTCAACTTGGCTAGACCATAATACCCAAATATTTAATTAAGAAGCAGTCTAGTTGGAAAGGTAGGGGAGGAGAAGGGGAAAAAAGCAGTTTAATTGTTATTGTCAAGGTCATTTTTCAATTAGATTAAGATTTAAACCAGTAGACTTTGAGTAAAGCAGGTTACTTTTCATAACGTGGGTGGGTCTCATCCAATCAGTTGAAGGTCTTCAAATAAAAAACTAAGTCTCCCAAGAAAGAGGCAATTTCATAGCCAGACTGCTTCTGGGCTGGAGCTGCAATATCAACTGTTCCCTGGCTCCTCAGCCTACAAGGTTGCCCTGCAGATTTTGGACTTGCCAGTTTCCACAATCATAATTGTAAGGGCCAATTCTTTAAAGTCTCCCTCTACACGTATACACACACTCACACACACACACACACACACACACACACACACCCTGCTATTAGTTCTGTTTCTCTGGTTAGTACACCCTATCAGTAACTATTTTTGTATTACAGAGTTTTTGCAGATTGACTTACATCAGTCTTGACATTGAAAAAAAAACTTCATCAGCCGTTTCAGCCACGATGCTACCAGCCTTTCTTCTGTAAATAAAAAGAAAATCTATGTTTCTGATTTACTTATAGCTCCCATAAAATTTATGTCCAAGATGGTTAAAAAATTCTAATTATTTTTTTCTTGAAAATATGTTTTTTTAAAAAGGTGATGTTTTCTACCACATTTATAAGCAGAGCTTAAAATCTGTTTCTTAATTCAGATATTCTAAGGTATAGTCAGATTCTGAAGTTGACAAAACTCTTTAATATTGAAAAATCTAACTACCATAGCACTTTCTTTGAACTATATAATAAGTTACTGAGTCTGATTTAGGTTAAGAGAAAAAAAATCCATTACCTAAAAAGATTTACCTGTATATATATATATATATATATATATATATATATATATATATATCAATTGATATTGAACATTGTATGGTTTGCTCAGAATATTTTTAAATGGTGTATATATATATATATATATATATATATATATATATATATAGCTATATTATCTCTCTATATAAACTCTCACTGTATGCATTTGATATGAATACATAACTTAAAAAAGGTATACATTTCAAAGTATAAACATGACATGAATAATTAAATCTGAGACCAAGCCACACTCTTTTCCAGAAGAGAACTTACTTTTAAAAAGAATAGCTTTCTATTCTTCCCTGGCCATTCAAACAATAAACTGAATGTAGGCCTCAAAGTGTCCATTAAAAAGTGTCTTTTTACAGAATGCCCTGTGTAAAGTGTCAAGCAGTGAAACATTACCAGCCACCATTAGGGAAAAATCATAATTTTCTAAGAGAAAAATGTTGTTGCAATTTACCCTTATTCTACATTTAACGAGATTATTTTAATGGAGTGCTATGTGAAGAAGTAATAACAAGCAAATAGCCAAGGAATTACTGGTGACTTAAAACTCTTCTTTTTTTTTAGTCCTCTTTTAGAGTAAAAACATCTGAGGAAGGAAAAAAAGCAATATTTTTCTTGTCTTCCCGATAGCAGATTGGAAATTTCCAAGTAAGTCTTACTCTAAGTGTCTGGTGTCTTTTTTACTATCATTGTGTGCTATCACAACACCATATAAAACATGACATGCTGTAAATGGGGGAGAAAACAGTCCCAGTACCAAATATTTGGGAAACAGAAGCTTCAGCTAGCCAGCCCGGCCTTTTATCTTGTATTAATATCACTTGGAAGCCTGACAGGTGTAAGTTTGGCCTCTTCAATCCCATACATCACCAAAGTCCACTCTTGTGATGTTATTAATATAGTTAACATTTCATTTCACTTATTTCAAGGGCCCAGAATGCCATACATCACTAAAAGATCAGGGGGTGGCTGCCTCTCCTCTGACCTATTACAATTATTTTTGATCCTGAAGATTGTCAAAGAGTTTAAGCATCTGTTATTCCTAATGATAACTCAAGAGCATTTGAAAAGAGCCAGCATAATCTGTAGAAAGAGGCTGGAATCTCATGATGACTTCTCATAAAATCAATAATAAAAGGGAAGCCCAGCGTGGTTTTGCCTCTGCTTCAGCAAGACATTAAATAACAACAGGAGACGTGCATACCAATTGATATTGAACATTGTATGGTTTGCTCAGAATATTTTTAAATGGTGTATCATAATGTTTGCAGTGGTCAGTATTTGAAGGGCTATTCCCAAGTCTAGAAAATTTTGTAAAATTCAAGAAGGTCAGAGGAAAAAGTTGTATACATGTAAGTATTTTAAAATAGGTCTTTAAGGAAAAAGACAGCTGTTGGGAATATTAGAGAAGAGAGAAATTTAAGAAATATTGGAACAATTGAGGGGATGAACCATGTATGATCCAGCAAGAACCAGAGCAGGCACATAGAAGATCCCCTCTCCATCCTCCAGAATACAAGACAGTGATCTAAGGGAGTGTACATTAACTTTGCCAAAGCAGAGGTTTTGAGATGCAAGATAATTCTACAAAAACTCAGCTCCCAATTAACTATGATAAAAATGCACAGGTTTTTTTATTTGAATGTTTCTCAAGCTGACCACTGCCCACAAGACCAGATCATTTGATGAGACATAGTTGCTTCTGTGATTCAGCCATATATTTGTAACAATGTGTCACTCCAAGTGATTAGATCACAGTAGAAATTTCTGGCACAAAAAGCTCTTGTGACCAGGGACACATGAAATAATAAATAAATCATTGAGCAGGGCAGGCATGGGTAAAATTCCTATAGATAAAAAAGAAATTTAAAAAAAACCTATAAAAACAAAGAAGGTCTATCCCCTTTCACCACTGAGAGGGGTGGTGACATTAATGTTACTTAGCTATGAAATGTGGTATCCAGATGACTAACAAAAGTCAAGCATGTGGAAGTAAACTTTTCCCAGTTTCACATTTTAACAATTGGGTTACACTGAGACTACAGGGCCCAACCTAGCTAGTTTAAGCAGAAATTGGTGTATTAAAGGACATTTTAGTTTAGAAGCAAGAAAGCCAGAGAAATGCCAACCTTACAACTCAGGCTATTTCAGCAGAAATCCTATTACTACTCCTTATAGTCAATTCCACAAGGCTAGAATCTATGCCATAGCTGATAAAGGAAAGAAAAATGAAATGTCTTTATGGCCATGTTTGTGAGAAAAACATTTCCCTTCCAATTCCTATATGGATGCATCGACCAAGAAATGCCTAATAACGCGCAGAGCCCTAGCTGCAAGGAAGCCTGGGATATGTAATTTTTAGCATTCCAGTTTGTGAATAAGCTTACCCAGAGCATTGGCCACCAGCACCATAAAGATGAGTCAAAATGGAACAGCCATCAAATGCTGGAAGGAGATTAGGGAGTTGTTAGAAGAGGTACTAGGAGAATTATAACCATACTTTCCTGATTGTTTCCAAGAGTTGGATAGAATTCTCTCTCATAGATTGCATAAACTGTATTATTCCCAGTTCAGCAATTATGTATTTTACCCTGCATTATAATATCATTATAACGTCCTTTCACTCTTTTAAATAATTTTGGTAAGAATGTGATACAGAAAGAAAACTGAAAAGCACCTGTCCTAATATATTATTTGGTTGTGGAGTTTTAGTCAATTGGTAGACCTGCTAAATCCTGAAACTTACCCATGAGTCTTTATAACAAATCCTTTTTTTTATTATTATTACTTTTCACACAAGAAATGACAGTATTTCCATGCTAAACAACATGAGGTCATTTATAGTCAATTTAGCTCATGCCATTTACAATCAAACAACTGCACTTTCACATTCAAAGCTATTTGTTACAAACTGAATGACATAATCTACAATATGAGACAAGGTATATGTCATAAACTTTAAACTTCATGACATATGGGTAAACATTTGAGAGCAAAACAGTTTGATTTATAAGCATTCTAAAAATAAAATAAAATGTGAGATACGTGTGTATGAAAAATCTCGTGGTAGCGTAATCAGCTGAGTTATGCACATTTTCCCGCTGCTTATAACCACTCTGCTACCCGAACATTGCTGTTCTTTTCACATATCAATCATTCTCTGTGCCATTTACCCTGCACGAAGACCAGGACAGGCATGCACTTTCACCTTGTTTTCCAACTTCATCCTATTGTTACCACTGACAGATGTCATTGTTCAGACTTAAAATTTTTGCTTCTGGAACTGTAGAAATGTAGTGATTTGCATTCAATTGCATAGAAAGAAAAACTCTACTTACAGACCTGAGGAGTGGAACATAATAGCATACTTTTCTTTTTTCAAAATTGTAGGTATCTTGAGCCTTAGGCCCCTCTACATATTTCCGTCTCATTTGTATAACGCACTCTGTCATGCTTCAGTATTTGTAACCAGAGTCTCTGAAAATGACAGGCGTAAGTGTGTAGAACTGTCCCTTGCCCTTCCCTAAAATGGCACTAAACCCAAAAAAGAAAAAAGAAAGTCATGAAGCCATGTTTATGCTTAATCTCATAGCAATAAATAAATACATACATACATTCATAAATAAATAAATAAATAAATAAATAAATAAATAAATAAATAAATAAAATTCTTGTTCTAAAGATTTATCTGGCATTGCATTCAAACGACTAGTCTAGCTTCTAAATAGGCTCTATTCCTGAACTGATTTCACAAACAATTTTGTTGATAAGGAATTTCCTCTTGATAGGTGGGTGGAGAAATGGAAACTGGATGTATTTTGTATTAACTGATTATTTTTGTCTTCTGAAAAACCACAGAATGTTATGTTTCACAGTATATTGAAATATAAAACAGCTTTTCTTTACCCAGAAGTGCAGCTGTTGTTGGTTAACACCTCATCAGCGAATTTCACAGACAGATGTTTTGCTTCCTTTCTGCACATGAAAACCTAGTGTTTTTAGGACTGATGTTCTTGGTCCTGTCACGTTAAACTATGACAGTCCCTGAGCCATCCAGCTGATATGAAGACTCAGACAGCTTTATTTACTTCTGAATCTACTGGAGGGACTAGGGCGTGGGGGAGACCATGAAGATTTTAATTTGAGCCAGCTGTGAAGCTTCCAGAGACTCCCTCTGCAGCCAGTGCTGGGCTAAGATTAGACTAGGCAGAATGCCTGAAGAGATGCTGAAAAGGTTTGATACAAATTACATTGTCCTGCTGGTTTGAAAGTGCACATTACTGGAGTCATTAACCATAATCATCCTCAATTACAAGCACTGTAAGCGTGCATACAGCAGCCCAGTAAATGCGGCCATTGTTTGCGAGCAATGTCCATAATTGGGAAAGATGGTGCCTCCCCTCACTGGACTTGAAGCCACCTCCTCTCCTCCTGTCCTGTGGTCCCAGTTCTCAAGCTCTAGCTCCAAAATAGTGAAATCCATTCAAGTATTTTTTTCCTCTGATAATTCAATCTTGTTGAAGATCTCACTTTCCTTTATTTCAAGCTAGGTGGTGTTTGTTAGTTACGACAAGTTTCAGATTAGTTCTAGTTTGTACTATTAGCTTGGTCAATTTAAAAAAAATAATCTAATGATTATGCAGTGAGACCATAAAATTTCATATCACAAAATGGTGGTAAAAGAGGCCAATCAAATAGGAAATGTGCTCTACAGTCCTCGTACTGCAACCGTTTGTTTTCAGTCTATGTGCTTCCGGTTAAGGCTGAACTGAACAAGTGTTTAGGGATATCTATTTTTAACTTTTGTTTTGAAATATTTCAGACTAGTATAGTACAAAGTATAAAGAAGCACAAAAATAGTATAAAGAATTCTCATATACCTTTCGCCTACATCCCGTTAATGTTAACATTTTTCACACACGCTTCATCATTCTCTTTTAGTCCCTGTCTCCTTGTTATTATCTATCAATCTATTATCTATCTATTTATCTAATCAATCTGTTTATATTTTTACATTTTTACAAGTTTCAAATTTTACATCTAAATATCCCTTTACTTCTAAATACTCCAGCGTATTTATAAATTCAGTGTAAAAACAGGACACTCCTTTATATAGGCAAATACAATTATCAAAGGAGGAAAATAATAATGAGAGTGCAGCATTATCTAATCTACAGATCTTACTCAGATTTTATCAATCCTTTCCTGTTCCAGGATCCAATCCAGGATGACACATTACCATTAGTTTTCACGTCCATCACAGGTGACATTACGTTATATTATTAAAGAGTTTAGGCCAATTTTCTTTTAGAATGTCTCCCATTTTGAGTTGAACTGATGGTTCCATATTATTAGATGCAGGTTATATAATTTTTCCAAGAACACAACAGATACGATATTGTGTCCTTCTCAGTACATCATATAAGGAGACACCTGGTATTGATTTGTCCCACCACTGCTGATGTACATTTCCAACCATGGTTAAGCTTATGCCTGCCATGTTTCTTCATTGTAAAGGTACTGTTTTTCCCTTTGTAACTAATAATCATTTGTGAAGAGACATGTGGAAGACTATGTAGATGTCCTGTTCTCATCATACTTTTGCGCACTGATTTTAGCTTCTTGCCTGAGACTATTACTGCTGTGGTTGCAAACAAATGGTAATGTTTCTAATTCATGATTCTTTCCACATTTATTACTTGGAATTTTACTTTAAGAGTTCTCCATTCTTCCCATTTACTCCTTAATTTCATCATATAATATGTAATCTTTGATTCCTATTTTTATTTTATGGATTATAATTCGTTATTATCAGTATATTTTTCTTTGGGAAAATGCTCTTGTATCCATTTGACATATCCCCATCATTTTTTGAGTATGTCTTTACCTCCTAGAGCTATAAAATGTTTGAAGTGCATTTTGTACTTTCATATTTTAGTCCTGGAAGCAGCTATATATACAAGAAGTCCTGTGTTACTCTTACTAGAGAATGGTCTTTAGAAACAAAAATCTGGGTGTTAAGATTTGCTCATTGGCACTGGAGGGTCATTACTTTCAAGATCTCTCAGAGCTCAGAAATATGCATATGTGCATTTTGTCTATTTGTATATCTATCTGTGCACATATTAAAATCCATGGATTTTTACTAGTACTCCAATTGCAATCTAGCTTCATAATATTCATCTTAGTCTTCACCCTTTCCATATTTGTAAGTCTTTTCTCCAGCAATGGGAAATCTGACTCTTCTCCACAGTTGTTATATATTTCCTCAAGTCATTTCAGAGTTGCTCATCCATGCCATGTACAAACAGGCCTGCTAACAATCTTTTTCCTTTTTTTTGCATTTCATTCCACAGTTCAATCAATGCTTTAAAAATTTTTCTACTTTTTCTTGTTTGTTTCAACTTTTTTAAAAATCTAGTTAACGTATAGTGTAATATTAGTTTCTGGAATAGAACTTAGTGATTCACGTATAACACTCAGTGCTCATCACAAGTACCCTCCTTAATACCCATTATCCACTTAGCCCATCCCCCTGCCCATCTCCCCTCCAGTAACCCTCAGTTTGTTCTCTATAGTTAAAAGTGCTTTAGATTTTTTTATTTCTTTATTTTATTTTATTTTATTTTATTTTATTTTATTTTATTTTATTTATTTTAGAGACAGAGAGGGGCAGAGAGAGGGAGAGACTCTCAGACTCAGTGCTGAGCACGGAGCCCACATGGGACTAGATATCAGGACCCTGAAATCATGACCTGAGTAGAAATCAAGAGACACTTAACTGACTGAGCCACCCAGGCATCCCTAGATTTTTAAATTTCTAAATCAATTTTTTATGTGTCTGTTGCTTGCTTCCATATATTTAATTCTTTTGGAGTTTTATCTTACCATTTTCTTTTGCCTTTTTTTCCCCCCTCCGGGTTGAATTTTCAACTGTGATGTTTTAATTTTCATTCTACATTCTTTGTTAGTAACTTTCTATAGACTTATTTCCTTTTATTTTACCCATTTTGTAAATTTGGAGTGCTTTACAGGATTCCTAGCTCAGTGACCTCCTCTCTGTCAGTGGAGAAAAAGTCTAATTTCTTAAATGGATGTGTGTGTGTGTGTATGATGAAGAGGATTGTGGGTCTCACTTTTGTGGTTCTCTGTTCTCTTATATGACCCTAAATTTGCCTCTTTCCCTTTGTTTCTTCTTCAGGCAACTGCCAAAGGACACTTCTCACGTCTATTTTTCTTCTTTTCCCCCAGAAGCTATGCCTTTTGAAGTCAGCTACCTCAAATTGGTTTTTCAATATTTTCACTCTTTCAGGATTTTCACTCAGTGGTAGACTTTTCCTTCCTGAGAATGGTTTTAGAGCAAGTCTAAGCTTGCCATTGGATCCATTTTTCTCCTTAGCACACCATTTTTCTCAGAATACCCAAGCTCCTGGGTGAGGCTGTGGCTGGAATGTGATCACCTGCTGGGATTGGATACTTTTTGTTTTGCTTTTTTTTTTTTAGAAGGTAATTTGTAATTTTGGTGTTTTCTGTCTTTTGACCACATTATTTTTGTGTAATTTTCTTTGGTCTTCTAGTTTCTCTGCATTGTTTTTGGAGGAGCCGTAGGGCAACGTGATTTAGGTGGCTGGCATGTCCATAGCTATGTGAAAATATGAATAGACCTGTTTTAATAGCAAAGTATTTAAACTGATAAGCACAATTGCATGGCTATGTTTTACTGGTTTATACATTTTGCACTTGGTGGTTTTTTTTAGTCAACAAACACTAGGCACTACGAAAAATGCTTGCTGTATTTGCTGTTTAAGGGAAGTAGTCGTATTTCTTATCTTTAAGAAAAGATAAGTATAGTGTAGGACAAGCAAGAACTGGTATCAGGAATATAAAAAATCACGTACAGTACAGTTAGTTATTATTGGGGTTTTGCTATTCAGTCACTTCTATGGCTTTTGTTTTGGACCGTGATGCTTAGTCTCACTAGAGGTTTTGTCACGCTTCAGTCTTTATAGGGGGCAAAGTGCAAACTACATGGGCAGTTCACTCAAACCCAGGTGGAGTCACTTTTGTATGTATAGTTGTTGCTGACATTTCTTGCCAACTCTCTTTCAGTACAACAAAATCAACTCAGCAATATGTGAAATTATCAAGCCTATTTTATAGCTCCTTTCAAGCAATGAGAGAAAGATCAATGGATTTTTTTTTTTTTGGCCAAAAGTCCAGTCCTTGAAATTTAATAAATAGTTATTTCAAAGAAAGTTTTTAATATCTTTTAATTATCACTGTAAATTTATAAATTAATTTATGTATCTCTCACTAAAAATTATTTTATTCCAGAATTTAGCTAATAATGAGGCTATTAATATGCATTTCATCTACAGCTTCAATTGACAGATGAAGAGAAATAATAGAAATGAAGAAAATAATTAGTTGATAACTTGATGTTATGGACCAAGTGTTTTTGTCCACCCATCTGAAATTTAATACACTGAAATCCTAACCCCCAACGTGATGGTATCAGGAAGTGTATTAGGATGGCTTTGGAACGTAACTGGGTCATGTGGATAGAGCCCTTACGGGATTAGTGGCCTTATAAAAGAGACCCCAGAGAGTTCTCTTTTGTTCATTCTGGTATGTGAAGATACAAAAGAACATGGCAGTCTAAAACCCAGGAGGCCCTCACCTGAACTGGACCATACTGGCACCCTGATCTTGGACTTGTAGACTCCAGAACTGTGAGAAATTTCTGTTGTTCATAAGCCTGCCTATGGTACTTAACCTGAACTAAGGCACTTGGCTAAGTAATTTGTCTTGTTATTAGAATAATTTCTCTAAGCTACTAGTGAGGGAAAAAAACCCACATAATATGAGATAATCTTTCTTTCCAGAAACTAAAACAAAAAAATCAGAGCATATTTTATCTCTGAATTGTTAAGCAATAACCTTCAGTAATATTTATCATTTTCTGAGATAGAATATTTTTACGACTTTCTCCACAAATGCTACTTGATATCCCCTATTTCAAGTGATCGTAATATCAGTAGCTACATTTATGTAGTGTTTACCACATGCCAAGCTCTTTCCTAACTGCTTTAAAAAACAAACATATTATCATCCTTACAATGCCCTATGAATTAGATTCTAATATCATACTAATTTTCAAGATTAAGAAACCGAGGCAAGGAGTTTAAATAACTTGTCTAAGGTTATCTAGCTAGTGAGTATAAGAACGAGTCATCATATAAACAACAAGCATAACTTAGTTACTGAGAGATTTTTAGCTTCAGTGTTCATGACTTCTGACTAACAATATTGAAAACCATGATGTATAATTTGGGAATGTGGTATATTCACATCTGGCATATACATAGAAAACAATAGCTATTAAAAATCCCTAACAGGGGCGCCTGGGTGGCCCAGTCGTTAAGCGTCTGCCTTCGGCTCAGGGCGTGATCCCGGCGTTATGGGATCGAGCCCCACATCGGGCTCCTCTGCTATGAGCCTGCTTCTTCCTCTCCCACTCCCCTTGCTTGTGTTCCCTCTCGTGCTGGCTGTTTCTATCTCTATCAAATAAATAAATAAAATAATCTTAAAATAAAAAAATCCCTAACAAAAACAATGCTGTAAAATAAGAAATTAACCAATTCATTGTTGAATGTTTTCAAATTTTACATTTTAGCTTACAGTGCTTGACTGATAAAACTCACACCTTGGAGATTAAAATGCTACATACATAGTATGCATTAGAAATAACATTTCTTGGGTCCAGTCCCAGACATACTGAGTAAGAATCTTAAATAGTTGAATCTAGAAAGGCGTTGCTTTTAACATCACAGGTAATTTTTATACTTCTTATTTCATACAGTAAAAAACAGATGTTGAGAAGAGGGAAAACTCTATGAGATAGCTTACCAATGTGTACAGAACTCTTTATGACTCGTTCTAATTATATGTATCCTCCTTTAATTTGCCCATACATTTTTTTTTAATTATAAAAATAACTTTTTCATACATTTCCCCCTATCAGATTTTAGCTTTTACTCTCAGGCCTGAAAGTACTAAGATTTGCTTACAATGTCCCTTTGCATCTCTGGCCACTTGATGTAATTTTAGGCATTTAAAAATTTAGGAGCCACTGGAATAGAGACTATGTTGACCCAGGGAATATTAAAAAACACAAAACACAAAAAACATTATTCTTATTCATGGTTTAGGCTTGGTTAGAAGGTTGGATAAAATCCTGATGGTTGAAATTCCATGGCTGACCCATATGCCTGCATATTGACGTTTTGCTCCCTCCACAGGCGGTATCAGTATAGAGGAAAGGAGAGGAGAAAAAAGAAGGAGAAGGCATATGGGAAAGGGGAGGGGAAAAATATATAAATGTGTGTATATATATTTAAATATATATGTAAAATTTAAACTGCTAAAATTACAAAAGTAAATTATGAAGTGATAAAAGTATCACAATAATACAGAAAAATGTATTTTTTTCAGGCTACTAGACTGGAAAAAGGATAAATGAGAGAATATATGAATTACATAAGACATATTCACATATTCCTCTCAACATATATGGTAATAAAACCAAATGTTCCTTTCCAAGTTCAGCTTCCTCATCCCCATCGATTCCAGTGTTAACACCCAAACGCCAGTATTCACACTGACTCCATCCTCCTACTTAAAAGTAAACAATAGAAATTAGATGGGACTCACCACATCTTCTTGCTGAAAGCGAGCACCAGCCAGAACCTGAAATGCTGAAAAGCTCCAAACACCCTTCATGTCTTGGAAGCCCTTTTTATTTTGGTCTTCTAGGACCTCATGCACACAATGTCAGACCCCTCTCCTTTCACCTTTGCAGCAGTCGGTGACCACCCCACACCATCATCTTTCCTCCTATTGCAGTGATTTCCTTGAGTTCTATTACTCAAATTCAACTGTTAAGCTTTGCATCCCGAGCCAAAGCCTTTGATGCAGATGCAAGAGATACTAAGCCACAGATTATCCATTGTGGGAAGTTAGGGAAGAATATTCATCCTAAACCAAATAAGTCAACATTCAGTAAAGCCTCATAATACCCTGTAAAGAAGCAAATATCATAATGTTTTTTCATGATTTGCTCAGTATTTTGGTGGTGAAAGTTGTTTTTTTTTTAAATAATGATAACAACGGCTTGTATTTACACAGTGTTTGACAGTTTTGAAAATACTTTCGAATATATTTATTTATTTGATCCAAAATAGAACGAAGTGAAGGAAGCAAGGCTTGTGCTATTACCATTTCGCGAGCAAGGAAAATGAACAGGATATTTCTCTTAGTTTCCACGGCTGGCAGAAGCAGTGATTCCTTATTCAAAATCAGATTCCAAATCCATAAACTTTCCTTGGAATTTATATTTTAAGTGATGACTCTTAGGACAAAAACAGAGGTAGTAGTCAAAATAACCATAGTTGAGAGAAAATAAGAATTTGGCAAACCCATTCTACTCACTCTTTCTGATGTCATATTGTATCAACTGGATTCATTGTTCACTGACTTTGAAAAGCAGATGTAACAACATTCCCCCCCTGATATGCTAGTCCTGAAGTCCAAGGTGAGGCTCAGGGAGTGAGATAAATATCTTTACTTTCCAGGTCTCTTTGAAACAGAAAATCCACCGGATAGATTTTTATCCCTACATGATGCCTGCTCAGTGTTTATTAGAGATGTGAAACCAAACAAATAACAAGTGCTATATTAAAAGGTACCACTTTTTGAGGTAACATTTTGAAGCTCAGAAGATGATGAAGCATTTCTAAGCTTTACCTATATATACCATCACGAAAAGAACAATGTAAGATATCGTAGATATAAAAACTTATCAGTATACAGACTTTAAGGACTAATCAGGAAAAAAAAATGAGATTGTTCTAAATTAAAGATATTTTATGTAACCAAAGGGATACTTTGAAAAAGCAACGACTTAGAATTAGAGTATAATTCAAGGGCAGTAGGAAGTTGAGATTCCCAAAATGTTTCACACATACAAATCATTCTTTATACTGCTATCTAATCTTTAAAAGAGGAGATCGAATCAAACCATATGAAAACTGTAGAAAACTAGATCAGGGAATTTTTATTTGGAATGACATGTATTCAGCAATATGACTGAAATACTTTACAAACTCAGCAATCCGTTAAGCTTTCCACTTTTTTTTTTTTTTTTTGGTTTGTTTGACTTAGTATGAGTGCATCCTTTTATTGATGGAAAATTGCACCACTGAAATATTTTATACTACAGGCTATTTCAGAATCCCTGGAGGTTTAAATAACTTAAAGTCACTCTTTGAGGAATAGCAATTGACCTCTGAATAGGTCTTACTTTACAGTGTTCTTTACTTCCAAAAGAAATCAGAGCACTGGAAACATTTAGAAAGTCAATCAAATTTTATAGGGAAAAAAGCCACAATAATTTGTCCAATAGTTTATGCCCATAGTAAAAAAATGGGACATGATTTATGTCAAATTTCAACTGAACCAGTCTTAAATATAGGGAATCTCAGCTTACATGATGGCTAATCACATGTAACTACTTTGAAATAATACAGAGATCCATGGGTTTAGACGCACATTATGGAAATTGAATCATAGTGCAAATCATGTGACCATTTTCATGGAGTGAAAATAATATTGTGTCTCTGAGAATTCACCAGTCCCACTTGCAAATCCAAGTAATCCATTTCTTATCAGATATGACATTTATGATAGGATTTTTGGATGTAGAGTAAGGGGAGCTGAATTTGTATTTGGCAAGTGACATTTCAAAGTAGGAAATTAAATTACAAAGAGGCTAAATGTTACACCACAGAACCAAAGGGTTTGGCAGCAACAGAGGCTCCAAAGTTATTTTCAGTCTATTCTCTGAAGAATCATTTCACAGTTTTTGCAGAAAACCCAACATTTCAGTGGTAATTAACAGAAGTTAATCCAGATGACTGCCTGTGGAATAGTCTTCATAAACTTACAGAATGTGAATTAACTGTCCATCATGAAGATAAAAAAGACTATCGTAGAAGTAGCTTCATCATACTGACAAGAGAAATGGAAGAGTGTATTGTACTCTGATCAGACGCAAAGTCGTTTCATTTCAGAGATGTCCAACAGAATGCACTAACAATAAATACTAATGCAGGGTGTTTATAATAAACATTTTGTTTCACAATTTAAAAAAATTGTTTAGCCAACTTATCTCTGTAATATCCATCAGAAAGGAAGTTTTCATTGCTGTCAACACCAAGTCCTCTATAATTTAGCCCGGGCATGCAATCCTGTGTTCTCTAATTAATTAATTAATTAGTTAGTTAGTTAATTAATCAGATATGACACTTAGACCTATTGTAAGCAACAGAAATATTTTACCAAATAAAAACTATGCTCCAAGGAAAATTTCTGCCCATCATTTTCAGAATGTCTCATAAGTCCCAACTTCTTAAGTCCACTTTAACAAAATATTAGTAAATTTACTTCATTTACCTTAAAACGTACAATGTATTTATAAAATATTAGTATGAATCAATGGGCGTTTAAATTAATAAAACTAACAAAATTAACAAAAGAATTAATCAGTAAGAGAAATGTTTAAAATTTGATGCATGGTTAACCGCAATAAATATTCAATACATCCAATAATAGGTTTTAATACATATTTAATGTAAAATTAACATTTTAAATATAGACATAATATTGACTAATAATTACTGAATGGTCTTTTATTGCTGAGTTTACAGTCCTTCAGTGACTACCCTCCTCTTTCAGAATAAAATCCAAAGTCCTTACCATATCTCTAAGGCTCCACACTCTAAATGCCTTTGGCTTCACCTTCCATTCTCCTATTTTCCTTTCCAGACACACTGACCCCTCCTACATTTTCTAAGGACATTAAACACCTCCTGGGTTTTGGTGTTCTCCTTCGTTTTTCCTTCAACACTCTGCCCCTTATATCTCATGCCTCCCTCACTCAGTGTTATATCTCTTCTCAAATAGCCTTTTATCTGAGAGGCCTTCCCTAAATATCTCATATAAATGGCAGGCCCTCACACCATGTACTCCACCCTCTGGAACGAGGCTGCCTCGTTCTTCTTCTTAGAACTGATCAGAATATGACATATAGCGTAGATGCTTGTTCCTTGTGTGATACCCTAGGCCCCTTGATAGAACATAAGTTCCACAACAGCGAGCACTTTGTTTTGTTGCCTGTCAGGTACATTGTGGGCATTGAGAATATATATTGATTGAATATATTAGAATTTTTCATGAACTTAGTACTTCATGGAACTCGTTTTAGGAACTGTAGCTCTAAGCAGTTTTCTAAAACTAAACAATTTCAACCTCATATCTTATTTAGTCATAGTTCCACTAAATGAAACTCTCCATTCTGACTAAATAGCTACACCTAATACATATGCAACAAATTTTAAAGCAAGAAATTAAATGTATATTTAAAAAACTTTACATTTTGAAGGGCACCTGGGTGGTGCAGTCAGTTAAGTGTCAAAGTCTTAGTTTCAGCTCAGGTCGTGTTCTCAGGGTCTTGAGATGGAGCCCCATGTCAGGCTCCATGCTGAGCACAGAGTCCGCTTGGGTTTCTCCTTGCACCCTCTTAAATAAATAAATAAATAAATAAATAAATAAATAAATAAATCTTAAAAGAAAAAGAACTTTAACATTTTGAAAATATTTGAAGTTCTGCTAAATCTCTTAACCATACCCATATTTATTTCTATGAAAGTATTATCTGTCTGCCAAAAGTTGAGGATCTTGTTTAGCATATAACAGTTTTTAAAGTACAAATACTTTATTTCAAATATAATGTTACTGATAAGTCCTACCATACCTAGATTATGCTTCCAGCAGATATATTCTGAAATCTGTTTTAGATGTACATATTTTTATTAGAATACAGTTTCTGAACATTTGACTATTTTTGAATATTCAGCACCTTTTCATCACAAATTACTATCTGAAAAGAATTTAATTGGAATGGATTTTAACTAACCGTAGAATGGAATAATAATTTAGGGGCTCATTTTTACCCTCAAATACATTTCACTCATTATGTCCTCTATGTGATATTGCATTAAGCTACAGAAAAGGTGAATCAGACAATCCATTAAGGATGCCAAGGCTTAAAAATCAGTAGAGTGGATAAAAAAGGTATTACTCAAATGTGTCAAAATGGAACCCAACCATGCCTGATCTTAATAAGTCCATTATAAGCTGTATTGATTAAGAAAGCTTGCCAATCATCACAAGACATATTATAGGGATGTTTAATGTGTTAGAATATTTTAAGATATGAACAATTGAAGTAAGTTGTCAACATATGTTTAAATGACAATCAATCAACAACTATTTATTAAATAAAAGCACTAAGTTGAGAAACACTATAAATATAAAGATGAATTGATATAGTTCTTGCTCTAAAGAGCCCAGCATTCAAGATGGGGCATAGGATATGCACACTTGTGTAGGTTAGCTATTTTGGTCCTACTTTATTTATAAATAAAGAGGTTGGTCTAGTTAATTTACAAGCTCCCTTTTGGGCCTTTCCTTATCATTTTTAAATTTCATTTTTGAGTTTACATGTTTGATAACAAAAAAACAGCTATAAGACATTGAGAAGTTCCTTAAAATCTGTCTGTATAAGTAAACAATGGATTAGTTCCTTAGTTATGTTTTCATGTAATTCTTTATATAAAGCAAGCAACTATGAAATGTATAGTCCTCCTACAAACAAAAACAAAACAAAGCAAAAAAGTCAGTGTATACTGATTTTAAAGGCAAATACACTGTACTTACCCTTGAATTTTTCAATAAAAATAAGTTCTATAATAATGTTTCACTATTCCTTTTTACAGGTGCATAACATTTCAAAATGTTTATTTAACCAATTCCTTATAGTGGACACTAGGAGATTTTTGTTTGTTTGTTTTTTAAATTGTTCTCTATAACAAACAATATTGTAACAGCTACTTGAATGCTTATAAAGGGCCTCATTTGGCCAGATATATCTATAGGATAAGTTTCCAGAAATAGGACGACCAGGTCAAAAAACAAATGCAAGTCTAATACTGTTTTAGATTGTTTCGTTCCCCTCCAGAAGGTTGATATATTTCTTTCCATTAGCAATGCATGGGAGCTTAATTCCACTCTTTAAACTGAAATTCCATGTGTTTTTAAAAAAATAATAACAAGACAGGGGCGCCTGGGTGGTGCAGTCGTTAAGCGTCTGCCTTCGGCTCAGGGCGTGATCCCGGCGTTCTGGGATCGAGCCCCACATCAGGCTCCTCTGCTGGGAGCCTGCTTCTTCCTCTCCCACTCCCCCTGCTTGTGTTCCCTCTCTCGCTGGCTGTCTCTCTCAAATAAATAATTAAAATCTTAAAAAAAAAAACAAAAAAATAAAAAAATAAAAAATAATAACAAGACAAAATCAGAGTTTTCATGCCTCAAATAAAATATATTTGTGCATTAGTTAAGAAAAATATATTGCTTTCCTTTTTTATAAACACAACTTCATGCAAGTTTCATTTAATCATAGAAGCCAGTTTTGGTTCCCATCACCAAAGACAGAGGAAGCTAGCTGTTCAATGGAAGGCAAAGGCTCAACATTCATCCTAAGATGTTTTCTTCTATCTTTTGGCATGGTAAGTGAACGCTTAGCATCTTCCCTATCCAACTAGCCATTTTAATTTGCCCACTTAATAATTTTGTGCAACCAGTAGAAAAATCTCTTATTCGTTTGTAAAAATTGTTTTTTCCCATCTGGGATATTTTATAAATTACCAGATTTAACCAATAAAGGATTCTCCTGTGTCTGAAATCTATCAAGATTCTACCAAGGAAAGAATTTTTTTTCTGTCCAAGTTGATAAGTGATCTTGAACTCTAAACACATGGCTGTATAAAATCCATTTTATTTTATTTTTTTAAGATTTTATTTATTTATTTATTTGAGAGAGAGAGAGTGAACATGAGCGGGGGAAGGGACAGAGGGAGAAGCCAACAGGGAGCCTGATGTGGAACCTGATTCCAGGACCATGGGACCATGACCTGAGCCAAAGGCAGATGCTTTTTAACCAACTGAGCCACCCAGACGCCCTAAAATCCACTTTAAAGCCATTCTGTTAGAACCATTGCCAGGCACATTTTCTCATTGTCAAGAGTTCTATTTTCATAGCTTTACTTAACTTCGTTTGTGAATGACAGGAAAACCCAGGCCCAATGATTGTAGAAAAAGGGTCTCAGAGCAACTCACTAGTTTATATGTGTACATTTACATATTTACACTACATATCAACTATATGTAAAATATAGTTGATTCTCACTGTATCCTTATGTGTATATAATACTAATATACACATACACACACACAGACACCACCTACACATATAAAGAATCATATATGTGTGTGTGTATAGGTATTAATTGCAAGCCTCTGTTCCTTAATCTACACAAAAGGAAAGAATGCCACTAAGTATTAATATTAACATTGGTGTTTGAAGGGCCCAATAATTAACATTTTTCTAAGAAATTCAGTATGGACATGATTAAAAGATAAACTAAGACAATAAGCAGATGAAAATTAAAGCATCAACTTAATTATTGACAGACTCTTAACTGGAGGAGATTGCTTAATGTAATGTAAAAATGAACTCCCTAATAATAAACCCCCAAATTACACTCAGCAATGCAACCAGGCAATGTGGGCTCAAGTCGTAGCCTGGCTCTGTAAAACTTAAAGCATGAAGGTTCAAACCAAAAGGATGCTCCAGAGTTGAGAGTGAATGAGGGGACAGATGTGTGGCATTAGTAGGCCTTTCCTTTAAGAAACAAATACCACAAGCAATGAACTAGTGCTTTTGACTATCAAGGAATGATTTCTGTCATTTTTCAGGAATCTGCTAAAGCATATATATTATATATACATTATCTCATACAATTCTCAACGTAATTCTGAGACATACACAAAAATTGCCGTTTTATAGATGAGTAAAATGATCAGGAAAATCTGCATTTTGGCCCAAATTCCACAATTAACAATGGCAGAGGTTGGAGCTTTATAAAGATCTGTAAGACTCCAAAGTCCACAAGCAGCGCCGCTTTGCAGACATTCTATGTAAAAATTCACTCAGCCTCTAAAATCAAATGTAAATGCAATGAAATATTTCCTTTTTGTTTGAATATAATTTCTAGGGTCATTCAATCTTCAGATGTCTGGCTCAGTCATTCAAATTCCTCACAGTGGTAGTTCTGGATTCACTGATGTCATTTGACATATGTATTTCCACATCATTTCCTCACTTCATCTTCTGATTGACATTTATGTTTTAGTCTGGGCCAGATAGACCAGAATTAGAAATTAAGAAGTCCTAGTTCTTCAAACATACTGCTAAGTATTATTTAACTTGGTAGTGATGATATTCCCAGAATAGTACAAGTCAAATTGAACTTCATTCAAGAAATTAATTGCGTCCTTTGTTTTAGTATATTTCAGCTTCCTGATAGTTTTACTTCTTCACTGATGCTTCTTTGAAGTACATCTGCCTAAGTAATTTGGTAGACCTGTGCCTTTAAAATCCTTCCACTGCAATAAAGAGTCTACCTATGAAATGGATACATTTAAATCAGGTCATAATATTTTCTTACGCCTACAAAACTATCCAGCCATTCTATAATGAGAAGGCGTTCTAAAAATTTATATATATTCTAACTTTCTTTCTCCCTCTAGTCTCTGATACCTAGGACAGCACTTATAGATTAAGAAAAATGTCTGAATATGTGGCTCTAAAATATAAGAGCTATTTCTTAGGATTTAAATATGGGTCACCATATTAAATTTAAATATGCAGCTTTGGGGACACTGCCAACCAAGTCATCATGACAACAGTGAATAAGCAGTTATCCTGCTCTGAGGGACAAGCTCCCTTAAGGAATTCGTATGGCAGCAAAGAAGGAAAAGCAAACGTAGCTGATCCTGTCTACTTCTTGCTCCTTGTGGTGGAAGTTGAGGGCATCCTTGTGGACTAAGTGAGATGATAGTTACAGTTGTAGTTAGCCTGGGCTGCCATAACAACATACCATGGATTAGGTGGCTTAAACAATAGAAAGATCTTTCTTCCTGGCTTGTGGATGATCACCTTCTTGCTATGTTCTCACATGATGGAGAGAGAAGCAAAATCTCTAGACTCTCATCTTATATGAACACTCATTCTGTTGGATCAGAGCCTTACCCTTATGGCTTCATTTAACCTTAATTACCTCCATAAAAGTCCTATTTCCAAATATAGTTACATCGTGTGTTGAGACTTCAACTGATAAAAGGGGACACACATAACCATTCAGTACATAACAGGGGCAAAGTTAATGGAACAAAGGATTTCCTGATCCTCTGGGGAGGTGGTGCCAACAACAGTTAATTAGAGAAATCAAAGTTACAACACCATATTTGCATGGCAAGCTGGTGGTATAGATCATAGTACCAACATATCTGTGAAAAGAAAACAAAAACTAAAGTATTATGAACTTATAAGCTAGTGAAATTAGACTAATATTGATACAAATGAGTTCATTTGGCTGTGTATAGCTATACACATAAAATTCTTTGAGCACTGATCAGATATTTTGATTTGCATTGAGTTCTTTTTAAATCAAAGCTAGAAACAGTTTCTAACTAGCAATGGTATAGTTAATGAATAAAAGATTTCAACATTCATCTTAACAAAAGCATAAGAAAAACAAGACTGCAAAACAAGAAAAAGACCCTGCTTATTTAATACAGACAATTTTCCCCCAGTGTTTATCTTTTCAATGTAGCATGAAATAAAATAGATTGATGTAATAAAGAACATCACGTTTAGAAGACTTATGCTAATGTTCTTATTAGCTAATAAATTTATATGCAGTCTCTTGTCATTTTTCTTTTCCTTCACATAATCTTTCTATTCCCAACCACCACAAACAATTTCATCAGCAATTGTATCCTCTGAAGATCATTTCTCTTTTGTTGGAATGTATGGAAATGTAAGAGGATTACCTTTCAGAAAAGGTGGCAACTCCCTGGAAACCAAGAATGAATAAAAATGATGTCAACCAGGACAGTGAAAAAGAGTTAAGTCATACTTTTTATAAAATCTTCAGCTTTTTTATAGATTACATGAAATCTGCATATATATAAACTTACATAAATATTTAAAGTATTAAATATACACAAATATATTGCATAAGATTTAAATTTTAAAACTTTCTATCAGGTTTTATACACTCTAATATCTTTAACATAGTCATTAAAGAAGACCATAGAATTTCTTCTTGAAAAGTGAAAGGAGAATGATAGAAAACATAATAAATGAAATGTCGTTTTAAATACAACTAGGGGCGCCTGGGTGGCACAGTGGTTAAGCGCCTGCCTTCGGCTCAGGGCGTGATCCCGGCGTTATGGGATCGAGCCCCACATCAGGCTCTTCTGCTGTGAGCCTGCTTCTTCCTCTCCCACTCCCTCTGCTTGTGTTCCCTCTCTCACTGGCTGTCTCTATCTCTGTCAAATAAATAAATAAAATCTTTAAAATAAATAAATAAATAAATAAATAAATAAATAAATAAATACAACTAAGACAGCCAACCATGTCAATTCTGTTTTGCGAAAACCATCACCTATACTTATTTGAACCAAAGAATTTTCAATTTGTGCAATATACTATATTGTCAGTGTATCTTATGGAATTAGTAAAATGGTACTAACAGAAGCAGAAATTTCTTTATTTTATATAATAACTAAAAATTTCAAATTATATTTTGACACTTGCTAATGCTAATTTTATTAAATGGAACAATCATATTATAGGATTTGCTTTCATATGCTTCAACTTAGTTACGTCTTTATATGTGTATCCTGCTCTGGAACTGTATTTGTACATTTTTTGTTCACGCTCTAAATAACACTTGATAAATCTAAAGAGCAGCCATGTATTCTGAGACATGTAAGCAAGCAAATTTAGAATGCAAGGTAAGACTTCCTTTGTATCTGTTTTCAAATGAATTTTAAAATATTTTCCAGGTGGTTTTGCAATTTTTATAAGCTGATCGTAATGCAGAAGCTTTATTCTTTTCAGGTAGCTTTGGTGTTTTTAAAGTAAAGAATGACAATAACACCACATACACATATACACCCTTTTACATTTATCCATTAAAATATTTAAGGTATATCATAATTCAAATACGTCAAAATGGCTAACAGGAAATGAGTTTGAGCTTGCAAAAATTGACAATACATTTTCCTTAGAGAAATACAAATAAATTTAAATTTTTGAATATATACATAATATAGTAGACAGCTTCTAAAATGACTCCTGGTCCCTGCCCCAAGATGTTCATACCTTGGGTAATGTCCTCCCCTTGAATGTGGCCTGAACCTAGTGACCCGTTTCTAATGAATAAAGTACTACGAAAGTGGTGTGATGCCACTTTTGATACTAGATTAGGAAAGACTGACTTCCGTCTTGTTGGAGCACTCTCTTGCTCATTCTGGTGAAGCTGCTGCAGTGTTTTGGGCTGTTCTATGGAAGGGCCCAATGGCAAGGAAGTGAGACCACCTCCCTTCCTAAGGACCTGAGCAATAGCTAGCAACAAACTAAAACCTCACTCAGTCCAACAATCTGCTGGATACCGAATCCTATTACGAACCACCCAGAGAGCCTGAAAGTGGATCCTACCCCACTGAAGCTTGAGGTGACCATGGCAGGCTGAAACCCCAACTACAACTTTGTGGGAGACCCTGAACCCAAGAACCCATATAGGCTCACCCAGATTCCTGATCCACAGAACCTATAAAATAACACATGTGTAATGTTTTAAGCTGCTAAATTGTGGATAATTTGCTCTGCAGCAATAGATAACTAGCCTAATGATTAAATAAATAATTTTTGCTTTAGGGTAATAATAATGTAAAACCATTATATAAAATGGTTAAATGCTATTATGGTTCAATGTTCCCTATTCCCTTTTCCTTTGTTTCTAGGTCTGCAAAATGAGAACGCTGAAAAGAATATCTCTACTATCGTTTCTAGATCTAAATTTTATCTTGTTCACATTATTCTATTACTAAATTCACATCTAGATTTGATGTCAGAAGAGAAAATAGGAATTGTAAAGATTACATTATATTATATTATATTATGCCTGGAAAAGTACCTAGCTATTCACTGTGAAAATGCTCAGAAGGTATGAGAAAGCAGATGTTTGTCACAGGATGGCATTAGCTGTTTCTTGGTCATTCTGGGCTGATCGGATGGGGTAGAGTGGATCAGCTTGGGACTAAAGTCTTATTCAGATCAATGGAAACATTTCAGTCCTTTAGCATCTTTCATAGATGCTTCTTTCAGATTTCTTATTTTTAAAATGTTTTTTAAGATCAATTCTTAAACTTTCCATAAGAAAATGTTTAGAATGTCAGAATAAAAATAGAGTGTGAAATACACATTCACAGCCTTACATTTTCAAGTTTAATAAGCACATGATTTTAACAGGGATACAAGTTGAAAAGCTTTAAAGAGGTGGGGAGATAGGAGGGAGTAGCTGGTCTGTTTGAGTTCTATATTTTAAGATTCAAAAGTTTGGAAGCACTGGTTGTTCCCCTGCTTTTATGGCTTTTTAGATGCACAGCGAATAGGATCCCTCTGTAGAATAGTGAAATGAAAGACAATTTTGCAGTATTATTTTAGGAGCTTAAAGATGGCTGCGAATTCTTTGCTACTCCTCCGCTGAGAAGCAGAGGGAAAATTCACCTCCCTTTGAATTGGGAATGGACTTATTAACTTGCTTGGCAAATGGAACATGGCAGAAGTGATGTGTGATTTCCAAAGGCAAAAAGCCTTTTAGCTTCCACCTAGACCTCCTATGACGCATACTGTGGGTGAAACCAACACCACGAGGAAGTCGAGCTACTCTAGGTACTTCCATAATAGAGAGGCCACAGGGAGGCCTACAATGAGAGCAGAGTCCACCCGCTAGCTCTCTCCTCCAGTGACCAGACATGCCAGACTAGACCTGCTACCATGAGAAACGGAGTAATTACCCAGCTGAACTCTACCCTAATTCTTGATGAATGTATGGTAAAACTATTATTGTTTTAAGCCAATTAATTTTGGAGTAGTTGATATACAACAATCATTAACTGGAAAATCATCCTACTTACCTAGTTTTTACCTGTTTAAACTCCAACCAGGGGCGCCTGGGTGGCTCAGTGGGGCGCCTGGGTGGCTCAGTGGGGCGCCTGGGTGGCTCAGTCATTGAGCGTCTGTCTTCGGCTCAGGGCGTGATCCCGGCGTTATGGGATCGAGCCCCACATCAGGCTCCTCCGCTATGAGCCTGCTTCTTCCTCTCCCACTCCCCCTGCTTGTGCTCCCTCTCTCGCTGGCTGTCTCTCTCTCTCTCAAATAAATAAAATCTTTAAAAAAAAATAAATAAATAAATAAACTCCAACCAAATGCATATAGTCTCAAAGTGTAAAAATATATTTTGCAACATTATCCAAAAGTAATCATTTAAGCCCCAGATTATATGAGACAAGAGTATCACTGGATACCCAGAGAAATACCATGAAGAAAAAGAAAGAAAATGGAACTGAAGTATTTTCATTTTGGAAGAATATTATGTTACTTTATAGAAATTCTACATTTCTGCTTGACTCATTATGAAATAAAATATAAAAATAAATAGATATACATATAGTTGTGTAAGTTTATGCTTACATATATACTTATATATGTATAAATATGTAATGAAATATAATAAAAATATAAATAATATATATTTAAGAAATTTTACAATAAATTGTATGTATGTAATTATATATAACGGATATTTATTTGGGAGGTTCTGAGTTAAAAAAGACTTTCATTTATTCTATATAGATAGCTAGATTGAATGAAATTTACCAATTTATTTCAATAAGGTTTCTGATATCAAATAGATAAAACTGGGTAAAGTATGACCTGAAGGAACCTGTCTGAAAAAGACTCATGCTATTTATGTATCATATACTTTAACACAGAAATACTTACTTCCTCTCCTACCGTTTTAGGGTAGGAGGGGAACCACAAATCTTTACTCGGGTTAGGGTTGAAAATAAAGTGATAGCTCAACTAGCAGATTCCTGCCTAATTCTTTCTCAAAAGCCCCACGTGTATAAAAGCTTAGTCTTATATATTGAGTGGAACCCCAAGACAGAGATCCTCAACTGATAAAACTCTTTTCCAAACTTCCTTTTGATAATTCAACATGACATTAAATGATTTTTGTGAATATGTGACAGTTTAAACATTAGCGTTTTCACATATACTTAAAATTATTCTAAATAATTTTCCAAAATGTACTGATGAAATATATCTACTTAATCCAGACTGTGCCCTTTCAGCCCCAGGCTTAAGTTCTTCAGTAAGGTGTTTGACATACACTTTTCAGAAGAGTCATACAGGAAAAAAACAATAAAAGGGATTTTATACTGAAAAAATTCCTTGATATACCTTGTGAAGAATACAGTCTCCTCAAATTCCTGATACATCCTAGTGTTATACCTGTTCTCCAGCTCCATGAATAGCAATGACTCCCTAACACAGAATCCATAATTACATAATGTTCACTAAATGTCAGAGAGGTAATTGTTGAGTTAAGGAAAAGAGAAACACGTTTTTATTAGGAAGAGAAATATGTGAAATGTGCTTAAATATTTATCCCCCGACTTTTATGTTAATTAATACTAGATAAAAGGCTTCAAAATATCTTTAGAGAACGAGGGAGTGGATACTGTAGGTTTGGCACAGTCAGAGGTTTTTGTTCTGTATTCCGGTTTCCTTGTTTGCTGCCTTGGAGAAGCTTCACAGAACTCTTATCGGTACACAGGTATTCTGCTTTCTTTTTTGTTTTAAGGGCAGACATCCCACTTTTAGTAACTAAAGATTATACTATATTCTTATTTCATTCGCTCATTTTCCTTTTGTTGTAAGAAGATAGAAACAAATGCGTTTCTCTTTATTTCTCACAAAATTACTAAATTCTCATTCTGAAGTGTTTAATATCCAACTGAAGATACTGCCTTCTTGAAGAAGGTATATGTGTCTGGTCATAAAACTATTACTTGTTTCTGTTTTAGCGTTTAGAGCATGACTTCTCTTTATTTGCTCTTGTTACATTACAGTTTTATGTATGTTTTGTAAACTGAACAATTTTTTCCATTACGTTTAGATTTAGGATTAAAGAAGACTTTAATAAATCTTTTTTTTTTTTTTTAAAGCTTTACATTTAAGAAGTTTAGGTTGGGACTTCAGTTTCTGGCAATAACACAGATTAGATATCCTGAAAATATTCTCAATGAAAGCCAAAATAAGTTAAAAACATAGAATAAATGTATTTTAAAAATGAAACTGAGATTATAGGTCCTTCAAACAGTTCTATTTTGAGGAAGAACCACAAAGATTCCAAAGGATGACAAATAAAGAGAAAAACCTGCCCCCTCCTCAATCTATGGTACTAGAGCTCTAAAACACAAAAGATAACGAGGAAATCTTAAACACAATCAGAGCGGAAAGAGGGATTACCAGGACTAATAACAGGCTTCTGAACAGTCATTTTTCAGAAGAGAGTGAAATAGCACCTTTCAAACTATAAGAAAATAATAAATCACAATCTATAATTGTACAAATGACAACCTGTAATTTTGTACATAGCTAAGATATTATTATTGAAAAAAGCAGAATAAAGATCTTTCTGAAGAGATAAAATTCAAATCTCAGATAAATCTCAATGATGTATTTCAGTGGAAAGGCAACTGAATTTAGGATAAAAAAAGAGATACAGGGAAACATAATCATCAAGGAAATTAGTAAACATGTAGCTAAACATACATTGATTTAAAAATCACTTTAATAATTAATTTGGAAGTAAACATAAGAGAGATCCAAAAGGCTGGGCAACAATAAACTGTAAGAATTAAGGAAATAAAAGTTTACTAATGCTTCACAATTCTTTTATAGTTCTGTTGGAGGCTATAGGTATGATTTACTGTAAATTTTGCTAAGTATGTATGTGAAATGTTAGGTGTTGTGTGAGAAAGTTATACATTAATACATATTGGAACTCAAAATCTTTTAAACTTAAATACTTAAGCAATCAATATAAGAAATGAAAAAGAACTAGATGAGCTGAAATAAATAAGAAAATGAAAATAAGAGTAGAAGATAATTGACTAGAAAAAATTAAGTAAAACAAACTTGAAGAGATTCTAGGTAAAACCTAGTAATACACATATACCTCTATCTAGATTGATGAGTAAAAGAAAAAATGTTGATATTGAACATTATTGGGTCAGAAAGAGGAGATAATGCTAGAGATACCAAAGAAATTAAAAATGATACGAAAATACAGTGACTATCTTTATTCAAATGAATGTAAAACCTAAATGACTTGGAAAATTTCCATGAAAGGGTAATTTAACAATACTAACTCTTAAGAAGAAAAATTTTAATTTAATAATAACTATTAAAATGTTTTATCACAAGTTTAAAATCTATCCCCAACAAACACATACACTTACAAAATGACCAGAGAAAAAGATTTTAAAGGTTAGTTGTTAAAAAAAATCCAAGAAACTGATAATTACTCTAAAAAAAAAACAACAACGCTCTTTTATTTTTTTAAAGATTTTATTTCTCAGTAATCTCTACACCCAACATGGGGCTCGAACACACAACCCTGAGATTAAGAGTTGCATACTCCACCGAGTGAGCCAGCTAGGCGCCCCTGAAAAAATCTCTTATGAGAATTAGAAGAAAGTTGTTACCCAACCCATTTCATAGTTGGAATACCCTAGTACCAAAAAAAAAAAAAAAAAAAAAAAAAAAAACTATTGAAAGACTTTAGTGAAGAATTGATTAACTGAGGAGATATGAATGAAGAGTTTATGGACAGTAAGGCTCAAAATATTAAGGATGCCATTTCTCTCCAGATTAATTTTTAAATTAATTGCCAATTAACAGTGTTTTAAGGAACACATGTTTTAAGTTAGGTGGTTAAAAATGGGCATATGGGAAAAAGAGACCAAGAATAGCAAAGATGATTTTGATAGATGAAAATGAAAGACAAGATTTCAATAATTATAAAGATACAATAATCTAGAAATAATTCAGATAGTACTACTATATTGGCCCAGTCACAAAGAAATGAGTTGGATAGGATAGGATGGGATAAGCTACAGGTGACTAGGATATAGGATAGAATCAGATAAGATGTTAGGATAGATGAGAATAAGAGGGGATAGGATAGGGTATGATAAGATAGGATTCAGTAATGTATCCGCCAATGTATGGAAACTTATTATTTTAAATATGTGGCATTGCTGATGAGGTATGAACAATGGCACATTTAATTAAAGGTACTGAAAAAAATTGTCACTCACATAGGGAAAAAATCAAGTTTTAACACAAAAGCTTTAATCTAAAAATCAAAAGTTTTAAATTTTGATATAAATATAGAATATATTAATGACCTCACGATCACAGTGGACATCTTAAAAAGATACAGAAGGTACAAACTATAAAATATACATTGTAAAAGTACCAATTTGCATCCAATTACATACACGCACACATACACGTATGCATAGAAAAAGGCAATCCAGAGACTCAGAGAAATGCTGACAAGGCATAAAACAGACAAAGAAATACTATGCTAAATGTAAAATAAACTATGGTAAATGCAGTAGAAAAACAATGAAGGAGAGAAGAAAGGAAGGAAGGGAAATAAAAATCCAATAAAATGGACAAAATCTAGCAATAGGCAAACCAAAGGAGGTGACATGTGATTGGTATTTAAAAGTGTTTAACCTCAGGAGTTATAAGAGAAATGCAAGTTAAAGCTACGATAAGAGCAGTTTCACACTCAGAGATTGACAACATTTAGTCTGAAAATAACACGTTTTGACAAGGATGCGGAGCAAATATATTTTTTATAACCCGCTAGTGGGAATTTAAATGGGTACAACCAATTTGAAGGGTAATTTGACAATATATAGAAAAATTGAAGATGTACATACTCTAAGACTCAGCAGTTTTTCTCTAGGGATGCAATCACGTACAAGTACCCAAGGAGATATGTACAGAGAAATGCTTACAAAGTAAATTTCCATAAAGCGAAATACAGATACATATATTGTATTTATTTAGTAGCTATGATATGGATGTACATTAGTTATATGTTCCAAGGTGAATTATTCTCAAAATACATTGAACAAAAGTAAGAAATTTGCAAAACTATATAGAGAATATATCATTTGAAGAGACATTAACAAAATAAAAAATATAATGTATATATTAGAGATAAAACATATATGCTATAAAATGTAATACTTGCCAAAATATGAAAACACTAAATTAAGCCTGGTGATTATGTATTAATGGAATAGAAATGTTTTATTCCTTAAGTAGGTGATAGACAAGTAGTTAAGGGACTATTCTTTCAAACTTTGTGGGTCTAAATTTTTCTCACAGAAATAAACTTACATGATCATCAAATTCTGCCAAACTGTGTACACAGAGGGCCATTCAGTCAGTAAAATTGTGAAAAGATGGTAATTTTCTAATCAGGAAAATGTTGATATCAAATGCCTATGAGTGTGGCAAGTATCTTTTGAGAGCTTCATTCCTCCTGGAGCCTAATGAGTGTGCAATCTGGAATTGCAGTAGAAGTCAGCCTTCACCAAAGTTTAGGATCTGTTTATGACTAAAGCTATTGAGATCTTTAGGATCAATGAAAAAGGTTGAGATAAGAAAACCTCAACCTCAACTTCATTTATTTTAGCATTTAAAAAAAAAATCTGTGTTATCCAAAGTCAAGCCTTTATACAATATGCTGTAACTTTTTTTTATTGTTTTTTATTCTGTTTTTCTTAATTATTTTTTTAAAAAGTTTCCAAAGGGAAAATCTGTATCTGTATGTCCGTGTCTATGTATGTATATATGTGTGTATATATATATTCTGTGTGTATATGTATATTCATGTGTGCATATAAGCTTTCTAGGAATGTATGAGGGTGCAAAATTATGACAGCAAGTAAAATTAAGTAAAACAGCAAAATTAACTATGCAAAAGATAAAAAAATAGAATGGAATAGAGTTGAATGGAAGGAAGCTGGGCTATCAAATTAAGTATATCAAATTAAGCTACTTTTTTTCCAACAGTGAAGTATCAGAGCCAGAGTTCAAAACCAGTTGTATTTGATTCTATACATTATGTTATATCTGATTCCATATGTTATTTTGCCTGGTATCTGATTCTATATATTATGTTGCCGTGTTAAATGGGGATATTGCAGTCACAATAGGATCTCCTAGGTTGGGAGCTATGTTACCAAATATAGTGGGAAAAGACCAAAGCCCAGTCGGTACCCACTAAGAGGGGACTGCCAATTTTCCTCTTACTTGAAACACTACTATGAGTTAGATGAGGTACATAGCACATAACTGGATGGAGCTTAAATTTTAACTTGATTTTAATTTTTTTTTAAGATTTTATTTATTTATTGGACAGAGATAGAGACAGCCAGTGAGAGAGGGAACACAAGCAGGGGGAGTGGGAGAGAAAGAAGCAGGCTCATAGCAGAAGAGCCTGATACGGGGCTCGATCCTATAACACCGGGATCATGCCCTGAGCCGAAGGCAGACGCTTAACCGCCGTGCCACCCAGGCGCCCCCTGATTTTAATTTTAGATTGATTTTAACTTCTATTAAATCAATAGCAGTTAACTTTTTGGATTATTTTGCTATCATCTGAAGAAAAAAGAAAACATCTAAGGGAAAGGACTCTGAAAGGCAAGGAAGACAGGAATCCCTCTGGGCAAGAAGAGTTTCCCTTTGGCAACCAGCCTAAATCAGATGCTGGACAAAGGAAACTAGTGGAATGGCAAAGAGGAAATAAATATCATTTTTTACAAATTTAAACCATGTTTCCAAAATCACCTGATGTATTGGTGAGAAATCCGTATACACTTAACATGTATAAATCTGTCACACAGTGTTTAATAAGCTGGAATTTTTAAGTGCATCATCTCTGATAGGCACAAGCACAGTGTGGGAAGAATAGGGTGTCATTTAAAAAAGTTCTTGCACGACATTCTTTAGTTGGGTTGGCCTGGTGGTGTCCCCAGGTAAAAAGGTCTTGCAAAACAGTGTTTAATCATTTTCATTATCATTAGAATCATCGCCATTGCCAATATTATTAAGTGAATTTACAGTTTAGAAAGTATTTACCCTTGCTACTTTATCCCTTTGTGGGGATTTGACAAGTTTCAGTTTAGAGATTATCCTACTTTGTACTTAGATGACAAACAATGGGCAAAGATACACATTTGAGATTCATGAGCATGTAGAATGTTATATAGAACCACAGGATTTAAATGAGTTCATCTAAAGAGAAAGTAGAAAGAGAACAGAAGAAGGGAAGGTGGCTGGGGCCATGACAACATTTAAAGGACCAGTAGATCAGGAACCAATGATGGTGACTCACTGGTGTTGAAAAGCAGATGAAGGCGATGTCACACTAGCCTAGAGAAGTAGGGGTTCAAGGTGGTGGCTGAGATCAATAGATGACTAACCGTTGACTTTGGTGAAATAGAGATCGCTAACGGATATTGTATTGTTGTCTTGGTGAAGAAAGCCAGAACAAAATGGATTAAATAGCAAAAGTGAAGTAAGGAAAGGGAGTCAGAGACACGATTGGCTGCGGACTTATCAACTCCCAGCATTGGGTCACTGCATTTGACATCCCATATTCTGAATGTCCTCTGAGGTCATATCACTCCTTCTTCTGGGAGTAAGCATTACCATTGAACCCAGGATATTTGCAACTAGATACCACTACAGTTCCTATACAATTCTATTTAATACTCCCTTGTACTGTGATTGCCTGGGTTTTATCTCTAATAACTTCAAGTCCAATGGTGGGTTATAAAATCCTTACTTTGAGTTTTACAGTATGATGCATATGAAAATTTTCAATTAATATTATAGCAAATGTTCCTTGATGAATGTGGGAAATTTATTTCTAATTTATATTTCAATTAAATATACCCTTTAACAACTTATTTCCTTCTGGAGGGATTTGAGCATTAAAAAGAAAATAAATTAAGTAAGTAAATAAATCTGATTTCTATTATCTATTCACGCATTTTAGATAAACTCAACTTATTAATTAGATTTGTTTTCTTCAATATAGTACAAACTCTCATTGAGGCATGTAATTCATTGTAAGATATCTAATTGTAGGTAAATACAAAGAAAATATTCACCTTGCATATTTACATTTATACTATATGTACGGTGTGATTATATCTCCTAAGTATATAAATATTTTAATACCATGTATTCTTATATTTAGCAATCTCAACTTTTACATTTGATCAAATAATGTTGTTCTTTTTAAAATGACACACACACTCTCTCTCTCCCTCACACATATGCGTGCACACACACACAGCACACACAAAAACAAACCAGTATTGTAATGTCAAAGTATTGACAGGCACACCACACAGGAATGCGTTATTTTACTTGTTTAGTTTACTTAGTTTAGATGTGAATTGATAAAGCTCTGATAAAGTATTTTTTCAGTGCCTACACTTTCATGTCTCCTTCAATTTATGTGACACTTCAGAATATCACTACTGCAAACATCACAACTGGATAGAACTCTGCAAGGTCTGAAATCTACTCTGTACAGTCTTCCTTTGATTTATTTAATGGAACCTTTATATAGTTTATTAGAGATGGCATATGTTGGCCCAGAGAATACAAGTCATTTCAATCAAGAGAGTTACATACTGTAAATTTATAAACTTTTAATACCTTTCTCATCAGGACATGAGCCGTATCTTCCTGTTAGTCTGCAACTCTCGTAGCACCCTAAAACAGGTCATGTGCATTTATATTTTGTAGAGGCTGCTTTTAGGCAAGAGGCTTGAGCAAGGGAAACTCCATCAAGGCAAAAGGGCCCATAGGGACCAGCAGGCTGCATGTAAACAGGTTCATTAAGCGACCCGCCTCAAAATAACCAGAGGCCCTAACTGGCCAATTACAATCAGGCGCGGTTCCTAAATTTACAAAGAAAAGGGAAAATTCCATGTGTTCCGGACTCCCTCACTCTGCCCTGTAACTGCGGCCCCTCACCACTGCCTTCTCTTAGGCCCTCTCTCCCATGCTGTCCTGCCTGATGCTCCTTTGCGTTGTATTCAGTAACCATTTCTCTCTTTTGTTCTGCCTGGGGTGAATTTTTTCACCCCCTGTACTGCCAGCCTCCACCCTGTCCAAGACCCTCATATTTGGTGGCCCTGCCATCCAGTCGGGACCTTCTAACCTACTCCAGTTATTTTGTAGTAATTTAGATGCTACAGTGGGCCTGGTTCTTATGAACAATTTTAAAACTACAATTTATTATGTGTTTAATATGTATGTGTAAGGTGAAATGTTAAGTTTCATGCTGATTAACATACACTATTTCATTTAGTCCTCGTAACTCATCTATAATGTAGGTACGTATAATTCTAACTTGTATATGACGAATTTGAGTTACAGAAAAGTTAAGAACTCAGGTTGTCAGGCTAGTAAGCAGACTACAGCATTCTAATCAAGATCAGTATTACCTTAAAGTCTAAACTATTGATTACTAGCTTCTACTATTCCTGAATGGTTTTGACACAAATACCTCACCGGGAGAAGAACTTGAACATTAAAACAGGGGTGGGGGGAGAGCTTGTTAGGAAAAAAAGTATGTTATTGTCTTTACATAATAATAAGAGAATACAATATAACATCCAAAGTTTAATTCCAATAAATTGACAAATATCTCTAGATCACAATTTTTGAAGGAATTGCAAATTGCCACAAGGTCATGATTACAAAACAGTTTAGTTAATCTCTGACAATATGAAGTCAGAGTCATTCTTACCAGCTGAAGGTTTATTTCCAGATAAAAATAAAAATGAAACTTATTAACAATTATTGTACATTTATAATGTGCCACTGTTCTAATTTAATGTTTTCACAAATGTGGTCAGTACTGCTCCTATCCCCATTTTCTAGATCGAATCTTTGAGGCCCAGAGATATTAAGTAAATTATCCAAGTTTACGTGTCTAGTAAGCAACGACTGCAAGTACACATTCATGCTGAATGATTCTGAAATTTATGATAATGTGAGTATATATTTCCTCCTCACAATGAAAATACAGCTGCCATAAACTTGTTTCCATCACCGTCTTCATTCCCACTCCCCAGCGTACCTAATTCCCTAGATGCAGTGTGTGGAACCCAATCTTCTTTTCAGACAGAATATGTCTTAGGTAACAATAGGTAACTTCTCATGGATGAATAACTTTTTTTTTTTTTTAAGATTTATTTATTTGAAAGAGAGAGATAGCATGAGCAGCAGGGAGAGGGAGAAGCAGGCTCCCTGCTGAGCAGGGAGCCCGGCGTGGGGCTCGATCCCAGGACCCTGGGATTATGACCTGAGAAGAACCCTGGGATTATGACCTGAGAAGAAAGGCAGATGCTTAATCGACTGAGCCACCCAGGTGCCCCTGATCAAGAACACTTATGTCCCTATCATCTTCTCATTGACAAAGAGGTTAATCCCTGACCCACCTCATCTTTAAATATGCGCACAAACACCACTCCCCTCCACACTCAGACACAAACACATACACACACCACACCTTTCTTTACCCCATTCATGTTACCATCTCTGCAAACAACAATCAGCATTGTGAAACCATCTGTTCTATCACTTCCAGGAAGGATAAATACAAACCTTAACCCAACAGGTTGTTCCTCGCCGACTGCTAACACATCGTTTGAAAGACACTGTTCCAGGCTTTATTCATTATATAAATTTAGAATTCTATTCCCAAAGTACATTTTATTTATGTTCCGTGTGAGCAAAACTCTGTCTTATCTAGAACTTAGCCCTTAAACATTAAGGGGTTTGTTTTATTCCTATTGTTACAAGAAGTCTCCATATGGTAAGGTAAAGAATTTACATTGTGAATGTAAATTAAAAGATACTGAAAGCAGTGATGTATTCTAATGACAAAATAAATCTGCAGTGAATGATGATAGTATAACTATAAACTTTAAAGTGTTTTTTATTGGTTTTTACTTCTTGGACTCATCCCATCGACAAAACATAGAACACTTGATTTAAGGATTAGAGTGCTAAAGTTTAATATTGCAATCTTATAAAAACAATGGCAAGACTGACAAAAAAGGAGATACAAGGGTTGGAGGTGAGTGTGGGCCTGCTGATTTACTGACGATGCCTAATATAGAGTCATAATGATGACTTGAGAAATACAGATTCAAGCATAGCATCTAAGTTATAAAGGTAACAAAGGATGGGTTAATTATCTACTCTCAGATTCGGATGGTGGTAGGGAAGGAAGCAGGAAGCTAGTATCTGTGGAGTGAATTCCTCAGCAAATAAAGATAAGGGTATGTTATTTTTACATCACATTGCAGTGTGATCCACCAAAAACAAACAAAGAAACAAAAACACCCAAACAATAAAATATTTAAAGTCACTATCTTATGAATAAATCCAAATTTGGAGAAAAGGAGAGAATTACCTCTGCGTTTCCTTCATTATTTTTCCTAATGCAGTATTTGTGTTATTTATATGTAACTAATGATATTTTATAATTTGGTAAATAGTTTTAAAGACTCAGCTAAACTTTTTATTCAGTACCAGAAAGAGTAACTCCTAATCAATAAACTGAAATGAAAAATCAGCATCTTTGGCATATATTCTCTTGCCTCCAGATTGACAATAGATGGCAATTCTACTCAAAGATTTAATTATCAGAGGGTGCGTTTTGTGGCTAACTCATCCTGGTGGACTCATTGGGTTACAGTTTTGCACAAAAGTGTTTTTCAGGAACCATATTAAGGTTTCTTTATGATAGAGGCAGGCAATTAGCTACTCCTACCTAAAATATCTCGCAGGCTGAAGTAATGTCTTCTGTGTTTGTGATACAGAATTCTAGGCCTTCATCAAAGTATTTTTCTGAAAAATAAATATGTGTCACAAAGTATATTTTGAGAAGCTACTGACTATGCCTGTAGGTATTCTTGCATTTAACCTCCATATGAGAGAGGATGGTCCATCTGGACTTGAAAGTCGTTTTTTGTGTTGTTTTTTTAATTATAAAAAGAAATGTTAAATTTGATAACTGCATGCTTTTTATGTAAAGTATGCTTTCCTTTTTAAAAATTACACGGAATTTCTCTAGTTTAGACATTGCTAACAGTTGCTTAACCATTAATTATGGTCTTTCTATTTCTCATCCAAACTCTACTGTGTCTGTAATATCAAAGGTGGAGGGAGTATAAAATATGACAGAGTAAACCTTTATTTCTTAATTTTCTCTATAACAAGCTTTTATTATACCAGATTTCTAATCAAATGCATGGGTAATATTTTTGCATATGTGTTTATGATGGAAAGGACTTCATAGAATCATAGAATCATGATTTGCAGTTGATGGCACTGGTAAGTAAAGCATTGAGGCTTAAATAATACATATGTGATATACTCTTTTCAAAGTAATTGTCCTAAATTTAGACAAACATTAGGCAGAAAGTTAATCTTATGGTTTAAAGTTTTAAGTCATGTTTCAGACAATGTAAGAGTTAGTATATATTGTTTTATTAATAGTAAATGGGATTTCCAAATCATTCTTCTTCTTCTTCTTCTTCTTCTTCTTCTTCTTCTTCTTCTTCTTCTTCTTCTTCTTCTTCTTCTCCTCCTCCTCCTCCTCCTCCTCCTCCTCCTCCTCCTCCTCCTCCTCCTTCTTCTTCTTCTTTTTCTTCTTCTTCTTCTCAAAAGAAAGAAGAAAAAGCACAGTTAATGTCTTTCTGTTATGACTTTCGGTAAGTTCAGATGATTAAAGGCAATAAAGCAGATTATATTTTATAAAAGTCCATCCCCTGACTAATTTTTAAACCCTTCATATTCTACGCACCCCACCATCTAATCAGCTTTGGGTCCCAAAATTCACAATGGATGAAATCCATTCTTTTCTTACAAACTTTTCCAGTTTTTTTAGTCCTGTTGCTTATTTTGTTTCCCAGACCCATATTGCATTGAAAGCCTTCAATATATTAGAGTAAACTGATATTCTCAAGTTAAGTTTTTAAAATCTGTTTATTCAGTAAGTCTGCAAGAATTTCCTATCATAATATCTCAATGAAACCTTAGCCCAGTGTCCTACATAAAAAGCAAGAAAATTCTAAAATATATAGGAAACAAAGCATCATTGGTATAACTTTTTGCAAGAAAAATCAGTATTTTTATTTATTTATTTTTTTAAAAGATTTTATTTATTTATTTGACAGAGATAGAAAAAGCCAGCGAGAGAGGGAACACAAGCAGGGGGAGTGGGAGAGGAAGAAGCAGGTTCATAGCGGAGGAGCCTGATGTGGGGCTCGATCCCAGAACACCGGGATCACGCCCAGAGCCGAAGGCAGATGCTTAACGACTGTGCCATCCAGGCGCCCCGAAAAATCAGTATTTTTAAATTAATTAATTTTCAAAGAGATATCTAAGACAGTTCCCAAAACATTTTTATCCTTCTGCAATGTATGTGGAAACATTACTAACACGATGGGATTCGTTGTGGTTTTAGAATCTCTTCATGTTATCTACTCTTAGCTACACAGTGTACAAGTGTCCCCCCATATCCATCCAGCAGTTCACCATAAGTTCATAATTTCTAGGTTTATTTTCAATATGCAATCAGAGAAATCACGTGTGTCTTACCAAAACATCATTTTGTGGATAGGGCTCTCTGTCCCTTATCTTTGTTAGTGATTGTCCCTAGCATGGAGGTTCTCGTATATGGCTATTAAGTTGTTCTCAATGAAATCTGATTGCAACCACTGTTCTTCTAGGTAGTCTGTGGTAGAAGGGGATGAGTTATAGATATGCTCTTAATTATTTCCTAGCCAATTGTTCTATATTAAATTTGAGGACTTCTGTTCATCAAAAGAAGCAATTAAGGCAGAAACTAGGCAAACCACCAACAGAGAGCAAATACTCAAAAAATATATATCCATCATAACTATATATTCAGAATATTTTGAAGAAGTATAAAGCAGTAAAAAAAGACAACACAATAGGAAACAAAAAGGCAAAAGTCACTACTAAATAGGATATCCAATGGCTAATAAGTCTGTGAAAGGCAATAAGCCACAGAGAACTAAAACCATAGAAGTATGATGACACACTCACTAGGATGGCTAAAACTAAAAAGACAAGCAATACCAGTTGTTGGTGAAAGTATAGAATGACCAGAATTCTTGGACATTACTACTATGCACCTAAACTAGTGCGACTATTTGGGGAACTTTTTGACAGTATTTGCTAAAGCTGAGTATGTAAGAACCACACAACATCTACTCCTGATAATATACCCATCAGAAATGTGTGCATATGTTTACCATAAAAGCATATTCCAAGAATGTTCAAAGCAGCACAATCAATAATAACCCCAAGCTCGAAATTTTCCGAATGCCCTACTAAACACTGAATAAACAAACAAACAAATAAATAAAATCGTCCTACAGTGGAATATCATTACAGCAATAACTGAGTGATGTACAACTATGTGCAACCGTGTGAATGATTCTCAAAATGTCGAACAGAAGCAACCAGACACAGTAGAGTACTTACTGTATGATTCTATTTCTATTTGGTAAAACAAAAAAAGGCAAAACTCATGTCTGCCATACGAAATCAGAATAATGGTTAGGAGGGTAGTGACTAACAGGGAACACAGGGAGTTTGGGGGGCTTGAGTAACATTCAATTTCTTAATCTGGGTAATGTTTACATTGGGTGCATATACTTTGTGAATACTTATACCATATTTATAATGGTGTACTCTTACGTATGTATGTGTGTGTGTTTCTAAAATATATCTGTCATCTATCTACATTACACTTCAATGTAAAGTTGTTAAAAACATCAGCACACATACATGGCAAAACACACACATACACCAAAAAAAAGTAAGAGCTTCCCTTCCTGCCCACCCCTCTCCATTCAACCCAATTCCCTTTATTCCAAAGTTTGTTGAACTTAAATTCAGGGAACACTTTCTCACAAGGGAAACTGTTATTAGTAAGGTGGAGTACGGAGGATACAAAAGTCACATTAATAAGCAGCAGTTTAAATTAATTATCAAATGACAGCTTTGGTTTCAAGAAAACAATGAAACGGGGGATTGTATCTCCTATAGGATCTCAGTTTGACTTTCTGTATCCAAAACTTTTTGGATGGCTTTTCTAATGAAATACCTATCTGTGAGATTCATCAATCTATCACTCGCTCTTTCATCATAGGAACAAATAAATAATATTAGAAAATTTAAAAAGGGCAGAAACTCAGAGTAATGCATTTTTGAATTTTGAACAGAAGAAAAAAACCCACTGTGATACTGTGTTTTGAATGTGATCTGGAATATTAAAAGTTTGTAGTAACTCTAGGCACCAATAAGAGAATATTCAGCCAATATACTCTGATTTATTTAAGCATCTAATGTTATTTTTTACCCCTGGAGTCTGAAGAGTCGTAAGGACCCTGTTCCAAGCAAACAGGCAAACTCTTATCTGTGAGACAATTCGAAGCTGAGCTGAGGCATAATTTTCATAAACATACCTTGACTACAGACATATTATTACATTACTAATTGAAGTATTTCTTTGAAATCGCTGGTCGAGAGCCAATAAAATCTCTACAGAATTATACCCAAGCCTGCTGAAAAATTACTTTCAATCAGAATGTCAATAAAGCTATTAATAACCTTTCTGAAGCTGCTTCTTACTTAGTGAGGTAACCAGGCAGCTGCTGTAAAAAAGAAGCGAGGCATCCCCTCCCCCATTCCTCTACTAGGACGGTGTAATTTGAGCCTCGTTAATCTGCAGTGACATCTTCCTATTGTCAGCCTGCGTGGCAGAAATGGCTTCAGTCTAGGGCAATATTAAAATGGTAGTAAGAGGGTCTCCCACCCACTTCCACTGAGCTTTATTTGCAGCACTGCAATATGTATAATTGAAGGATTGCCCATCTTTTTATTAGGAGAAATGTAAGGACCATCTATCAATGTCAAAGACGGGAAGTTGATACCCTATATCAGGCATTATGTAGCACTTGCACATCATTCAGGCAGATCAATTATTACAGTATTTATTTTAAACTGCCCAAGTTGTATCCACAAAAGCGAGACATCCATCTTTCTCAGTTACATACCTTTAATCCCCAAAGTTGTTAACTGGGTATGTCGTATGATAGCCAGCCACTCTTTGAATTCTGAGAAAATAGTAATTTTTTATTTCATTCAGACATTTCTCAATTTATCTTCATCATTCCTTTCCTTGAATTCAATAATTTTTTTTATGAATCCGATGTGTAAGCCCTTGCTGAGTAAACTCTAATAACTGCAAGATATTGTTAAGTGAAAAGTGACTGTGTGGCTCATTACTTAAAACTGTGGGAAGAAGATGGGGTGGGATGAACTTTACCCAGTTATCTGAACTTTCAGAATCTCCACAGACTCTTGACTTTCTGTAACAGCCTTGCTCACAAGAACCAGTAAGAAAAGAAAGGGAAAGCATTCGTAAACAAGGATTAAATTTCTAGTGACCATGTTACATTGAATTTCCTTAATCTCCTTAAATCTCCCTCGAAGTTTTCCTCTTTCTGTGAAAGGCTGAAATTGTGTGCCAAGGAACCACTAGCTCTGACGTTAATAATTTATAGGAGTTGGCAATAGGTATAATCACTTTAAGTGTTATGGGAATAGCGGCTGTGAATAACTTAAATGTCTAGAATGAGGATTGGGGAAAGAGAAGTGGCATTCCTATTACATATTCAAAGTATCTTTGTTTACAGTACAGAATTAAATTTGCTCCCTTAAATCAAACCAGAGGATTGTGATGAATTTAAAATATAGCAAGAAAATGGACAACATATGGATTTTAAGATTAAATATCTAAATAAGCCAATCAATATGGAGAGGGGAAAAGGGAAAACGAGTGCTTTGAAAACAAAACTAAAACACTCAGGAGGCAGGAAATGAAGGCTATTATGGAATGATTGCATATATACACACACAGATATATGCAACGTTTTGTCAGATTGCTATTTTCACAAAGTTTAGGTTTTACGCATATTTGCAGCTCTTTTTCACATTTCCTAAAAACTCTAAAAGAAGGAAAATAACTTTTTAACATTCATCATTCAGCTTCAATTCGCTTTCAAAGTATTCCTGTTACTAATATTTAAAGTCCTTTTTGCCAAAAATTAACACTTAACTCTGACTCTTTAAAAAAAAAAAATTCAAGTTGGTATCTCCAAGCAGGTGCATTCATCACCGTTATAACACAACACCCAGCTTTGTGCCACTAACCCTACCTGGCAGCCCTCCTTTACCTCCTTTCATTGTCAATCTGAGTCATATATAGGAGTTACGGGGAAGATGCTAGAAAAATACTAAAAAGCCTTTTTCTATACTAACCAACCTACAATAATTTTTGATATCTAATTTTCATACTTTTATTGCTCAAATAGATGGTTTGGTTTGGTGATTGATTAGTTGTGTGACCAGACTGCCTAGACGCAAATCTTGCCTAATCCACCTATTAGCTGTGCCACCTTGAGCAAATTACATAACTTTCTTTGCCTCTTATCTTCCTCCATAAGGTGGGAATGGCAATAGTACCTTTCAAAGATAGGTAGGGATAACTTGAGGTAAGAGATGATACATGTAAAAGTCTTTGAAAAGTTCATGGCACACAGAAGTCAAACAATAATAATATAACGCAACTATTTTAGTGCACATCTGAGGAAGTCTGTCTGTTAGACACATTTCTAAGCACTTTATATGTGTTAACGTATTTAATTCCAATGACAACCCTATGAAACAGATAGCATTATCTTCATGCAGTAATCCTGGATTCCACAGCACTTGGTCATGTCAACAATATGTTGTCTGGGCTTAGTTATTCTATAATTAATATGATTTGATATGTGGTAATTCTGAGGTATTTAGATGCAAAGTGAGTTAGTCTACAAAGTTTCATGTATAGGATCATGTGTTTGGGAAAGTTCTCATAGTTATTTATATCATCTGTAAGGTACAAGTTACTATTTTAGGTAACTCTCCAAATATTAAGGTTAAGAACTGATACTCATAGAAATTAAGTAAATTCCCCAAGTCACTCAGACAACTGATAACACAGTCAAGATATGAGCCCAGAAAATTCTGGCCTTCATGTCCCTGGTATGTCTTCTGGATATGAATATTTGGGACTTCTGCAAAGGTATGACAGTAGGTCTGAAAACCAAGGATACTAGTCCCAGGCAAAAGGCTTGGCTTTACAACACAGGAATTTTGTGCATCTGGGAATGTTTTATTGAAACAAATTTAACTTGTTAATGGTTTTATTTTCTCACTTTTACTTGATGTATTTATGTATGCATTTCAGAAATCCTGAACAGATACTAAAACACAGCTTACTGCAAGGACGCAGAGCAGATCTCAGGGTACTCAGAGACAGATAGACCACACCTGATTACTGAGTAGATGGGGAGAGGAACACTGATTCTGGAAATAATAATTATTCACTTAATATTCTTTGCTCTCCCTGGAAAAATCCCACTAAACTTGTAGTGAAGGAACATAAGGCATAAATACGTTGATAGACCAGGGGAGAGAGAAACAAAAGAAACAAAGCAAAACTGAAGAAGTCTGCTGAAGGAACCCCAAATCTGGTAAGCTCTAGCCAAGAGTGACAAGGTTACAACTCTGCCTGTTAGAACCCTAAAGTCTCCAGCTTTGTAAAATCCAGTGGGCAGGAGAAAGGAAAGGTTAGACGACACCAGATCACTAACCCATCCAGAACAATAGACACTCACTCTTACACAGGTGCATTCACACACTTAATATACACTCTAAGGTTAGAACACTGCAGAAGTCTCTCCTCTTAAACTAAGAAAGGACCAAAACAGAGTCCTCCCCTCCAGAATGCAAGCAGGCCGCTCAATCCAATATTTAGGTCTTTCCAAGTGAAGATCACCCCTGCCCAAACCCTCAAAAGCAAAGCCTACCTGTTTACCATACCCACCATGTAAGCAGTTGCTAAACTAATATTTAATTACTTAACTACAAATGTGAATTAATAAGATAAGACATATGAGATATTTGGGGAATTATAAGTAAAAGTGACAGAGATGAACATAAAATTACTCCCAAAGAAAGTGACAGGCGAAAAAATGTGCATCCTTAAAATAAGATACACTGCAAAAAACCAAAACCAAACAAAAACAAAAACAAAACCCCCAAAAACCAATTGAAAGCCAGGGTTTTTTTTTTTTGGAAATTTAAATATATATAATAAACACAAAAATTTTAAAGTTCAAGAAATAGAATCTAGGTAGGAGGTATTCAGATTTCACTACACATTCTTTCAAATGCTCGATGTTGGAAAATATTTGTAATAAAATGTTGAGAAAAATCAATAGAAATTTTAGAAAATAAGGTTTTATGTCTCTCCAAAAGAGTTGAAAACAAAGAAAAAGAAATTAAAATGATGTGAAAAAGTAAAGAATAGAAAGAAACAATTCCGAAGCCCCAGTATGCAACCAAAAGCTATTTCAGAAAATCCAGAGAAACTGGAGCAAAGAATCAAAGATATACATAAAAATTTTTCTCCAAATTATGTATCACTAGGTTGAAAGAGCTCACCCAGAACAGTGAGTGGGGGAAATATGCACTTAATTACAACATAGTACAGTGTCAGAATTTCAAGTGCAGAGAGATTGCATACAACGGGAAGGTAAAAAAAAAAAAAAGGAAGTTGGGAAATGCAGACACAGGAAGGAGATCAGAGCAGCATGACTCTTAATGGCCATGCTGAATGCCAGAAGAGAGCAATTCCCTCCAGCCTCCCCAGAGAAATTATTTTTACCTTAGAATTCTGTTCACACCCAAACTATCAATCATGTATGAAGAAAGGATTCAGCTATTTGCAAACATGCAAGATCTCAAAAAAAAAAAAAATCACCATCAACAAACTCTTTAAATAGTTATGAAATGCAGCTCTTTTGCTCTGTCAAAACAAACAAATAAGAGTAAAGATCCAGACAAAAAATGGATTGAATCTAGGAAAGCATTAAATGGAATCAATTCTTGGTCTGAATGCAGTTCAGAGGGGTCCCGAGAAGTGTCTTTGAGAAGTTCGAGAATATATGAAAGCAGGAGAGTGGAACAAGGGGAAAAAAATGGCATTAGAAAATATTCAGAGTGAGGAACCACGAAAATTTTATGAAAACCAATGTAGTCATCATTAATGACATAGCCCTGCAGTTAATATTTTTATGTAATTCAAATAATACAAATATTGTTTATATGAATGTTGAATATGGAGAACTTACAAATATATGAAAAAAGAACAGGAATACAATTAAAAAAGGGGAAGAAGTACAAATGTATGCATCTTACAAAGTGGGGGATAAAAAATACTTTTCATGGAGCAAGAATTAAAAGACATTTTTCTAAAAGATAACCAACTGAATAAAAAAAAGAAAATAATATGACTATTGTATCTGGTTGCCAAATGAAATATAGATTGCTCAGTTAAATTGGGTTTTTAGATAAACAAAGAATTCTTTCAGTATAAGCATGTCCCCTGTTGTCTTAGTCTGTTCAGGCTATATTAACAGAATACCAGTCTAGATTGGGTAGCTTAGAAGGAACAGAAATTTGTTTCTCACAGTCCTGGAGGCCAGGAAGTCCAAAGTCAAGGTGCAGACAGATTGTCTGGAAAGAGCCTGCTTTCTGGTTCATAGATAGAGGTTTTCTCACTGTGTTCTCACATGGCAGAAAGGGGTGGAACAATCTTGGGCCTTTTTTACAAGGGCACTAATCCAAATTTTGAGGGCTCCATATACCTACATGGCCCTATCACCTCCCATAGACTCCACCTCCAAATACCCTCACATTGGGAATTAGGTTCCAACTTTTAAATTTGGGGAGGCACCTGCAGTCTATAGCCCAAGTAATATTTGGGACATACTTTTTTGAAGATATCATTTCGCTTAAAGGAACTTCCAATTGAATTGGGCATTACATATTTTTATTTGTCAGATATACCAACCCTATATCATCAGAATGGGAGGGGAAAGTTGAAGGTGGTGTAAGGTCGCTAAATCCTTGCCTATTAAAGCAAGGAATTAATATGTAATCTCTAAAGCAAATGAATTCAAATATATTGTGGAAACAATACTTAGGGATATGGAGGCATCAGAAGGAAAAAAATTAAGACGTTAACCATCTTACTTCTGCGGACAGGTATGGAGTTAAGATGGAGTTCAGCTCAAAACTTTTGGTTTAGCCACATGCCTCTGTTCGTTTAATAATACTATAAACCTTTAAAAATTAAGTAATTAGTGGGTCATATTCACTGATTATATTAAAGAAAAGCAAAACTGCAATGATGAAGAACAGTGAAAACTCTTGATAGTAAAACCATGAGCGATTATAGAATAGACATGAGAATAGTTAGTACTAAGAATCCCCAAATTATATAATTGGCTATTCAGAGTATACTGGCAGGGACAAGAATACCGTGGGGCAAGGAACAGAAGCAGAAAGGTGGATGCCTTTAGATTTATGAACAAGATAGATTTAAGGGTAAATTTAAGAACAAGAAAAAGGCATTTCCTGAGCTGCATATGGTAACCATTTACTGTCTTGCAAGTGAGTATAAAACATGGGTCTACACGTACGATTGTCATCAGACGGACTGCTTCTAATTAGCTCGCACTTCCCATTTTTACACGGTGTCGGTTCAGGTGGTCACCCTGTAGTCTTCCTGGATGAATAATCTCTCAGGCATTGTTACAGACGAATGCCTGACCGGGGCAGATCCTGCCTGAGAGTCGGGGGTGAGCATCTTAATGTCTAGGATAGACAAACCAGACAGAAGTTGGCTCTTTGCAGATTGCCTTTACCAGGATTATTTTTGAGCTATTTGTAGGAGGAAGATATTAGGAAACTTCTTCCTGCTGGTTTCATTAACACACCAATAAAAAGAACATTCTCAGCAATAAGGAGTCTGCCACTGCTGTGTGCAATATGAGGTCTTGGAGTCTGGGAGAAAAAGTTGACAAAAAATGATTGCTGAACCTATCTAAAGATTAGAGATAATTGAATTAAGTTGCTAAACACAAGCATAGCTGTTCTCAAACCAACATAGTTCTTAAATGATTTCCAACTCTAGCTGTGACCCGTCTTTCATTCATATTCTAGCTACATCACTGATTGGTGGTTGTATACTATCTATAAAGTAAAAAATACAAATTCGTGGATACCCTTTCTTCTTCCGTGATCCGACTGGATTATACATCACCAGAGAAAAATGCCAAGTGTGGGGACCACTGAATCTCAGGAAAGTTCTAGAGAAAAGGAATGCTATCTGTACAATTAGAGCTCTGTTTCCCTCAGATTATTCTAGCCTTTTTCCTAAACAAGCTTCTATTTAAATTCCAGGCTACAAGTCCAGATGTCCAGAATGTAAAAGTAACTCTATTTGAAGATCTTGGTATATACAACACAAGAGCCAAATAAATCTAACTAGTTTACGTGTAAGGTGGATGATAGGGTGTGAAAATCAGTTTATGTTATTTCTGTACAACGTTAGTGAAAAGCAAATAAGACGTCCTAAGGATAGTTAGCTAAGAAAGGATAAATGCATGTTTTTTTCAGAATTCTGCAACATACAGCTAAGTCCACCCATGTTAGACCTCAGGGAAGTCTCCCCTTAGCGTATATTCATTGCCTAAAGACAAATTTAGAGAACAGCAGCGATATTCTTTTCTCACTAAGATAAAAGAAAATCATGTGATTATTAAATAAGAAAAATAAATTTTAGAAGAAAGGGCAGTTCTACAACTACTTTGGAAAACAGTTTGGCAGGTTTTTTAGATAAAATTAAGTATAAATGTTCTATATGACCTAGCAATTTTACTGTTAGGCATTTATCCAAGAGAAAGAAAAATATATTTCACAAAGACTTATGTGCAAAAGGTTATAGCAGCTTTACTCATAGAAAACTGTAAACAATCCAAATGTCCTTCCGTGTGTGTTGGGGGTACTGTGGCACATCCACAAAATGGAATATTTGGCAATAAAAGTAAAAGGACTATTGATTCACCCCACTCACACATGAATGAAACTCAAACACATTTTACTAAGTGAAAGAGTCTAGTTTCAAAAGGTTCCATACGTATGATTCCAATTTTTCTGGAAAAGAAATATATGTGTATACACACACACGCACACACACACACACACGCACACACACGCACACACACACAGGAGCAGAGAACAGATCAACGGTTGCCAGGGGTTGGAGTGGGACAGGGTCTGAATGTAAAGGGGGCACATGAGGGAATTCTTTGGAATAATGGAGTTATTCTGGATTCTGTTTGTGCTGGTTGTTATAAGAATCTATTTACATTAAAAACGCATAGAACTGTATGCTGAAAAAAGTGAATTTTTATGCAGGTAAATTTTGAAAAATAGCATATAATAACAAATTCTATCAAGATGAAATAAAGTGGGAGTGGGTCATAGATTTCGAAAGAGATAAGGCAGGGGAGACGTTAATGTCAGATGTCAAGTAAGATCATGTTTAGGCAGCTCTAACCAAAATGAGTCTGAATCCAAGGAAACAGCTGATTCCAACTATTAGTGATATACATTATACATAAAATGTTCTGTTTGGTTACCAACTACTCTAAAGTAGAAAACCTGGAAAATGAACAGCTCCAATCAGAAGAAAGTGTGCCCCCCACATTGCCTGTTTTATGGCCTGTGTTCATGGAGTTGCTTTCCAAAATATTGCTGAAATTCTGAAGCAGGAAGTTACCCATATACGACAAAATCCAAATCCTATTTTAACTAGAAAGAGAGCTACAGATAACTGTGCTCTAATAGACTTTGTTAGCTCTTCAGAAGTACAGACAGTCCTTACAAACATCCAAGAGAAGGCTGGGGATGGTGTGGGGCAGTTGAAACCCAAAATTCAATAGTTAGTGCAATCATTGAGGGGGGGGGAATCTATTCTTAGCACCTGGTAAAATAATTCTTTTCACAGGAGAAAACTTTTGGGGGGAATGATACGTCTGCAAGATAAATACAAGAATCAACGGGCAGGCATTGAAATAGGTACCACATTTTCCTAAGGAAAAGCTACACTAATCTTGATGTGTAGGAGAGAAATTTGATATTTCAAAAGGGAATATGTGGGATGGCTGTAAATATGGGAGCATGGTTAAACAGTTAACAGAGAGAAGAATTATGGATGATAGCACCATTTTCTGGCTAGATGGATGGCCTAAGGGGAACTTTACAGAAAGAGAGAAAAATGTGTGCTTGCGTGTACATGTACAATGAGTGTGGGAGATGTACACTATTACCACCAACACGATCTCCACCCACTATCTCCTCCCCAACACAATACAGTTTCCCCTACAAAATATTCACCACAATCCACAAACACATGACCACTGAAAGGCAGGAGAGACCAGGTCTCCACACCAGTTGGCACAAGGTTAAACAGAGTTGGTCCAGGAAATCTGGGCTACAGCTGCTATATTTGAGTTACCTAAATATTTGAATGGTCTCTGCTAATGCTTTCCAAAAAAATCAGTAGATGAATGACTGCTACAACATTTCCAGAAATTACTTTCTGCAGCTGTCCTGATGGATTGCACTAGCTGAAACATAGAGCTGAAGTTCTATGTCTTTACACGGGCGGTGAGGACAGAGGTGCTTTGCCAGGATAAAGTTCATGTGGAAGATGGTCCTGTTCTACTCAGAAATCCTTTCCTTCAGGGCTAGTTCTCGTTTCCCACCAAATGCCTCTTGCTGCAGTGCAGGAGGTGAAAAGGGTTTTGCTTATTGCCTAGCTCAGGGTATTAAGCTGTTGTTTTTCTTTATGCTGTGTTTGCCCTTTTCGTATTATATTGCCTCATTTGATACTAATGAGAATGCAAATAAATTAGTAGAGCCGGCCTTCTTATTACCAATTAAAATATGAGAAAACGGAGGGTCAAGTATCAATGTGTTCAGGATCACACTTATAATTGGTAGAGGCACAAATTATTTTTTTCTTTTTCGTTTCTTGTGGTTGTCTTGTTTTGCTTCACTCACATCAGGGTAACGTTTAGTCATCACAACAAGCCTTTAACAACTTAGAAAATAAGTTCAAAAGAGAAATCCAAAGTTTCTGAAAGTAGAAAAAATCAAAGGAGGGGTTAACAGTAATTTCTGATATAAGAATAGCAGCATGTCCTTGTTCAAATAGATCTAAGAGATAAAAACAAAAATAGCATAAGACCCAGTACTACATTCTTGGGCTAAGAATAAACAAGTGAAGAGACAAATTATTGCTTTCAAATAAAGAAATGTATTATGCTTGCATGTTACTTTAGCAAGTAGGTGTTTTGTCATTGCTTTAATTTGTTAAAAGACTTCATTGCTTTTGACAGTTTTAGATTCACAGCAACACTGAGAGGAAGGTACAGAGATTTCCCATGTATCCCCTGCCCCTACGCATCCATAGCCTCCCCTGTTTATCAGCTTGCTCCATCAGAGTGGTGTATGTGTTACAACGGACAAACCTACGTTCACCCATCATTATCATTCAGAGTCCATAGTCTGCCTTTAGGGTTCACTCTGGGTAATGTACATTCTATCAGCTTGAACAAATGTATAATGACATGTATCCATCATTATACTTTCATATTTTCATTTTCTTATAAATCTATACTCTATTTCTCCTTCCCTTCCATCACTGATCTTATTGTGTCCATAGTTCTCTTTTCTAGGATGTATTATAATTGGAATTATACAGTATGTAACCTTTTCAGATGGGCTTCGTTCATTTAGTAATATGTATTTAAGCATTTTCTATGTGTATTCATGGCTAGATAATTTTTTTTAAGTGCTGAATAATATCCCATTGCCTGGATATACCATAGTTCATCCATTCATCTCCTGAAGAACATCTTGGTTGTTTCCAAGTTTTGTCAATTAAAATTGCCAAATTTTTTGCCATAAACATCCATGTGCAGTTTCTTTGTGTGGACATAAGTTTTCAACTCCTTTGGGTAAATACCAAGGAGCAAAATTGCTGGATGGTACAGAACGAGTACGTTTAATTTTGTGAAAAAGCTGCTAAACTGTTCCCAAAGTGTATTTCACATTCCCACCATCAATGAAGAGAGGTCCTGTTTCTCAGCAGCCTCGTCAACATTTGGTGGTGTTTTTGTTTTTACATTTGACCATTCTAATAGGTGTGTAATGGTATCTCGTTTTACCTTATTTTTCATTTCTCTGATGACATATCTTGTGGAACATATTTTTATATGTTATTTGCATTCAGTATATCTTCTTTGGTGAGATGTCTATTAAGGTCTTTGACTCATTTGTTAATTAGGTTTGTTTTTTTTTGTTAGTTTTTTTTTCTTTTTGTGACATTTTAAGAGTTCTTTGTCTCTTTTAGATACTGGTCTTTTATTAGATGTGTCTTTTGCAAGTATTTCCTTCCAGTCTGTGGCTTGTCTTCTCATTCTTTTGACATTGCCTTTCATGGAGCAGTTTTTAATTTTAATGTCTAGCTTATTTGCTGTTTTCTTCATGTGTCATATTTTGGTGTTGTGTCTTAAAAAAGTTATCACCATACCCAATGTTGTCTAGATTTTTCTCCTATGTTATCTTCTAGGAGTTTTATAGTTTTGCCTTTTACATTTAGCTCTATGATATATTTTAAGTTACTTTTTGTGAAGCATGTAAGATTTGTGTCTGATTTTTTTTTTCACATGTGCATGGCTAGTTTTTCCAGAACCGTTTGCTGAAAAGACTGCTTTTGTTCCATTGTATTATCTTTGCTCCTTGTCAAAGATCAGTTGACTATATTTATGTGAGTCTATTTTGGTGGGAAATCCATTCTGTTTCATTGATCTACTTGTTTATTCTTTCACAGTACCACACTGTCTTGATTAGTGTAGTTTTATAGTAAGCCTTAAAATTAGGCAGTTTTATAGTAAGCCTTAAAGTTAGGCAGTATTAGCCTTAAAATTGCTTTTCTCCTTCAAAACCGTGTTGGCTCTTCTGGGTCTTTTGCTTCTCTGCATACATTTTAGACTGTTTTTCAATATGCATAAAATAACTTGCTAGGGTTTTTATTGGACTTGTATTAAATCTACTAATAAAGTTGGAAAGAGCTAACATCTTGATAAATACTGTGTCTTCCTATCTGTGAACACAGAATGTCTCTCTATTTATTTAGTTCTTCTTTGATTTTATCAGAGTTTTATAGTTTCCCTCATATAGATCTTTTTTTAAAATATTTTATTTATTTATTTGACAGCGAGAGACAGCGAGAGAGGGAACACAAGCGAGGGGAGTGTGAGAAGGAGAAGCAGGTTCCCGCCGAGCAGGGAGCCCGATGTGGGGCTCCATCCCAGGACTCTGGGATCATGACCTGAGCCAAAGGCAGACACTTAAGGGCTGAGCCACCCAGGCTCCCCTCCCTCATATAGATCTTGTACACATTTTGTTAGATTTATAACTAAGTATTTCATTTAGAACGCTAACATAAATGGTATTATGTTTTTAATTTCAGATTCTGTTTGTCCATTGAAGATAAATAGAAAATAATTGACTATTGTATATTAACCTTGTATCCTGCAATGTTGCTATGTTAACTTGTTAGTTCCAGGATGCTTTATTTTTGCAGTGGAGCAAAGAGTCTGTTATTATACAGAAATAGTTACTTAAATCAATAGTACAATTTTAAATCATCCATGAACATTTTGAAGCATTATTTTAAAATTTTTTATTGTTTTTTTCTGAAGAATATCCCTTTCAAATTCAAGTTAGTTAGCATAATCTCAAAAGGAAAAAAATGACTATCCCTTTCAGATACTACATGGTATGACTCATTAATATTTCGTATTGTTTTATTACTTATAAAATGCCATTATTAAACTGTCACAAAAATAATATTTCAAATTTCTTTGTGCTATTTCATTGTCCCTAGTTTTCCCTTTTCCTTTTCTGGAATATTCTATGAAAATATATCTCATTTATATATGAATATATTAACTATTTTCTCTGTGTCATATGCTATCCTTCTGGAAAATGCATCTTTCTTTTGGGGGATTGTTCCTCTTCCACTTTAATCACGTAATTCTAAGGTGGTGTGAGTCAAATTCTATCAGAGACTGTCTTTGCTGAGAGATATAATGTTGACTGATTTGTGAAAATCTAGCCATTTTCCAAGGAGAATCATAGATAAGAGAGGGAGGCACATCCCACTGGTGTGTAAATCTCTTATTCCATTTGCAAAAACTGACTTCCTGTTTATTTCAATTCTGAACTGAGTCATTATCAACCACAAAAGAACCAGTATACAGAAAAGCATACGTATACAAACCAGACCATCTTACACACACATATACACACACATACACACTCACACTGGCAAGAACACGTAGAAGCAGAGATAACGTTCTCAATCTGTGGTTTTCAAACAATTTTTTATTATGTTTAGTTTTTTGCTTTTATGTGTAAAATAATAACTACCATTTACATTTTATTTTGAAATAATTTTAGACTTATAAACTGAAAAATATTACACAGAATTTTTATGCATGCTTCACAGAGCTTCACTACATAATCAGAGTGCCAAACCAAGGAAATAACTTTGGTAAAATATTATTAACGAAACCATAGACTTATTTTCATTTCCCCAGTTTTTCCACTAGTATCATCTTTCCCCCAGTGTCCTATCCATTTAGTTTTCATTGCAATTGGTTTCAGATCTCCTTGGTTTCTTCTAATCTGTGACAGTTTCTCAGACTTCCCTTGACTTTCATGACTTTGACACTTTTGAATATTAATAGTCAATTTATTTTGGAGGAATATTCCTCAGTTAAGGTTTGTTTGATATCTGTTATGTTATGATTAGGTTAGATTGTACATATGCAAGAATACCACAGAAGTGATATCCTTTTCTCATTGCATCATATCAAGGGCTACATGATGTAGTTACGTCTTCTCAATGATAAGGTTAACCTTGATCACTTGATTGAAATGGTGTATGCCAGATTTCTCCACTGTAAGGTTCACATTTTTTCCTTAGCAATGAATAATCATTTGGAGGAAGGTTATTTCAGACTATGCAAATATCTCATTTCTAATGAAATCTTCATCCATAAATTTTAGCAACCATCCAAATATTGGGTCTGCCACGTTATTACTGAGATGCTCTAATGGTGATTTTCCATTTCTCTCATTCCTGTTACATTTTTAAATTAGTAGTCTTTTGTAAAAGAAAAAAAAAAAAAGAGCTATCTCAGGATGCCTGGGTGGCTCAGTTGGTTAAGTGGCTACCTTCAGCTCAGGTCATGATCTCAGGGTCCTGGGATCGAGTCCTGCATCAGGCTCCCTCCTCAGCGGGGAGTCTGCTTCTTCCTCTCCCTCCACCCCTCCGCCTGCTTGTGCACATGCTCTCTTGCTCTCTTTCACTCTCAAATAAATAAATAAAATCTTAAAAAAAGAGCGATCTCTACTCCCAATTAATTTTTTAAATTATTTATTTATATTAATATTTACTTGTAGATATTCATTTTATTCTGCAGGTTATAATCGATAGTATTGTTATTTAGTTTGGTGTTCATAGTATTAGAGTTTGGCCATTGGCAGTGACTTTCAGGCTTGTTCCTATGTCTTCCAATATATCCTCATCTTTTAAAAGCACTTCCTTACTTTCTTGGAATACCAGATGTCCCAGGCTCCTCATCTATTTTCCCTGCCCAGCCCCTGGAAATAATGACTTCTCTAAGGAGAACTATTGGAAAATAATATTTAGAAATTAAGACTTGGGAACTATTTCACTGCTACTAATGTGTCATGGCTAATTAGTTTTCTTACTATACAGGGCTATGAATTATAGGTATGTATACAACCCCATAGATACACACATTTATGCATAGTTCTGTATCTATATGTATTCTGTATGTGTATGTTTTAAAATTGAATTAATACCTCTAGTTGAAACTTGGTGATTTCTCTAGTCTTCAAATTTATTTGCAGCTTCTTTCTCTGGCAGCGAAAAACTTGGTTCTCAATACCAAAAATATATTTACCTGTTTCTTCAATCCTCATACACCTATAAAGTAATTTCAGAATTGCTAAAAAAAATTTACTAACTAGGAAATACAGCATTTGTGTGTTATAGTTTTTTATGTCTTTATCCATATAGTATGTAAAGAAAATGCTATCTTTCAAAATTGATTTTGGTATGTTGATTTTGTATCCTACAACCTTATGTTTTATGACCTTGCTAAACTCATAAAATTATTTCTTGGGACTTTTTTACTTTGGGCTTTTCAGCATAGTCAACCATGTTGTGTGCCAAAAGAGATAGTTCTATTTCTTACTTTCCAGTGGGTATGCATTTATTTTTTTCCTTGCCTAATTGCACTAATTGGGACTTCCAGTAGAATGTTGGGTGGTATTGATGAGAGCACATTATTATGTTGTTCCGAATCTGAAGGGAGTTTAGTTTGTCCCCATTAAGTATGAGGTTAGCTTTGAATTTTTGTGAGTTTCCATATCAGGTTAAAGAAGTTCTCTCCTACAACACTTACACATTTAGTATTTTAAATAACTCACAAGATGTCACAGAACAAGTGTATTTTACCTGTTCTTACTATACTATACTCTACTATACTCTACTATACTCTACTATACTCTACTATAGCTATGCTATACTGTACCCTACTGTGACTATACCAATACTCAGGTAAGGCTTTTGATAAAAGCGAAGTATATGTGTCAGGAGCTTAAGAGACATCAAAGTGCAGTTCCACAGTGCCCTTCTTACTCATAAGATGCACTTTGTCTCCAGATTAAATAATCAAAATTTGTGCAATAAATCTTGGCCTCAGGAGAGCTCATGAAATTCTCAACAATGTCTCTAATGGCCCAATGGCCATATAACCAAATCAGGTTGTCTGAAGAATTACACAAGTTAAAAACCATGAACAAACATACCAGCTCTGGGTGACACTGAGGGAGTTTCAGACTTTAAACAGCACCTTATAAATCACTAGGTAATTGGTTAGTGGATCCATAAACTTTATCTGATCTAAGAATCAAAGTCAGATATCCAAGCATGCCCAGAGATAAATACAGAGTTGACTCAGTTCAGGTGTGAAACAGCTGTTGTCCTATGAATATTATATTCCTAGAACAGTTTTTAAAAAAATCATAAAGTGGTGTTTAATTTTTTTAAAGCATACTTTGCATCTACTAAGATGATCATAGTTTTTCTTCTCTAGACATTTTATTTCATGAATGATATTAATTGATTTTGAATGTTAAACCAACTTTAAATTTCTGGGATAAATCTACTTGATTGTGATAACATTATTGAATATGATATGCTAATTTTTTGATGATTTTAGTATCTGTGTATATGAGGGACATAGATCCATAGTTTTCTTATATTATTATTATCTGACTTTGATAATATGATAATTCCATCCTGATATGATTTGAAAAGAGTTCTTTTTCATTGGAATTTTTTCTTTTTACATGTTTAATAAAATTCTCAAGTTAAACTAATAATTTTTAAAAATATTTTTAACCGTGATTATAATTTCTTTAATATACAAGTATCATTCACACTATTTCTTCAGTGAATTTTGATAGTTTTTGCTTTTCAAGGCATTGGTCCTTTTTATCTAAGTATTTAAGGTATGGCTATAGAATTATTCATAGTACTTCTTTATTATCCTTGTAATGTATGTGTATCTGTAGTGACATTCACTGTTTCATTCATGGTATTAGTAAATTGAGCCTTCTCTCCTTTTCCTTAGGCAATTTGCCTAGGCATTTATCAATTTTACTATTCTTTTCAAAGAACCAGATTTTGGTTCTGTTGATTTTCTGTGTTGTTTTTCTGTCTTCAATTTCTTTTATTTCTGCTCTTGTCTTTCCTCATTCTTACTTGGATTTAATTTGCTCTTCTTTCTCTACTTTCTGAAAGTAGAAGCTTAGGCTACTTACTCTAGGCTTTCTTAAGTTCTCACAAAAGCATTAAATGCTATATATTTCTCCATAAGTCATCTATTATCTGCATTCAAGTTTTACATGTTGTTTTTTTTTTCATTTTCATATAACTAAGAATGTATTTTAATTTCCCATGAGACTACCTATTTGACCCATGGTATATAAGTGTGATGATTAATTTACGAATTGAGATATATATCTATGCATCTATCTATCTATCTATCTATCTATCTATCTATCTGTTATTGATTTCTATTTAGTTTCCTTATGTTTTAAAGATATACTTTGTATAATTTCTGTTGTTTTAAATTTGTTAAATTGTGTTTTAAGGCCCAGAATATGGTCTTTCTTGGTTTATGTTACATGTGTACTTGAAAAGAATGGGTGTTCTGCTTTTGCTGTGTGGAATTTTCTACAAATGTCAATCAGCTCAAACTGCTTAATAACCTTTTTCAGATCCCCTATGTCCTGATGATTTTTTTCGTGTTCTATCAATTACTGAGAGAGCAGTATTGCAGTCTTCAACTGTAATTGTAGATATGTCTCTTTTGTTTGCTTCAGTCCAATCAGTTCTTGCTTCATTTATTTTGAGGCCCTGTTGGTAGGGTGCATATGCATTTATATTATTTATACTCTCTTGATTAACTGACATTTTGTCATTATGAAACTGTGCAGTTTATCCCTGATGATATTCTTCCTCTGAAGTCTACTTCGTCTGATATTGATACAGTTATACAGCTGTTTAGATTGATGTTTAAATACATATCTTTCTTCATCTTTGAACTTATAAAAACAACTTTATTAATATATAATTTACATCCGTAAAATTCACTTACGTAAATTTCAGTTTGGTTCTTTTAATATATTCATAGTTATATGAATATATAGTATTCACCACAATCTAATCGTAAGACATTTTTATTAACCCTAAAAGAAACCCCATGCCCATTAGAAGTCATTCCTTCTAATTTCTCCACTTCCTCACCAATACTTATTGTCATCTGTCTTTTTAATTTTGTCTTATCTGTTTTTAGTAGGTGAGAAGTGGTATTTCCTTGTGGTTTTAATTTACATTTCCCTAATGACTAACAATGTGGAGCATCTTTTCATGCTCTTATTGACAATTTGTATCTGTTCTTTAGAGAAATGTCTATTCAGATTGCACATTTTAAAATTGGGTTGTCCTTTTAGTATAGAATTATAATCATTCTTTACATATTCTGAATATGAGACTCTTACCAGATATTTTTGCAAATATTTTTTTCTCATTCTTTGCGCTGTCTTAACTTTTGTGACTACCTTTTTTTAAATCACGAAAGTTTTCATTTTGGTGAAGTCCAGTTTATCTCTTTTTGTTGTTGTTGCTTGTGTTTTTCTGGTGTCATATTAAGAAACCATTTTCTAATCCAAGATTATGAAAATTTTTGTTTTCTTTTATAGCATTAGCTCTTGGCTTTGGATCTATGGCTCATTTTGTTTTTGTGTTCTTGTTTTTATGTTTGTTTGTTTATTTGTTTAAATATTATTTATTTATTTAGACAGCAGGAGGAGGGGTTGAGAGAGAGAGAGAACCTGAAGCAGACTCCGTGCTGAGTGCAAAGCCCAACATGGAGCTCGATCTCACACCCTGAGATCATGACCTGAGCTGAAACCAAGAGTCACACACTTAACTGACTGAGCTCAGTGTGGCATTCTAAATGACTCCTTTAGAATGAATTTTTGTATACTCTAGTGAGGTAGGTGTCCAACTTTATGTTTTAACATGTGACTAAGCAGATGTTCTGTCATCATTCATTGAGAAGACTTTTATTTTCATATTAACTTGCGTTAGCACCCTTGTGGAAAATTGTCCTTACAGTAATTATTTATATATTTATGTTAAAATGAGTTTTTGAAGAATAGATTTGTGCCTTGGTTTTCTATCCAATGTAACAATTTCTCCCTCTTATTAGTGGGTCAGTTAGTTCGTATGTAGTGTAATGTTTTTGATATTGTTGGATTCAAATCTTAGTAACTATTCTCAATCTCTTCCGTCTTTTGTTACTCCCCCTCCCCCCTTTCGTGCCTTCTCTTAGATTGAGCGTTTTTCATTGTTCTTTATTATCTAATCTGTTGACATTGTTAATACTTCTTTTTTAAAAAAGTTTTGTTGCTTGTCTTAGGTTTATAACATACATTTTTAGTTAATGCAATCCTTGTAACTTTAAATAATATTATACCACTTTATGTGTTAAGAATCTTAAAAAATATATGATAAAATTCTTATTGTATCTTTTGTGTTAATGTTATAAGATGTTCTTTTAATATGTCATAAGCATATGATACATTACTATTAATTATACTTTATGTAGTCAGTTATATTTCAAGCAATTAAAAATATGAAAAAAAGTTTATTTTACCATCATTTATTGTAGTTCCAATGTACTTCATTTGCTTGTGAACATTAAAGTTTTTGTATGGTATCATATTCTTTCTGTTGAAAACTTTTAACATCTCTCATAAAATTGATTTACTCACAATGAGTTCCCTCAGTTTTTCTCTGTGGAGACTTTATTTTGCTTCATTTTTGAAGGCTATATCACTGGGTATAAAACAGGGTTGAATTTTTGGCTTCAAAGATGTCAATTAGTTACATGTCTGTACTAACTCTTATGTTTATTCCTCTGTATGTAATTTTTCTTTTTTTCTCTGGCTACCTTCAAGATTTTCTCACAGTCTTTTTTTTTTTTTATGATACACTTATGTGTGATTTATTTGGTGTTTATCTTGTTCAATGTTTCCTTAGCTTCTTGTACTGTGGTTTGATATCTCTCATTAATTATGGAAAATTCTTGGTTATTTTTTCCTCAGATAGTTCTTCTGCCTTATACTTTCTTTCATTCCTCTTTCTGGGTTGCCAACTGTATATATTAGACCATTTATTATTAACCCACAGTGCTTGGATTTTCTGCAGTGTGTGTGCGTATGTGTGTGTGTGTGTGTGTGTGTGTGTGTGTGTGTGTTTATTTCTCTTCATGGTTTCCATTTCATGTTTCGATCTTCAAGTTCACTATTGTGTATTTAGCTGTACTGAGTCTACTTATAAGCCCATCAATTATAGTCTTAATCTTTGTTATTGTGTCTTTTTCATTTCTCACATTTCTATTTGATTCTTTTTTATAGGTTTCTTTTTTTCTACTTAATAAACCCATCTATTATTTCATGTTGTTCTCTTTCTTGTTAGAACATTTAACACATTAAATTTTACACTCCAAACTCTCTACCTGGAATGGTGATGATCAAATCCTTAATAACTGATAAAGTCTCTTCATTAACCAGTCAGAACAGCAGACACCCCATAAAGAATAGATGTCAATAGTAAAAAGCACATAGTGTGCCCATGCCTACCAACTGATATCAGCCTTCAAAGGATCTACCTTGATTAGTCATGTTTCTGTAAATATCATTTTGTATTAGTATTTTTAACAGATTTATTGAGATATAAATCTATACACCATAAAATTTACACTGTAAAATTTAATTGCACACAGCACTTTCTATCTTATGCTTTGCTGATTTGTGAATGTGTATTATCTTTACTTAAAAATAATTTACTTTTTAAAAAGAAATTTGTCTTCTTATCTTGTATGTTCCACAGTTACTCATCTCGTCCCTACATCTAGTAGATGTTCAGTAGCATAGCTTTATCCAATAAGTGAGTAAATAATGTGGATTTGTAAATATTCTTTTTTTTAAATATTCTTTTTTTTTAAAGATTTTATTTATTTATGTGACAGAGAGACAGGCAGCGAGAGAGGGAACACAGCAGGCGAGTGAGAGAGGAAGAAGCAGGCTCCCAGCAGAGGAGCCCGATGTGGGACTGGATCCCGGAACGCCGGGATCACGCCCTGAGCCGAAGGCAGACGCTTTAACGACTGTGCTACCCAGGCGCCCCCGATTCTTAAATATTCTTAATCTACTTGAGTGAATATTTACATTTCAAAAGCTGCAATATTCAGGGATCTGAATACATGAAAACAGAACCATCTAGAGCAATTAAAAAAAAAATCTTTATTTCCAAGTTTAGTAATGTAGTTCTACAAAGATTTTAATAAGTCTAGGAGCAGGATATTTCCATTCTAATAAAAGCAAAATGTTCAAAAATAAATACACACACACACATACACACATGTATATAGTATATATATACATATACGCATAGTATATAGTAAATATATAAGGTGTCCTGCATTACTCAGCTGAGAATTTGACTAAGCAAGATATATGCTCCTTCTAGTCCGTGTCTAAAATAGACTGTTTTAGACATTTTGATATATTACAAATCTCCTGGAAATGTCAATATTCCAACATAAACAATCTCAAGAATGCCATTTTGTTACCATGCCCACATAACAGGTGTTAAAAAATACCCCCAAATGCAGTACTAAGATAGAAGTTAGTATACTTTGCAGTTTAAAAATTTATTTTCTTCTCTTTACCAATTTTCTAAGGTAATTATAAGACTGAACTATTTTGTGTACACTCTTCTAAATCTAGGACACATTCTGTAATCTCCATAACTCTATTCTTAACAGTCCTTCTAGTTATAAGTCTGCTGTCAAGCATACTTTATTCCACTGAGACTGAAATCCTTTACACAATCTATGTTAAAAATAGTCATAAATCATCTAAAACACAGCTGTCTGTATTTTCAGTCAGGAATGACAAAAATACTCCAGATGTAGCTTATATTTTTATCTTTACCAAGTTAAAGAAAAATAAGGTTAATCAAAGCAAGTCAATGTAGTTTGTCTTCTGTGTCACTAAGTCTACAATTCTTTCATGTTTCTCCTTTCAGTATTTACTTCCTTCCATTATTCAGGTCTTCAATATTCTTCAGTCTTTATCATATCTCCTTTATCATACCTGCTAAGGATATAATATTATTTAAATGTTAGAGAAAATTAATTTTAAAGACCGTCATTTCCCCTTTGGTTATGTAGATATCCCTGAAGTCATGCCTGGCATAAATGCCCTATAGATGACAGCTTTAATCCTTTTGGAATCATGTTCCCCAATAGTGTAGAGGCCCTCATGAAAGAAAAGCTCTGAGGAGAATGAACTTTGGAACAGTTGGCCTTTAGCTCATTACTGAAAGCTACCAAACATATGGAAAGAGTCCTGTTATTTTTCATGGTTTTTTTCCAAGATCTGAAGCATGTCATTTCTTAAATCAACAAATACCATGTTAAGCACTGGTCCTTCATTTAGACTGCATCAGTGATTATGATAGACAAGGCCTCTATTGTTGTTTGGTTTACAAGGGTAGCAAGAAAATAAGTGTTATAAAAGTAAAAAAAAAAATGTGCAAGACTATTACTAATGAGTATTATATTGACGCCATTTCCTTGTGTCCCAACCCAATATAATGTAATGAATTGCCTTTATGAAGGACCCTCTACACCAGGGAAAAGCCTGGTTACTTTCCAGAAAACAGTTAAGCAAGTCCTTTCTATGAAGTTGACATTGTCAGTGAGCCTGCATAATGAGAGAAAGCCACGTAGTCCAACAGAGAAGAGTTTTCCTTTCAGAAGCTATGTCTCCAGGGACAGCAAAAACAAACACTTTTAAGGAGAATAAACTCAATGTATTAGAGAAACAATAAACAGGCCAGTGTGGCTCAAGCATAATGAACCCTGAGCAGGTTATAATAATGTATGTAAGGGGAACAAAGCAAGGGTGAAGATCTTCTAGGATTTTATAAACAAGAGAAGAACTTTGAATTTTTATTTTCTAAGTAAACAACTACTGGAATGTTTAAATTAGGAAAATAGCATAATTTCATTTACATTTTAAAATATCATTCAGATTAATTCATGGAAAATGTATTGCAGATATGGGAGTTGGAAACAGGAAGATCAGTTGGAAGGAGATTATATCCAGATCAGAGATGATGGCTTGACCTACAGTGAAGATGAAAGAAGGAAGAGGTATGAGATATATTTAAGATCTATCATAAGATGGATTTGATACCTTTGGAGTCAAATATATCTTGGCTTGAATATTTCTCTAAAACTGACTAGGTATGGGACTTTGATCTAGTCAAGTTTTCTGACATTCTATTCAGGCAACTGAGTAGTCATAAGCAGGATCAATGATAGATTGCAAAAATGATGACAAATTCTCCTCATCCCTGCACCTGTGCTCTGGTGGTGTGATTTTGAAGGTCTTCTTTTTATGAAATGAAGACTGTTGATCCATTCCTTGATTCTGGGTTGGCTATGCCACTTTTTATTGGCCAATAGAACATTGGCCAATGATGCAAGCAGAGACTAAAACGTTGTTACACAATGAGCTTTTCCCCCTACTTATGCTCTTTAAATCCCTGCCATCACCACCATGTGACAAAGCCCTGGCTGCTTCTTGTTTGATAGGCAACATGCGGTCCAGTCACTTCTATCATCACCAATTATAGTCAGCCAATCCAAGCAGCAGAGCCTTCCAACTACTGGCAGGTCACTGTAGTTACATAAGTGATCTTGGTTGAGACCAGCAGAACAACCCACCTGAGACCACGCCAAATCGTTAACACACAGAACATGAGCTAAATAAATGGTTGCTTTAAGCCACTAAATTTTGGGGTGGTTTGTTATAAAGCAATACATAACCGATACATAGTTAGAATTAGGGTTGGAGAGGATTAAAATCTAAATACAGTTTGTGAATGGAAACACTGAAAGCATAAAATTCTCCATGATAATTTATAATATGTATTAAAAGATGACAAAAAATCACTATATTTGTTTTGAAAGTCAAGGGAAATAATTGGGATTACAACAGAAAGAAATAAAGGCTATTTCTTTTTAAGAAAATGAAGGAATCTATACACCATGCAAGGGATCTTGAAATATATATTTTGGGGCCAGTGGTTCATAAACCTAATATATAGTTAGGTTAACTGGGGTTCCTTAAAGCACAATTCCAGTGTCCATCTTACACTTAAACTGAATTTGAAATTTTGCAGTAGTACAAAGTGTAGACACATACTGTAGAATGTCAACCTATACTATATAAACATATTAGAAATGTTATTTGCTCTGACTATTTAAATTTATAATAAAGCATTTTAGGTTTTAATGTCTTATTCTTAAAGTTATATGAATGAAACAGTATTGCCAGTCTTCTTTCCAATTGCAGAAAGAAAGATGTGTTTTGGCATGAACACTTTGTGGATTTCTCTGGAGATCTAGCTGTTAAGTAAAATTCTATTTCCGGTAGAATAGAATCCAAATTCCAGTAAACCAACTCATAAAATATATTTTACATTATAAATATTATTTAATTAGGTGTGCTTAATTCCTAAATATTGCATATATACATCAGAAACAGAAAGAATATTGTCTTTGGTTCTAGATCTAGACATTTCCTATTATTTTGGTTCTATCAAATCATTTTATCTGCTCTGTCTCTTCCCCCCCACACACTATAACATGGGAGTGTTGAATTAGGGTCTCTAAAGTACCTTTCCAAGATTCTATGATTAATGACACAGGTTCCTATCTTCAATTTCATATAATCCAACGTATACTAACCATTTAATTAACAGTACCACTACTCTCACATGAGTAATTCTTGTTTGCTTATGTAATTATGTACACATATGGGGACCAATTCATTAAGTCCCATTCTTCTTTGTGGCTGTAAGCAGTGAATGGCCCAGACATCAGTTTATACCATCTATTCAATATAAGCTTCTTCCCAATCAATATTATGTGGTCACTTGTCAGGAGAATGCAACCAAGAATGATCACCACAGGTGCACCTTCAATCCTGTTATTGATTTTCCATCTTTGATTTATAAAATATACCATGATTTCCAATTAATGCTATTCAGCTGTGTTTGATTGCTTCAATGTCTAAAGGGTTTCATTATTGATTTGTTTTAATGGCAAATCACATGTGGCATCCATTCTATGCTATGTGATTTTTTAGAACATGCGAATATATTTCTTGCATTCAGTTCTCTTTATTCTTATAATGGAACAAAAGGCTACAAAACCACTATCATTCACACATAACATTTTGATTATTGCATTGTTTGGTATTATTAAAAAAGGAAGAGATTAAATTACCCTGAGGGGAGGAGAAGTATGAAATAATACCAACCAACTGAGGTAGGCTTCTTAAAGGATGTGGTTTCTGAAAGTGATAATAGATGAGCCATGCACAGAGGCAAGTAGGGGACCAATTTCTGGATCCGACTTGAAGGCTCCAAAGACTCTAATCAAGATAAAAGAATCACTTCAATACTTTAGCTTACCACCTGGAATTCCCTTTCTTAACGTAACTTTTGTTTAAGACATTTTCTCAGAAAAAATTAAAATGTATCTTTCCAACCTATAAAAGATATCATATGAACTAATTCACACCTATTCTTTTACTAGCATGTATAAGTTAAATTTCTTAGCTGAAAATTCTGTTTGATTTAATGGTTGTCAAAATGGAGCAAAGAAACTCTATGAAGTAATGGCAATGCACACCGTTAGCTGTTCGGAGTAGAAATTTGGACTGGCAGTGTTCGGTCTATTAAGAAGTCGCCATTGAAGTCAGTGCAGCCAGTGGCAGCAAAGTGTGTGTGCAGATGCCTTTCTTATGACTGTGAATAAGTCTAAGGGTGCCAGAGCTCACTCTAGATTCTCCTCATGCTGCACCCTGCGCTCTCATGCTTAGATCCCATTCAGGGTCTCACTCAGAAGCTAAGATACAGCCGTAGCAACTGTTTTTAAGAAGTGCCACAAAAGACTCAGATTTGCACCAGAGTTTGAGGATCACTGACTTGGACTAATTATCCCTAGAGGAAAGTGACCCATGGAAAGCCAGACTCTGAGAGTCAGTAAAAATCGTGCTCTTTACTAACACAGCACCTTTCCATGATGTGCTTCAGAGAAGTCACGACAGCAGCAACCTTCAAACCACAGCACAAGGATTTTTAATAAGACTTTAAATGAATAATCAAAATGCAACTGGGGGCAGGTAATGGATATGAAGGAAAACAGATGTCGTTAAGAAGTAAATAATATAAGCTAGAAAAAAAAGAGGACAGTTTTTTGTTTTGTTTTGCTTTTAGGTTAAAAATATCATAAAAACCTGCACAAATGGAATTCATTTTCTATTCAAGACTATCTCAATTTACTTTTTTCTAGTTAGGAAAATAGGCTTTAAGATGATTGGGGCAATTATAATTTATGTGAAATAAATTAGTGTAATGTAATAATATAACAACAACCTGAATGCATCAATTGTTTGCCACTTTTTTGATGTCTTTGTTATTTTGTTTGCTTTACATGTTAGTATATCTGCAACAGAAATTTATCTAACACTAATTGTGTCCTGTTTTACAATGCTATCAGGCAGGTAGTTTTGATGCAGTTGCTAAAAATTTTCTGTTGATGCCTTCTGGTAGGATCAAGAAAGCACTAGAAAGAGAGAGTCTCAAATCAAATATACTAAATATTTTACAACAGCTATTGCCACCTCTTTACAGGCAAGCCAGGACCATAAAATATACTTCTAATTAATCCATTACAATTCCATTAGTATGTTTTTAACATTACTTATGTGAAAATTACTTAAGGCTGAGCCTTTCTGATAGCCCCTTTCAATTAAAAACCTGTCTTCAAATGGACCTAAAAGAAATCTTGAGTCAGAAATCTTGTTTTCGTCTATTTATCCTTTTCCAAGTTCTCAAAGTTTTTGGAAAAGGTGAGAACTTGCTTAATCATAAAAATCATTATAGAACACTTGATAAGAATATAGAATTTGAGGACCTTTCCCTGGAAATTCTGATATATATTTTGGGAGAAATTGATTTTTTAAAAAATGATCTGTAGGTGATTTTATAATTAGACAACCCTGATTGGATTTGTTTTTAAGTTTTCTAGTTGATATGGAGATGGGTGGCAGAGAAGGTTTTGAGGGGGGAAAGAAAGAAATATGTTTGGTAAAGATCTATATTGTTGTATCTCCCCCACGATAATTGACATTGGATATGGGGTATTAGGAATTGTGAAAACTTATAGAAACGGCTGGGCAGGTAAAGATGGGTATCAGTAATCTGATCCAGGTGTTGAGTGTGATAGTTCAGAACAGCTAGGCTATCCAGCCTCACTGCGTAAGGGATCTATCTTTTCCAGCTTCTAAATGGTTGATTCCCAACTATCCAAATCAGTTTGATGCTGGATGACAATAGGTATTCAGGTTAACTAAAGTGTTCAGGGGCCAGTGCAGTAGAGTAGACATTGCCTCTTCTAATTTTTCATATCCACCAGATAGCAAGTACTTTTATGACAAAGACTCTGTCACATTTACCACTAAGAATATTTGAGGAACCACATAAATACAGTCGACCCTTATTATTTGTGGATTCCATATTTGCAAATTTGCCTACTTCGAAAAATTTACTTGCAAAGCCAATACTCAAGGACCTTTGCCGTCATTCATGTGCAGAGTGGTAAAACATTGGGTTGTCCAGTGTGCCCATTCCACGCTGAGGTTGAACAAGGCAGTACTCTGCCTTCCTGTTTCAGCTCTCATATTATAAGCAGTGCCCTTTTCACAATCTAGTCGGTGCCAAATTTTTGCATATTTTTGCATTTTTGTTGGTCATTACACTGTTCAAAATAGCCCTCAAGAGTAGTGTGGAAGTGCTACGTAGTGTTGATAAGTGCAAATAAGCTGTGAGGTGCCTTACAAAGAAAATATATGTTAGGTAAGTTTTGCCCAGGCATGAATTACAGTGATGTTAGTTGTGAGTTCAATGTTAACGAATCAAAACAGTATAGGCATACCTTGGAGATACTGCAGTTTCCGTTCTAGACCACTGCAATAAAGTGAATATCATAATAAAGCCAAGCCAAATATTTTGTTTTTGTTTTCCCAGTGCATGTAAAAGTGAACTCACTATACCGTAGTCTAGTATACAGTAGCATCATGTCTTCAAAAACAATGTACACACTTTAATTAAAAAACACTTTGAAGCAAAAATATGCTAACCATCACCTGAGCATTCAGTGAGTCCTCATCACTGAACACAGATCACATAACATATAATAATAATAATGAAAGGTTTGAAATATTACAAGCATTACCAAAATGTGACACAGGAACATGAAGTGAGCAAATGCTGTTGGAAAAATGGTGTCAATAGACTGGCTTGGCCTCGGGTTGCCACAAATCTTCAATTTATAAAAAATGTAATTCTATGAAGAGCAATAAAGGGAAGCCCAATAAAATGAGATATGCCTGTGTACATTGGATAAAGTCCTATAGACAGAAATACACATAGAACAAGGTTACGTACTGATCAGTTGAAGACAGTGTGACTGGAATCTTGCAAGAACCTAACCCTCTATCCCCCCTAGGCCCCATGGTTCGGTATTTGCTAACTCAATGTTTGCGGTGACTTTACAGAACATAAATGAGAATCGACTCTATCTGTGGAGTATTAGTATTTGCAGTGATAGGAAGGGACAAGAAAAATAGATTCTGACCCAAATGAAGCAGTCTAAAACTTAGTTGTACAACTCTACCCTCCTCTCCCCAAATACCCAACCTCTATCAAGCAGGGTGTTTAAGTATAAGACCTCATTTTGAGGAGAGTCTAGTACCAGGTAATTCAGCGTTCTTTCCTCCGAGATAAAGATGAAAGCAAAAGTTCAGCCCTAAATTCTGAGCCAACATGAAAGGTAGAGAATGGGACCACTCAGTAGTTTTACAAAAACCTCAGGGTCAGCTCTAGAGTATTGAATCCAAGATGTAGGAAGTATGTCTTAACTTCAGTTTCTCCAAAGAAGGGAAGTCAAAGTGATGAGGCCCTGCTGTAAGTACACATTATGCTTGTATTATACATAGTTATCTATTACTATGTAACAAATTATTCCCCAATATAGCAACTTCTAACAAATATTTATTATCTCATAATTTCTGAGTCAGGAATTCTGGAACAGCCTAGGTGGATGGTTCTGGCTCAAGACCTCTTGCACGGTTACAGTCAAGTAAGACTTCAATCATCTCAGACTCAACCAAGGCTGAAGAATCAGCTTCTGAGTTCACTCAAGTTCTTGTTGGTAAGCTTCCACTCTGCTGATTATTGGACCAAGGGCACCATCCTTCATCACATGGTCCTTTCCACAGGCTGTCTGAGTGTTCTTATGATGTAACAGCTTGCCTCCTTGAGAGCAAGTAACCACACACACACACACACATGACACACACACACACACACACACATATACAGAATCAAGATAGAAGCAATAGTCTTTAGAATCAAAACTTGGCAATGATACACCCATCCCTTCTGCCATATTCTGTTGATCTCACAAGCTCTGGTACAATCTAGGAAGAAATTACACAAAAGTTAGAATACCAGGGGTGAGGATGAATGGGTAGTATCTCTGAGGCTGACTGCTACAATGCACTTTTGTGAAAGTTTCACAACTTCAGCTAAACCTGAAGGGGGGATGGGAACCACTGGTGGGAAAATGTACTAACAAATAAAGGAGAGAGGGTAATATCAGATACATAGCATAGAAATAGGATGGAGAGGACCTCTATTGACAAATTTTTTAGTCAGTGACCAGATGAGCCTGAGGAAATTTTTTGCCTGCAATAGTGGTTGAAATGGGAGAAGGAAGACCGAAAAAGTGAAGAAAAATAGATAACATTAGTACTTGGCATAGGGAAAATCTGATTCATGGAGAATCACTGGCCTTGCCAAGCCCGGTTAAAAACAAAAACGAAAACAAAAGCAAAAATCCCCACAAAAAACAGAGGTTGTTTTTTAAGTCACTGAGTAAATGGGTTTAAAATTCTAAGTGATTGAAATCAGTGATACAAGATTTTTAGTCAAATGCATCTACCTTTATTCAAGAAAACACTATATAATCAAATATTTACCCAAACCAGTTACCCAACTCTTAAATGAAGATGTTTCTTTTCTAATTTCTGGACTCTTGCATAGGTCTGAACAGACATTTGTACTGTTCCTTGTGCTTGGAGAGAAGGACTACAGGATGTTTTTTACTTTGACAGAGCACATTGGACATTATTTGGCTCCCACTTCCTTACCTGAAATTCCCCGCTTCTCCCTTTTATACCAGAGATGCTATCCAATTATGTTTTCCTTTCTCATTTGGGACTTTGAAGAGGTATTTTCTAAATTCTCTTACACAGCTATTACAAAATAACCAGATAAAAAATGTAACCTATAAAGACCTAGAAAATACCCAATGCTTATTTCCACTGGCTCATGTGTTATAACTTACAGTTCTCTGGGGTATTAAATAGCCTTGCTCCACTATGGTTTCCTAGGTTGTTTTCCAAATTCATGTTCATAAGGAAGCAATGCAACTTGCAAATGGCAAAGAAGCCTCCCCACCCCCCACCGATTCTATAAGACTGTCTACTATTACTACATGGCAAGCACTATGCTAAGTGATAGGTAAATATTCATATGCATGACAACAGTACCAAGGAAGTATAATTGGTATAATTTGCCAAGGACATACATAGATTTACAGCCTTGGCTTGAAACATTGTTTGAAACATCTCTGTAATGTCACCTGGGGGATGGTGGCAGTTTGCTCTGCTGCCACTCATTATAGTTATATCTTTGGGAAGAAGTCAGTCTTTCTCTCTCTCATCCACCACAGGATTGGAAGATTTTGGTCAGAAACAACTTTGCTCTCTCTTTCACCGCATACTAGTGTATAGTAGGGGATCCACAAATATTGAGTAATTGCCACAAACCTTCTCTTCCCTGTCATAATACTAATTGCCTCCAGTGGTGTTCAGTTCAAATCAATTCGATTCAACAAACATGTATTGACAACTTCTCATTCTGCTGGCATGAAACCAGTTATAACTTGTGCTTTCCGCCCCATGGCAAATTCTATAATATTTCCCCAGATTGAAAGTCAAACAGTATCAGATCCCTTTGCCAGTATCAGTAGGAGCCAAGTTGGAATTAGCAGCAACAATGAGAGCATCCCTGAGATCAAGAAAACATTGCTTTCTCTGAGCTGAGGTTTCTACTTCTGTCATTCTTTCACCTCCCTACTTGTCCAGGCAAACATAACTAAGCCAAGACACTAAATTGGCTAAAACGGCAGCTTCTGGCCAGAATCTGGGGAAATGTCACCATCACATGAGAGTTGATACCACTTATATGGCGAGATCTCTGATAATTTACTATTTTTACTAGGTTTTTCTTTAGTAATTTGTACTCTTGGACAGGACTTATGTATGCAAGTAAGTACATTCATGCTCAGAAATAATGAGTCTGAAAGTTTGGCCATTGGTTATCCTGATGATGCTACCTTTTGAAAATTTTTCTTCTGAAATTGCTTTCAGAATCAGTTAGAGAGCCACAAATAAAGAGAGTAAGCCAGGCACATCCTTTTTCCTTGCTCAGGTACCACAGTTAATTTATTTTTCTTGCTGAATATTGCCATGCATGATACTCAACCTTCCTCAACCTCCTGGGCTCATTAAAGAAAATTTGGTGATTAAAAAACAACAATAACAACAACAAAACTGTTTTCAAAAGATGTAGGCTTTGGAATTTCATTGTGCACGTTTTAGTGCATGGATATCTCTTAACCGTTCATCCCCCATAAATATAGCTGGTGTTACTAGGAGAAACAGAAGAGGTTAGAGTTTATTCAGGCACTATACAGGTAAAAAAAAAAACAAAAAACTAAGCATAGAATTGAGAGAAAAATTAGAGAAAATGAAAATTTAGTCATGTTAGCACAAATCAGTAAATACCAAAAGCTATAAACTCATGATTCTTAGGATCAGTATGACTCGATCTACCAAATCCTTGACTGGCTCCGGATCTTAAGAAAACACTCATTCTGCACTGGGGTTAGAGCAGGGGAGAAACAGAGATCACTTTTCAGGGACTGAAGAAAAGATGACCCTGTGCCGGTGACAGGTTAGACATGTCAATACGAGGCTAGTTGGTACAAACATGGAAGTCACTGGAAGACTACTGATGCACAGATAAGGTCAAAGTGATACAGGGCCCCTCTGCAGTGGTGACTAGCAAGTCATGGCAGAACAGATGGGATGCACTGTAGGACGGCACCCAGAGCAAATCCTTTTGGCCCTGTTCTCTCCTTCTGTGTTTGTAACCAGTGTGACCACACCACCCTATTTACACCGCTGCTTGAAGCTGATATTTCCTTTCCATTCCCAGCATCACTGCCTGTCACATCCGGGCTGGATAACTGTAATCTCCTCTCCCCTTGAGTTCCTAGTGTGAACAGATGCTGTGATACCTCAAATTGTTATCTGTTACAATAAGAAAAAAATATAGTTTAGGAAATACACTTTGCTACAGGAAAATAAATTCCAAGTCCCTCTCTTTATCAGCTGAAGAACCATATGAAAGCTGGGCCCATGAGTGAGTCCTACTTGAGAAGATCTGTGATAATCCACAACCTCGTACATGAGGGCCTGGCAAATAGTCTTAATCATGGAAAGAAGAGAAATACATAGAGTCCGTACAGAAATGTTCACAAGGACACTCAGTTGGTAGGGGGTGGGGGATAAAAAGAAGTCATATTCAGAAAATACTGGGCTTCTACCATCTGCATAGAGGAACATCAATATGAAATATGCCTGCCATCAAGAAGTAGTCACTTGGGTTGAAAAACATTTTTTTTAAAGTTCAAAGTGACATATTATTTCAGCTAATAGATAATGAGAATTTTATCAGGAAAAGTCTAGAAAAAAAGAGTAGATTTTGACTTCTTCAGTTGCCGAAGGACAAGGCAGTTTCAAAATAAGGCAATAGCAACCAAAATACCTGAGTGCTATATGGATCTATTTTTAAAGAAAAATCTCTCAGTCACCTTGTATTTGTTTTCCCATAGCAGGGAATGATCTGGGCTGGCTCTGATATAAGAATGAGATGTGTGGAAGAGACAAGAAAGTAAATAGATGGTAACCTAAAAACAAAGGAATGAATTAGGAAAGAAAAAAAAAAGAACTTTTGCAAGACCGCTGCGTGGTTAAATGTTACAAAATGCAGCATACATTGTTTCTACATCCTTTTGGAAATGCCATGCAGCAAATTAAAATCCCAAGAAATCTTAGTTAAAAAGGCCAAAATGCTCTTTGAATGCAACATATTTTTCAAACTTACAGCAGAATCATTTTTCTCTTTTTCTGTCTATTTATAACCAATGAAATTAATTTATGCAGAGCATACATTTTACGTACAATACTCCTGTAGTTGTTAAGAGCAAAGGTTTGCTGTCAGTCAGCAGAGAGTCAAAATCCCAGGCCTGCCACTTATTAGCAGTTTGACCTGAGAAAGTTACAAAGTCTCAAACCTTTGATCCTTTTCTTTCAAAGGGTAAAAGTAGCATCCACGTTGGGTGGATGAGAAGGGTGCTGAGCTCAGTTACTGTTACAATGAACACTGACTATTGCATTAATAACACGTGAAGTGCTTAATATTATGTTCATTAAAAGGTGTAGGAAAGTCTTGCAGAAGCATGACTTTCTGGAAATCATCCTACTTGTACACCTGCGTGGAACCGTAATAAGGAAGTCTAGACAGTCTGCTGCAAGACATTGAGAAAGAAGTTGCTTGCGTGCTCTAGTCTATTTCATAGAACTCGCTACCACTCCCACCCTCAGATTTTCATGTTTCCTTCTCTGCTTTGTAACATACTCCTGTAGAAATTCTTCCTTAGAGTTTCTACATTGACCCCCTCCCCCAACAGCCCAACTCTTTATTTTCTTTCTTTCTTTCTTTCTTTCTTTCTTTCTTTCTTTCTTTCTTTCTTTCTTTCTTTCTTTCTTTCTTTCTTTCTTCCTTCCTTCCTTCCTTCCTTCCTTCCTTCCTTCCTTCCTTCCTTCCTTCCTTTTTAAAGATTTTATTTATTTATGTGACAGAGAGACAGCCAGCGAGAGAGGGAACACAGCAGGGGAGTGGGAGAGGAAGAAGCAGGCTCCCAGCGGAGGAGTCTGATGTGGGGCTCGATCCCATAACGCCGGGATCACGCCCTGAGCCAAAGGCAGATGCTTAATGACGGCGCTACCCAGGCCCCCCAGCCCAACACTTTCAATCACACTTCTACCATGCACCAGCCACTGTTTTCACAACACTGAAGACAAAAGCAATGAAGAATGGAACTATTTTAAATCCTCCCAATCTGCCCTCTCTGGGGACCAGTGCACTGGAGCCCTTTGCTAGATCCAGGACCCTCTGGCATCCAAGGCAGCCCTTGTGTTGTTGCTCCTGAATGTTGGGAAAGCTATTTCGTGTGTGTGAGCTGTAGATTTCTCACATACAATACCGGGCTGTGTATGCTCATCTTTCAGATTCATAACAAACTCCCCTCTGCTTCTCTTCTTAGGAAAATAGCTGTTTTTCCTTAAAAACTGGTGCCCCAATTACTGACCAGAGACTCCAGATCTCAAAATTCTATATTTAGAATATGAAATTAATTTTTAATCATAATTTTAAAAAATGTATATAGCTGTCTCTGTATGATGACAGGATGTATTTGTGGACACCAAGGACTGCTTTGTCTTTTTGAACTTTAAGCTTATGAAAAGCAGGTCAGTGATTGCTTTTCTTTGAATTTCACAGCACCTGAGCCAACATCCTATATTTTGGGGAGTCTTTGAAAAAGGTATGGGAAAATTAGCAAAAGAGTGACTATCAAGTAGGGTCTTGAAAGTTCAAAACATTTTTGGCATTTTTTTTTCTATTTATCCTGCCATAAAGCTCTTATCTCATATTAAAAGTTGAGATAATATAATAAAGAAGATTCAAAATTGTAATTCAAATTTTATCATGGTAAAGGTTCTAAATACATCAAATAAACTATATGTTATTACTTTTAGAATAGATTTAAGAATACATTTAGAATATGTTTTAAAATATAGTCCAGCCTTAGGTTTCTTAAAAAAATAATCTTGCTTCTGTCATTGCCCATAATAAATATAATTTCACTTTTAATTGTGAATTAAAATAACTTTTTTCCAGTAAAATAATTACGTATTCATTTAATTCTTAGGTGTGTAAAATTCATGAATTATTTGATTAAAGACATTGGAAGGTGCTGAAAAAATGTGAGGATAACAGTAATCATAGCATGAGCACTCAGATGTTGACGTTACACTGCACTTACTCAATATACACGTATGCTACAAAATGTCAATGTTTATAGTAATATTCAGAAAAAAACATTACATTTCTGAATTCCTCCTCCGTAAAAAAATTGTTGTGTTATCATAAAATGAATATGTGTTATAATAACAAAACTATCACAGTGTAACCCTTGCTCAGAAGAATGTTTAATTTGTACCAAATAACTCTCTCCCTTAAGAGATGGGAGAAATCTAGAGAGCCAAACCAAACTGCTACTTCTACAGATTAAACCCAGAGAGGCTGCCTAGGACCCCTGGGAACCAGGGGATTTGAAGCTGGCGTCTCTGTCTCTTACCTTCATCATCTATCTACATGCTATATTTTCCTGCATTCTTTGCGATTTAAACTTTCTACCTGCAAATATATCTGTTCAATTCCTGAAATAATATTTTAGATCATACAGTTCCCTATGCTTTAGGTTTCCATTTACAAAACTCTTAAAAAGCAACATATTTCTCAGTCAGCATTCACCATTGGTAGAACTCATAATACTTCCCATTTAAATACAAACTCTGTAATAGCCAAAATATTTATTATAGAAAAACCACTTTCTACTCTGCTATTATATTTATACATTGAGGTTTTTCTCTTCAGGCAAAAAGAGCTAACAATTCTGATAGAGAGAATGCAATTTAAAGACCATTTAAAGTGATTTAACATTTTTTTTAATGTTCAGTTTAAATATGAAGGAGAAAAACTCATTCCCCCAACCAATATTTTAATTAGGGCAAATTGCGAATTTTGTTCCAGCTATTAGGGAAGAAGTTCCTGTAAATTGATAATCATGTTCAAAAACTTTCTGTTTGCAAAATAAAATATGTCATTGTATGTAGTCTAGAACATGGGCTAAATTCACTAAAACAGCATCTCTCTATCTCTCCTTTCTGCCTCTCTCCGTCTGTCCCTTTTTAGTGGCTACTCATCAGCTGTTGTGAGCCGATCATGTACAAGGTGTGCATGAGATGATGTCCTTTGGTTTTGCAATGAAATGAATTCCCTCCGTGACTCTCAACAGTCTACTGTAGACTGGCAGCTTGCCATCTGGAAAAACTGACACTTGGCTCCCCTGGGCCCGCCGAGCAGCATTGCTGCAAGATAGCATTAGCAGCTGAAGAAGATGGAAATGGCAAGCACAAACTACTTGACACAAATAAAATGGCACAGCTAGTCTGCCTTTAAAGTACAAGACGGGAAGAAAACAAAAACCAAAACCAGGACTTTTGGCCTTTCAAAAGAGTTTTATTTTAACATCTTTACTCAAAAAAGACACATTAGGGGCGCCTGGGTGGCTCAGCTCGTTGAACATCTGCCTTCGGCTCGGGTCATGATCCCAGGGTCTGGGATCAAGTCCCAGATCAAGCTCCCTGCTCAGTGGGGAGCCTGCTTCTCCCTCTGCCTGCCGCTCCCCCTGCTTGTGTTCTCTCTCTCCCCCTCTGGCATATAAATAAATAAAATCTTAAAATTGAAAAAAAAAAAAAGACACATTAGAATTCAAGAAAGAGTGAAACTAGTTACTTTTTACTGACTTGCTTAAAGAAACAGAGTAGCTTATTAATAAGGACTAATGAAGCTAACCAGTGTAGGTACAGTACGGCATATTTGTACCACAAACAGCAAAGACATAAGCACTTAATTGGATTCATGGATTGATCGACTTTATACAGTGGGGTTTTTTAAATCTTTTATACTTCCAAACAAGTTTTAATTTTTCATGAACTGTTTCCTTAAAGATAAAAATGTAACCTCTTTTTAAAATAACAATTTGCTTATGCTTAAAATATGCAATGTAACTATTGTTTATACTGTTAAAATTAATCCAACTGCCAATTTGATTAAATACTCACTGTGAAAAAGGCACAGTATTATAATATATGGAATGCTATATTATATCTAGGTGTAGAGTCTGTACTTCATATTGGGGCCCCAATGTTAAAAGCATGTTGTTGTTGTTTTTAAAGATTTTACTTACTTATTTGAGAGAGAGAGTGCATGAGTGAGCAAGGGTTGGGGGGTGCAGAGGAAGAGGGAGAAGCAGGCTCCGGGCGGAGCAGGGAGCCCAACATGGGCTCGATCCAAGGACTCTGAGATCATGACCTGAGCCAAACGTAGATGCTTAACTGAATGGACTACCCAGGCACCCCAAAAGCATATCGCTGTTTTATAATTCTTTAAAATGTACAAGCCATTTAATGATATCTAGTTCTTATTAAGTGCTTGTGATATCCTAAATGCTTAAAATTGACTACTTTAACTTCCCTCATGATCCTATGAAATTTTTTTTTAAAGATTTTATTTATTCATTTGACAGAGACAGCCAGCGAGAGAGAGAACACAAGCAGGGGGAGTGGGAGAGGAAGAAGCAGGCTCATAGTGGAGGAGCCTGATGTGGGATTCGATCCCAGAATGCCGGGATCACGCCCTGAGCTGAAGGCAGATGCTTAATGACTGCGCTACCCAGGCGCCCCGATCCTATGAAATTTTAAGCAGTATGTGTACTAAGCTAAACAACTGTCCGAGGATACTTATGGAATAGGCAGAAACCGGAATCTGCCAGGTAGTTTGACCCTGACACACATACACTCTCTCCCCCAGCTGACCCCTGCCTGTATATAATATATACATAATTGAATGCCTGCTGTGTACTTTCCCATGCACTCCTTCTCCCTGGTTATTACTGTAATAAATGCAGAAGAAAATATCAAATTAAGAGCTACAAATACAAAAGCACCCCAATCTCCAAGAAGTAGCACATTCTAAGATTATATTTTACACCAAAAAATCTAATTATAATTTTTCAATCTACCGTGTACTCCAGTAATTTTGTCAGGTAAAGCTTATGAGCTTGTGCTTACTTTGGAATTCACTTTTACTAATACTAATATTTTACTTTCATCTTTAAACCATTTATAACAATAACTTTGTACAACAAAAGGGAAGCAGTCCTTGTTCCAAATAACATCACTGCAATTTGTATTAAATAATAACATAAATGATGGGTACATTCAGAAACGCAGGGAACTCTAATATTTCTTCCTTTCTGGAGAACTCCTTTATTCTCCTCCATAGGAGTTATGTGTCATAGTTTAAAGAATATTTATATATATGACCAGTATTATTTCCAAATCCCACCTAGGAGCTAGTGAAAATACCACTGCTAAGTAAAGATTAATTGATGAAGTGCGATACCTCTCAAGTTCTAATTCAGTGATCTGTAGCCTTGGCTTCATTAATATGACCTGGGGAGCTATTAGAATCTCAAGACACAGGCCATACCTCATTTCAATTATATCAGAATCTGTGGGGGTGGGGCATAACTTTTTAAACCTTCCCAGGTTGATTCCCAACATACAATCAAGATTGAGAACACTTATCTAATTCGACTTAATTTTGCTCACTATGTTTCCCCAACACTATCTTAATTAGGCAATTATTTCCAGGTTCCTATGTTCAGAAAAAAGAAGCAAATAAGCAATAAGCCCCCAGGTAGCAGAGGTATCAGTACTTGGAAAAGTAAGATGTTTGTGAAAATCAACTGTATCTATAAAGTGATTGGCTTAAGTGCTCAAATTAGGATTCTAGATACACTGGATTTTTTTTTTTTTTTTTTTTTTTTTTAGCATTTTATAAAGTAGCAAAGTAGCTTACTTGGAAATTTCAGATTGATGCTTGAATTTTTTTGTTTATTGATATGTAATGTGTATATGAGTGTATGTATGTATATATATGCTATATATTCTTAACATGAATTTTACATACCAAGTCAATAAGTATATTTTATGTGCTTAATGTTAAGCTTCCAGAAAGTAAAAAAAACAAAAACAAAACAACGAATCTTTGAGCACTCGTGTAGCGGCAGTAATCACTGAAGCATACCTCTTACTTTTAGATTAACTCAATATAGAACAATTTTTTTTAAGAAGGGGCTTAAAATTTGATAGGAGAACACTAATGAAGAGAGAATAAAGGAAGAGAGGATTTGGGAATGTGTTAAAAAAACAAATATAAAACTACATCCTGCTTCCTTGCATGTTTTATCATATTACTTCTGTCCCGAGATCACCATTTCTGTTCATTTTCAGAAATGGTTCAGATAAAGAGTAAGAAATAGTTATTAGAACTTTGACTCAGTGAAAAGTCTAAGACAAGAAATCCCTTATTTTTAGCCTCATGGATTTCTGCTAGGACTAGAGTATAAGAAAACAGGATACTGGGGCACTTGGGTGGCTCAGTCAGCTAAGTGTCTGCCTTCCGCTCAGGTCATGATTCCAGGGTCTTGGGATGGAGCCCCATGAAGGGGGGTGGGGAGAGGTCCTTGCTCAGCAGAGAACCTGCTTCTCCCTCTTCCTCTGCCTTTCCCCCTGCTCGTGCTCTCTCTCTCTCTCAAATAAATGAATAAAATATTTAAAAAAAAAAAAAGAAAAGAAAAAAAGAATATTGTGGGCTAGTGCATTTTTTGTATTATGAAAGTTTTAATCTCAGAGATTCCTCAGAGTTCTTTCTGTCTAGTCTACTAGATTCATGCTTAAGGGGCTTTCCCCAGTTCACCTCTTTCTGACCCCATCTTAGTTCATATTTGACCTTCTATGGGCAATGGTCATCAATCCCCAACAGGAGGTGTCCCCATGCCTGGGTATCACACAGGCTGCAGAAAGATGGGTTGATCAAAGGTCATGTGGACGTGATCCAAGAGACATCCTTCCAGATCTGTTCCATTTAAGCTCTTATTTCTCCTTCAAACAGCTTCCCCTAGTAGAGTGGTATAAATGCTCATGCCTAGAATAGAAATCACACACTTGAATATAATCAGGTTTCCTTTTCCCTGCGGATAGAATAAGCCTGAACTTGGCCAGAGTTCTGAGCGTACTGCTGATAGTATCTACCTTAGCTATTAGTCACTTTTCTTTGCTAACATATATTGGCAATAAAGGCAGGAAAATAACCCAAATTAGTCAGATATACCTTTATTTAATGCAAACAACAAAATCAGAAAACATTTAAGAAAGGTAAGTCCTCTCTTTCTTACTTGAGCAATTCATTATGAACCCTTGTTCTTTTAACATAGTTTCTAACTTCAATCAGTTTCAACTCAAAAATATAAGTTGAAAAATACAGCGTGCTAGAAGACAAGTATGAATAATACTACTAATTATTTTTTAACACCTGCCCTTGAGGAGCTTCCAGTATAGTCATGCACAAATAATCGTATGCCACGGTATAATGGGAAATTGAAAACAGTTTAAAAGCAGTAAAATTTTAAAGACAAGGACTATTAAATGAACTGTCTGCAAGGATCAGTGGGTTTAAACATCATGCCTTGGCTAACCTCCTGAATTCTCAAAGGAACGCTGAGGATGTAGAATCTAGGTAGGCTCTATTTTTCTCAAGCCCCAAACTCTTCATCTAACATGAACAGAGAAAGCTTTCTCCATAAAAGTTGAATGTGCTTTATAAGTTAAGTGGCAGACAATCTATGAGGCTGTCACTGGGAAGCCTAGGTTCTTTCTGTAAGCACATCATTTATTAATTTCCTACCCAAATGTCTGTCTTTCCTTCCTTATTGCAAGATGACATAGGCCAAATATCTCCTTCCTTATCAACAAATCAATAGACATTTAGCCTGGGATGGGATCACCAAAGGAAAAAGGTACTTCAGTTTTTAGACAATTTAATCTGGGAGAAAATCCTAACTTTTCAGTAATGTTTTCTTGTCAACCACTCACTAGCAACATTCAAAGTCTGATTAAATTTTGGAGGTAGAGATATGTATTTTTTTTAGAACTTGAATCTAGAATTAACTCGTGACTTACCAAAATGTACTTAAATGTCTTTTTGCTAAAGGAAGGAAAATATGTTAGATGAAAACAAGCAAAACAAGCCTAGCTTATATGAAGAGTCTGGCTCTGTCAATTCTTTAAGTCCGTAGTTAAGTATGTTGAGATTACGTTAAGAGGTTAATAATTTGTAAAATTATTTGTAAAAAGGATTGGAGAATGAGTAATACTGATGAAACAGATTCCAGTCTGAACGTAAAAGTCATCTTACCTCAAGAGAGGTAGGTAAGCGGGGGGAAGCCAAAGGTAGCCACAACTGAAAACTGTCCTTACACTAACTTTTTTTTTTTTTTTAAGATTTTATTTATCCATTCAACAGAGAGAGAGACAGCCAGCGAGAGAGGGAACACAAGCAGGGGGAGTGGGAGAGGAAGAAGCAGGCTCATAGCAGAAGAGCCTGATGTGGGGCTTGATCCCATAACGCCGGGATCACGCCCTGAGCCGAAGGCAGACGCTTAACCGCTGTGCCACCCAGGCGCCCCCTTACACTAACTTTAAAGGCTCAGAAAAGGATGACACAAAATATTGCACGAAGTTATCCAAACTGCATTTGCTTATTAAACTATCCTTACAAACTTATTCCCCTGGAAAATACATCTATCCCAAATATTAATTAGGAAATTCACGTAGTGTGAGTACAAATGTGATAAAACACACTGGGACTGAGGTAGCTGTTTCACATAGGAAAACAGAGTTAAGAGGTCTATGTGGCTCTGAAGGACGTCTGATGATTTGGGGGAGCCTCTCCTGCACTTGACCCCCATGCACACTTACACATGGGCAAATAGAGCTTCCCTGATCAGCCTTACAGCATATCCTTGAATACTCACAGTGGCTACAGCTCCCAAGGGTTCCGAGAGTAATGGCTCAAGCTGTATAGCTCAAGTAATAGAAGCCACTCACCACTTGCAACACAAGCAGCAAGGAGCCCTCTTGTTTTTATATCATCCCTTCACGTAACCAGCAGCCTTAATGGGCATGCATCGTGCCGTTTCAGCAGCCATCCCGTGTCTTCCCCATTCCGTATTTGATGCGTGTGAACTCCTCCATAATCGCAAGTAGCCAACGGCAGGACCTGTCACACAAGCAGCGTAACTGTGTGTATTTGAGTGAATATTACAGTGGTCCATTTTTTTGTCCAGTGACAGAACACTTATGATGAATATTTCTGAAATGACATATGAAATGACAAGGGATGAAAATCCCCAAGTCAGAGATCATAGTTCCTGGGGTCTCCAGAGCCGCATTGTTGTTAGTAAAACTGACTGTGTGCAAAGATGTTGCAACATGGACAGCCCCCAGATCAATTTATCATCACAGGCCATGAAACTCACTTGTGGCAAAATCAATACAGACTTTCAGGCTTCCTAATAAAGAATCAGAGAAAATTTTATTTACTCTTTAACTTTGCAAATGTTACCTTTAAATCCAACGAGGAAGACTATATGTTGGAACTTTCCTATAAAGTTGAACAAAAATAAAAATAGTGTCCATGTTCTATTAAAGAAGTAATCTAGGATGTTTTCAGGGCCTGGAAACTCACCATTTCAGTCTAATATTTTGACAGAGAAAGAAAAATAGGGTTTATAATGATAAAGCAATCCTGATAGGTTAAAAATTGTACCAGAATAGAAAAGATCTGAAAAGTAGCATTTATACAAAAATAATATTGTGTTGTTATTTCACACTCATGAATTTCAAGTATCTTAACCACTGCTAAATAATTTATTATATAAAGTCCAAGGAAAATATAGGGTGGGGAGTTGTGATTTCTGAGAGAAGCCTGTCATTATAACAGTTTGGTTAAATAATAACACAAACTAACAATATATACTTGAGTCAACATTTACTCTTCCAGGCACTGTGCTAAGAGCCGTATGTATATTTATAAATTAATCTTTATAGTAATCAGTGAAGTAGACACTCTTAATATCTTCATTTTACAAAAAAAGTAATTAATTGAAGGAAAACAGAAATAAATAATGGCACAAGGATTCAAAGCTATTTAGCAGTTGAGCTAAAGTAAAAACCCAGGAAAAGTAACTCCAGAGCAGGTGTTATTAAGCACTACGATAATGCAGATGGAAGTCTTTTTCCCCCCAGTCAGCTGTAAGAGTTTTGTGTCTAAACTCAATAATTTTGGGGAAATTACCTATAAGATGGACAGATCTTTGTCTAATGGCATTTGATATCACTGTTAAAATTACTACTATATCCATAATCATACTATGTGTTAGCTTTGTGAACTCCTTGAAATTGCTCAAGTGTTAATGAAATTAATGAGAAGATTCTCTAAGGAAAAAAAAAATTGTTTCTAGGATATTCACTATCATCGACTTCTCTAATTCCAGAAATACTCCAAAGTGTTCTTATCCAAGCCTTGGTAGTTATACGTCCCAAAATTAATTCCAGTGGATATTAGCTAAAAAATGAAAGATAATACCAATTTGCTTTAATTTTGTCTTGGCATTCACACACACACACACACACACACACACACACACACACACACACATCGAATCTAAATTCTGGGGTTGATCTGGCAATGCTACATAAGTTCCACTCCTCAAATTAATCTAATATTGATTTACTCTTATATTGCTGCCCCTTTCACTTTGAAGCTTACAATGTAATTGTACTTGTTTACTAAATTAAAAACAGTTTTCACAGAGGCAATGTTTAGAAAACAGATGGATTCATCTCATACAAAAAGCACTTCAAATTTATTCTGACACTCTCTACAGAATGAAAGAACACAACATAAAATTCATAGTATTCTATGTAAAAATAAATCAACACATTTCCTACAAGACATCAGCCTGGATTTTGTAGTCAGAGAATTTCCACAGAGCAAATCACTTTTGCCATTCTGACAAGTGTTTTAGGGGTGTTGGAGGAATACTGTATCAGTTTCCTAACTGGACATATTACTATATTCAGAGATATTCAGAGGTCTAGTTTTCTGCTTAGTGCTACTCAAAATTTTGTAAGAATTCAAGCATTGGATGTTGGTCCAATAGAAAAAAAAGAATGATGTTTTAAATATAGCTTGCTAGTAACATGTGGAAACAAAAGAATACCACTAAACTGCAATCAAATTGCTATCTTTTGTTTTATAAAACAAGGCTATAGCTGAATGGAATTTAAGATCCTAAAGTCAAGAATATAATTACTCTGAACAAGTTTGAGGAACAGAAATTTGCAAACTTGCTGGATTAAGATGTTTTCCATATATACAATGGAATATTACTCAGCCATCAGAAAGAACGATTACCCAACATTTCCAGCAACATTGAGGGGACTGGAGGAGATTATGCTAAGTGAAATAAGTCAAGCAGAGAAAGACAATCATCATATGGTTTCACTCATTTATGGAACATAAGAAATAGCAGGGAGATCGGTAGGAGAAGGAAGGGAAGAATGAAAGGGTGGTAAAAAGAAAGGGGAAGAAACCACGAGCGACTATGGACTCTGGGAAACAAACTGAGGGCTTCAGAAGGAAGGGGGGTGGGAGACTGGGATAGGCCAGTGATGGGTATTAAGGAGGGCACGTATTGCATGGAGCACTGGGTGGTACACACAAACAATGAATCATGGAACACTACATCAAAAACTAAGGATGTACTGTATGGTGACTAACATAACATAATAAAAAATTTTTTAAAAATTTTAAAAAATAAATTAAAATTAAAAAACAAAACAAAACAAAAACAAATCCCAGTTCTTTTAAAGAGGACAAAATTCAGCCACAAGTTTAAGGTTCCTTTTTGTTTCTGTTTTTGCTTTTTCAGTAAATTTCAAAAGTCCATATGCAGTATATACGTAGAATGAATGCACTGGGGTACGACTTCTTTCAGTATGGACATTAACAACAAGGTTCTTTTTTTTTTTTTAAGATTTTATTCATTTATTAACAGAGACAGAGACAACCAGCGAGAGAGGGAACACAAGCAGGAGGAGTGGGAGAGGAAGAAGCAGGCTCCCAGCAGAGGAGCCCGACGTGGGGCTCGATCCCAGGACTCCGGGATCACGCCCTGAGCTGAAGGCAGACGCCCAACGACTGAGCCACCCAGTCACCCCAGAAACAACAAGGTTCTGACAACTATGAAGAAAAATATATCTTCTCTCCGTATAAAAGAATCCCAACCTGTTATTGAGAACCTTGATAACAAACACATGTTTTTGCATTTTCCACTTACAATATATATTTTTTATATTTTAAAATATATTGTAGAATAATTGAGTAAAAGAGTACCTTTACTTACTCCTTTAGTAAATGTAAGCAGATGTACATTGATGTTTATTTGCTTTTTTTTTCCTCCTAGAACCTCAGGTCAAGTGTTCTTGACAGCTCATCCACAGATCCCCACTGGTAAGGCAGCATGAAGACTGCTGTGTTATTTCATTTCAGAATTTCTTCCTGCAGTAATATACCAGTACCAGCTGGGGATCATGTATGCAGTATCTGCCTCCTCCCATCGTCTACTGAGGATGGCTTCAACTCTCTTCAGAGAAAATTTATCTCCACTTTTCCCAGTAAGAAAGCCCACTTCTTTTGCCCATGTTCACAGATTATTGTTAAAGATTAAATTGGCACAATAAAATATTAACATGGTTTCAGCTTCTCCATTGCTATGACTGAAACAAGGTGCACTGGTAAGATATGGGCATAGGATCAGTCCAAAGTTGGGCCAAAGAACAAGGTAGATTGTATAGTTTAAAGAATCCTTGAGAATTTATATGAAATCAAATTATAACCACCAGAACCAATCATTTTAGTCAAATTACTAAGAATTGAATTAACCTTAGAAAGCTGTAGATAATATATTTCTACATGTATGAGAACTAGTTATGCAAATCCATGTTCATTTCTGTAACATATTTCATATATAGGACAAGCACAAGCAATTGTGTATATAAAATTAGACTGGGGTTTTAGTTAATTGCAAGTTAATTAGATTCGATAGTATTATAATGGAATAAATACAACCAAAATTTTTAAAAAATTAAAGCCATTATCCATTTATTCAAAGTAGGCATTTTATTTGTTTTATAAAACAAATAAAAATTAAGTGTTTACTATGTATAGAAAGTTTACTAGGCATTAACTATACAGGAGTAAATATAGTAGATATTTTTCCTGCCCTCATGGAGTTTATAGACTAGCAACGAAGACAAACAATTAAATCAGGTATTTCAATGTTAAATGGTAAGTTTTAAGATAAAGATGTACATGGGTTTGGACACCTGAGTGGCTCAGTTGGTTAAGCATCTGCTTTCAGCTCGAGTCATTATCCCAGGGTCCTGGGATCAAGTCCTACATCCTGGGATAGAGTCTCACATCCAGCTCCTTGCCGAGCAGGAACCTGCTTCTCCCTCTGCCTGCTGCTGCCCCTACTTGTGCGCTCTCTCCCTCTCTCTCTGACAAATAAATAAATAAAATATTTTTTAAAAAGAAAAAGAAGCACATGGGTTATGAAAACTCCATGCTAGAGGAACTGGCGTAGTTAGAGAGGATCTAAAAGAAGGAAAGAAGAGTTATCTTGTGAAGGGAAGGGGAAAGGTATGACCAATTAAGTAGAAAGAGCTGATTAAAGACCCAGAAGCAAGAGAGAGCATAGCACCATGAAGAAACTAAAAGAAGTCAAGTGTAGCTGGAATACAGAGTGTGAAGGTGAAAATAAAAAGATACCAGGAAGAAGGAAGAAGTAGTGGTAAGACCTAGAAAGAACTCAAAAGCAAAGTTGAAAATATTTAGCTTTCAGAGGGATAACAGGAAACTTGTTGAACTGTTTAAACGTAGGTTGAAACTTTGTGGTAAGATGATCATCATGTTTTATTAAGATTATTTTAGATCCGGATATAGGCCTTATGAATGTGGGATTCTCAATTAGGAAAGGGATATGTAAACTTTGATCCAACCATGGTGGAGAAACTAAAGCATCCCATCCATAAAATTAATAATAATAATAATAATAATAATTTTACAATCTCTGGGAACTTGTCTCTGCCCCAGACTCCACGTGGAAAAAAGAAACTTAATAAAACTAAGATTATCCCAGATATAAGAGTAGGTTCTCAATTTATGCAAGGCCATGGAAACGAAAACCCTAAAATGATCATTTATCTTTTAAACAGGCCCCAGGTCAGTGAAAACCCTGGATTATTCATTAAAATTTTTAAAAATGCAAATTCACTCTATAACTTAAAAAAGCTGAACTAAAAATTAACTCAAAAGAAAAAAGCTAAAGTCACACAAGCAAAACATCCAAAGGATGTATATGCTGCATATACATAATACTGTGTAGGTTTAGATTCCCAGCAATTTCATATGAGAGTAATTCTGAAACAAGATTACAAAACACATGTATTTAAAGAAACTGAAGAGATGAAGGAGGATTAAAAATGATAAAGACATGTTTTAAAAAAGGAAAAAACAAGATTAGAAAAGAATCAAAATGAACTTGTAGAAATGAAAAATACCATTGCAATTAAACACTCAATGGGCAAAAGATGGGGCTGAGAAAATCACCCATAAATCAGCACAAAGAAACAAAGATGAAAAATGTGAAAGGTCAATTAAGATATGGAAGGTAGAAGGAGAAATCACTACAAAGATTAAATATGTGATTCAGGGAGAAAGAAAAGTAATAGGAAGAAAATGATTTAATGAGAAAATTACTGAGAATTTGCCAGAAATGCTGAAAGTCATAAATACCAGAAAACCATGGGCTTCAATAAAATAAAGTAAGAACTAAAAGCATTATAGTGAAACTACAAAATAATGTAGGAAAGAAGAACATCTGCAGAGCAACAACAAACACGCAGAATACCTCCAAAGAAGCAACCATTGCATTGAGGGGATTCTTTCTGAAAGTAACAATAAAGGCCACTAGGGTACTATCTTCAGTGTGCTTCAGCTGTCAGTGTAGAATCAAGTGACCTATACCTTGTCATAAAAACTGAGGACAAAGTGTATTGTCAGACCAAGAAAATAATAATAGCCTAGCTATTTTCCACTCATACATATTCAGTTTCATAACAACTAAACATATATTTCTGCAAAAAGGAATTGAACCTCAAATGACAGAGTATCACACAAGAAGCAATGGTAAGGCAATTATGAAAACTGTGGGTGAATGAAATTTACAACCAAGTAAGGATCATTAAAAACATGGATCTAAAATACCAGATGAGAACAAAGACCTTGTAAAATGAGAGGGATGTAATCAGAGCTAACATGTTCTAAGGTCCATGTGTTCTTCATAAGAAGGGTAGAAATATTGGTAAACTTTAGATTTAATTCAATTAGGTGGTTTAGAAAATAGACTCACTATCAGATAGAAGTGACTGTGTAGCCTCCTAATTAGTACAAAGGGGAAAAGGAAATAAATAAAAATTGATAGATTTAATAGAAGAATGGAAAGACTAAGAAGTAGCAAAGAAAAGTCATCATAAATAGAAGATAGAAAATAAAATAGTAAACTTAATTTCAAATATATCAGTAATAATGATAAATGTAAGTGAATTAAAAATGAATGACCTCTTAAAAGACAGGAATTCCTGAGTTGGATTTTTGAAAATCCACCATTAGCTGTTTGTAATTGTCACATGCAAACATAATGAGGCAGAAATGTTGAAAGCAAATGGGTGGAGAGATGTATCAGGCATATGATAGCCAAAACGAAACAAATAAACAGCAACAACAGCAACAAAAACCTAAACGGGAATAGTAATGAAAACAGAATAGACCTTTATTAAAAACAAGCAAGGAATAATTATAACAAAAACGTATTTAAGGTAACCAAAGAAACCAAACACTAGGGAGATACTTCTGAAAATGGAAGCCTGAAAAACATAGCCCACAAAAACAAAGAGCAAAAGAGATGAAGATGGAAATGTGTGTGGCAACTTCATTTCCATGTGCTGTGCACACCTTCCAGAAAGTATTACAGGTATGCGTAAGGAGACATGTCCATGGTTGTCCATGTTAATAGCATTTGCACAGAATTTGGAGACAACCTAATTCTTCACAAATAGGGAAATGGATAATGGAATAATGGTATATTTGTAAAATGGAAAACTAGATTTTGGTAGAAAATATAAATAACACATGATATCTGTATATCGACATGTGTAAATTTCAATAACAATGTTGAAGAAAAGTATGCTCATTGATATCTCTCTAACTTTGAAGCATATACTATCTATTTTTCATGACCACACATGTAGACCAGGGAGGATGTGCAATAGCTTCAGAATGGTTGCTGTATCTGAAGAGAGAATAAACTATACTGGGTGGGGGGGTGGACAAACCACCAAATTCTTGCTGCAACTTTTCATTACATCTCACATCTGGACAGTTAGCATGAAGCTCTTTCATAGGTCTGCATGCTCAGAAAATCTTTCCTAATCACAGAACTAAAGTTAAAACAAAATCTAAATTTCTTTAATCTTTGCTTTTCCTGGGATTAATCCAATTAAGCCAATGATGGGGACTGGAGCAGTAGTCAGTGAAATGCTGAGTTATCGCAATAACTTTCTGGGGGTATCAAACTGATAGCAAATATACCCTCTTAGGGACAATTCCACTTGGTTTGAAAGCACATTAACATTGAAATCCTTAGAAGTGAATTGATTACAAGCCTAATCTAACATAGTTAATTTAAAGCACATTTAAAGGATAGTGAATGTGCTTTCATTTAGCGTTTGGCTTCGGCATCCTGGCAAAGTATGAGAGAGAGAGGGGGGGGTGGGGAAGAGTAAGAAAGACCTGATCTCTAGTTGTTAGGCAGCCAGCTTGTTCCAGAAGGGTTTTGCTGTTAAACTATTCTCAGCTCATCATAGTCCACAGATTCTAATCGACACAAGTCCGTTGACAAATGAGGAGGAATGTGGACTGAACTACCCTTAAAGGTATAAAGCTATTTACACCTCATCTTTAAATAAAGCCTAGGGGCTAATGGTATGATAGAATAAACAGGATACTTTCAAAGTTTAGTGTTTCAAAAATGTGTCCCCATTTTAAAAAAGCAATAATTCGATGTGGCAGTACAGTGCTGCCCACCTTTCCTCTACAAAAGCACCAACTGGCAAGCCTCTCAGTCAGGTACATGAACAACCAGGAATTGCTCATTTAATTAATACTAACAAAGAGTTTTAGTAGAAATTTTCACAGTAGATGGATTTTCCTGCTCACTCTAACTTTGTAATTTGAATTGGTTTTGTTTTGTTTTTTAGTATAGAGAGCCTTTTGAACCAGCTACTAGTCCTTCACAATTTGGTAGTACTTGCAAGGAGTTCGTCTAATACAATTTCTGTTGACATCTTTGTCTAGTACTGGAGGTAAGAAGGCAGTAGGGGGGAAAGGGGTGGCCCAATCAGCATTCTCCTGGAAAGGAGATTTGATTATGAAGGCATTTTAACAATCACAAGGTCAGTAACCACAAGCTACTGCCAAGCTGATAGAGAATATCATGCCCATTGTTATTACAGAAGCTTATCTTCTCACATTCACATTATGTCGATTTTCTTTATCATCTGACCACCGCATTGATCTGTGGAGAATCATTTTATTTCATTTGACTGTTACCTCCATGAGGCATGAACTATGTTTAGCTTATTGGTTATTGCATCCCCCTGGCATTCCATATCTGTGGGAATAAATGGAGAAAAAAGGGAAGGAACAGCCAGTAAAGGAGATGAAAAGGGAAGGTGCTTTGAGTACAGACACACTTGGTTCAATGATGGGCATGTGAAATTAGAAGGGCCTTACAGATATCTAAGAAAGATGATTAGTAAGTAGTTTGCAATGTATTTTAGAGCTCAGGAAAGAGCTCTGTAAAATTGAGGGCCATAAGCATAGGAACAGAAGTAGGAGTGGAAGCATAGAAATAAAACGGTCAGCCAGAAAAACTATGGCAGGAGAAGAGGCTTGCAAATAGAAAGCCTAACAAATATCTCCATGTAATAGATATTTACTGGAAAAGGAGACTATGAAGGAGGCAAAAGAAAACCAATAAATAATTGTTTCATAGAAGACATGGGAGAAAGAATGTCATACAACTGTTTTCTTGCAAAGCAAAAGTTATGGGTCCCAGGGCAGGAAAATATTGATGATGGTGGTAATGGTAGATGAACTGCAAATATGAATCTAAAAGGGAATTAAGGATACCTTAACAAAGAGCCCAGAGTTGGGGTGGGGGCACGGGATACTGTAGGCATAAGGCAGTTTGAGAGGAACGCGGAGGTCTCTGCTAGACCACAGTAATTCAGGCACATCAACAGTTCATTCTATAGATTATGGCCTTCTCTACTTTTTGAAAGTTTTATCATATCTAACAGGCATTTTGGCACAATGGAAATATTTCTATCTTATTATGATGAAGGGCAAAGGAAATTTCATGTGACTAATGATAACTCACAGAAAATTAATGAACAAAAGAATGATTTATAAAAATGTTGTCAAAATTGGTTTATTTCAACTTATTCATAAGACTATGCTTTTACTTATATTTGATATGCTAAATACATATATTTACTTATGGAGCTGTTAGAAAAATATAAATATGTTTAATTTCTCACTACTGCTCTGTAGAGAGCTTCTGTAAAATTTAAATAACAAGTATGATTTGAAGGATTGCAGTTCTTTTCAAAATGTGTCATTATTTTCAAGAAAATAAATTAAAAACTACTATAAGCTTCACCCTGGCCAAACAAATACGGAATTTAAACATCTACAGTTACTAGAAGTAACCCAGCCTTTGCCGATTTGTAGTTTACCTCATTCATATTCCTTTCCTTATTTTTCTAAACATAAGTTTTTCCATGGTATCATTTTTAATTGAATAAATTTGACATGGAACATTGTATAAGTTTAAGGTGCACAGCGTGGCATTACTTTGATACATTTATATATTGTAATGATTGCTGAGGTAGAGATATTTATCATATTATATAATTATAGCACAATATTATTGTCCATATTCATTATATTGTGCATTAGATCTCTATGGCTTATTTACTACTCATTACAAATATGTACCCTTAAAACCTTCACTGTTTTCCTTCCCTTCCATCCCCTGGTAACCACCATTTTACTATCCTTTACAGGTTTAACCTTTTTAGATTTCACATATAAGTGATATCATTCACTACTTTTCTTTCTCTGACTTATCTTGCTTAGCACAATGTGCTCAAGGTCCATCCATGTTGTCACGAATGGAAGGATATCTTCCTTTCTTAATGGCTGAATGATATTCCATCGTGTAAATGTACCACATCTTTTTCATCCATTCATCCATTGATGGGCATTTGGGTTGTTTCATATGTTAGCTATTGTGAGTAATGCTGCAATAAATGTGAGTGCATCAAAATCCTATTTTCATTTTCTTTGTGTATACCCAGAAGTGGAATTGCTGGATTGCACTCTAGATCTATTTTTAACTTTTTGAGGATCCTCCATATTGTTTTCCATAGTGGTTGGACGATTTACATTCCCACCAACTGTGTATAAGGGTTCCTTTTCATAACATCCTCACCAGCATCAACAGGTCTCTTGTCTTCTTGATGATGACCATTATAACAGGTATGAAGTGATACCTCATTGTGGTCTTGATTTGCATTCCCCTGATGATTTGTGACGTTGAATATCTTTTCAAGGGTCTATTGGCCAATATGATGTCCTTTTGGAGGAAGGTTTACTTAGTTCTCCATAGGTATAAGTTTAAAAGTCACTTTTGTGCTACGAAAAAGTTTTAAATAATGCAACATAATAATTGTACTCTTTTTTCCTTTCTATCACTAATCATTAAATCAATATCTTTTCCTAATCAAAATAATACACTAAAGTTCTCTGCTGTGCTTCACTGTACTCGGATGCTTACATTTCATATCCCCTCAGTGAACCCATCCTTTCATCCTCTGACCCCCATCACATAGCACTACACTATGTCATCCCAGGGACCGTCCTTTCCCACCTGTAGGACACCACTCTTTATATTGCTGTTGACCAGTAGGATCTCTGGCCACAAACCTCTCATCCCTGCTGCCTTTATCAAGCTTTTTTCAAAGTCTTTCTGAGCTCATCCATCATGCTCTACTCCTGTGTGTGACTGTTTCCTGAAGATACTAACCTTTCCCATGCTGTCTACACGTTTCCTTATTTTAGGTAAAGAAGAATACATGGGACTTCTCAATTTCAAATATTACTCTCTAACAATAAAGTTACCACATTCCTCCTTTCTCTCAGTCACCAGGTAACTCCCTTCTCAAAAACTTTAATCATTTCCCTTTGTCTTTTGAATATGATGAATTTGAGGTGAAACATCCCATAAAGATTTCTAGAAGTTAGTTGGATCAATGGATAAGGTATTCAGGAGGGAGCTCTGACCTTACAATCTTTAGATTCTCAAAAATGGAACTGTTCTTTTCTCAATTCTTCTAAGAGCAGTTACCTTTCTGACACATCTGTTCCAGTCAAACTGTACTGTTCACTGTACCAGAGACATGTGTTCCCTATTCTGTCTACAATGCTTTATTTATGCCAGCCTTTACTCCTTTCTCACTCTTGCCTCTATTGCAATCTTTATGCTTAAATGACATCTTTTGATTATCTCAATGAGTAATGATTTTCCTTATTCAAATTTCTCCCATTGATTGTGATGGTCTCTGGAAGGAAGGAAGGAAGGAAGGAAGGAAGGAAGGAAGAAAAGATGGGAAGAAAAGACACACACACCACATAATATGTAAATAGCTATGTGTGGATAATGTCTCAATTGTCTTATTAGATTAAAAACTGAAAAGCAGAGGCCATTTCCTATGCATCTGTGTATCCCAAGGGGACACAGCTCTGTGATTTACCATACTAGATGTTTTCCAGTAGATTTTTAAATCATATTTCTAAACATGGAAAAATTAACAGGTCAAAAGTTCCTTGGTGCTTTTCTTCAGCTAAATGGCAACTAAAAATTGACATAGCCAACGTGAGATTAATGTACATTAATATACCAAATTTTATGCCTTTTCTGTCTTCTAAAATCAGAGCAGTAGAATGTGTGTATACTCCTAAAGTTGGGATTAAATAATTTTTAATATGTGTTGCAACATTTTTTGGCAAAGGAGCATGAAGTTTATGGATTAGTCCAAAAAGAGTTCTTAACAGAGTTCCCGAAATGGTTTTGATAAAAAAAGAAAAAAAAAACTTGCTTATATGCTACATGAGAAAAATGTCACTTTATCAACACTTCAGTGATATCTTACATTTGCAAATTATTCTAGATTTAAATCCTGAGTCTTTATGCAATTAAGTAAATGTTCAAGTGTTGACAAGACAAAGGCCAGGTGTCATTATCCCAAATACTGGATGAAAAAACTGAGACTCGGGAAGGTTCATTAACCCTTGCAAGATCACAAAGCTAATAAATCGTAGGGCTGATACAGAAACTATTTCTTTAATTGTATATAAAATCAACTTCTAAGATCCTTGTACTCCTTATAAACCTTAGTCCAAAATGCTTTCCAAATTCCATACTGCTTTTGAAGAAAATTCAATAAATATCATCTAATGCAAATAAACAGATGTTCCCACTATTCAGTATCCAATAAGCTCAAGCCTCTTCCAGCTAAGTACCTTTCTGGTCACCCATTTATTCTGAGGGACTTTATATACAGTATGACCCAAAGGATAAGTTTCAGGATACAGAAGTAGGTGGGCAAAGAAGAACTAACAGAGACTCTTGAAGATAATAATGTTGTAGAGTTAAAGTCTTCAGGATTCTTATAGCAGTAGAAATACAGCATTTAGGATAGAACTATAGTAAAAATAATTTTAATATAGTTAATATTCACATTAGCAATAGGGCTGAAAGAAAGAAATAGGAGTAAAGCCAGTAGGTTTTTCTTCTAAATAATCTGTTCCTGGTAAGTAGAATGTGTTTATTTAGAATATATGTTTATATGAAAAAAATTGAGGGATGACTTATTGAGATTATGTGTGGAGTGTATTTAGATGGAGATATGATTAGGTAACTTATTTATAACACTGAAATGTATTGTCAGCTGCGTAGACTAATCCTAGAAGTCTTTTGCAGGCTCTATAAACTAACCACTATTTTATTCATATAATTATCTGCTGAGCATGATATAAAAAAGACAAGTGCAAGAAACTGTGAGAGACACAAATTTGTATAATAAATGAGTTGACGATTTAATGAGAAGGACCTTACAATAATAGACAGGGGAAATAAAGGTAAGCCCAAATAACCATAAGATGGGACCATTAAAGTACATATGACTGAAACTATCCAAAATCCTTTATACAGTTATTAGGAGAGACTACAGGCTACAGCAGCCACTTCCGGCTACAAAAGATGACATGGCTCTGGGCCTTCAAGTAGCTATGGAATGATAAGACATTGATATGGTAAGATAAAAGGCAAAGAGTGGGATGTTAAAATGCATAAACTATAGAAGTGGGTGTGAGCAGATGAATTTGGTTGGATTCCAAGGAATGCATTGAAAGATGAGACTGAAAATACATGTGGAAGCTATATTTGAAGGTCCTTGAGGACCATGTTAAGTCATTTAGTCTAGATTTAGTAAACATGGGGATGAGGATTTGGGGAAAAAGGAAAGCATGATTATAGTTATAACTTAAGAGTGGTCGGTCAGCAGAAATGGAAATTATATTGGAACAGAAGCAGTACTAAAAGTGGGGAAAATATCTAGGCAGCCACTACAAAACATAAGATAAGAAGTAATAGGTCAGAGCTTTACTTCTGAGCTCCCGCACCTTCAGTAAATCTCTTCCTAAAGGCTATTTCTAAAAAAAAACCTAACATCTAGATATAGCATTGCTACTATTAACAGCGCGAGAGTCTGCTTCTCCCTCTCCCTCTCCCTCTGCTTCTCCCTCTCCCTCTGCTTCCCCTCACTCATGCTTTCTCCATCCATGCTCTCTATCAAATAAATAAATAAAATCTTTAAACAAAAAAACTTGAAAGAAGACTGTTGGTTCTAATTTCCAAAGATACAATTTTAGTGATCAGAATATACACAAATGAAACCCTGTCCACAGTGTAAGGGCATTTTTCAGGAGAACCATGTTGATCAAACAACTGTAAATTCTAGAAGTACCTATGACAAATACAAATCTTTTTCAAAGTATGCACTGTATGGTGACTAACATAACATAATAAAAAATAATAAAAATAAAAAATTTACAAAACCCTTCAAAAAAAAAAAGTATGCAATCTTTCAGCATACGCTCTAATTTGCACTTAAGTCTTCTCTCAAATACAATCACTTTCCTAACTCTGCCCACAAGTCTTATTCTGCTTAAGCCTGGAATTGATTCTTTCCCTTAAGGAAATATCTTAAGTATCCTTAGACCTATTGATCTGCCTATGTTTGTTTGTTTTTTCTTTACACTTAACCCTTTCTTTTTATTTCCTATGCCTTTCTTGGATGCTGACCTTCTAGAATTTGATTGTCATCCTGCGATGTAATTTTGTTGTTAATACCTGATTGGGCTAACTTGCTATCATCACCCAAATATACATACAACTAAGGACTCCAGAATTCACCACCTAGTACAGAATTAGAGCTTTATTCTCTCTAGTTCTGTGCTCAATAATCCTGGCAACATTCTCCATAACCTAGTCACAATCAGACATTGTTCCATTGCTTACAGCTCAAGACCAGAAATTTGTACAGCTCAGGGAATAAATTCACGAGACAATTTGTTGGGTGGAATGGGGAAACATGGAAATTCACATAAGCCAGGTGGCCAGTTAGAGAGGAAGACTCTGCTTTTTATCTGTCTTTGGACTGCCAGTGCATACATAAGAAGAGATTGTTTCTAGAGAGGAAAAACTCTGCTCCAAAACTATTTCTCTCTGCCCAAAGCCAAACACTTCCCAGAAAACTTAATACTTAACAGAAAAAAAGAAATTTTACGGTGTATCCAAATGCTCACACTTGTGTCTGAAACTAAAGGAATTGATCAGTAATAACAATATTGGATAAGGACCCAACTCTCTCCCAGTGCTAATATTGACAGATCTTCTCATATAAATGCAAGGAAGAAAAGGGGAAAAAATCAGAAATATAGAAACACTCAGCATGGAAACAAATAGAATAAAAGGAGAAATGAGAGCAGATAACGCTTTATAAAAACAGTCATTACAAGAAAAGGAGAGAATTCTTTTGTTTTGGGAAAAATTAGAAAGCATGTTGCATTGGTAAATCTAGAACGGACTCTTGTGAAAATGGAGCAGTAACAAAATGAAGGAGTTCTTGGAAATGCAAATTATAATTGCAAGGTTGTTATTGTCGTTTTTAAAGCAGTGAATATTAGGTTGAATAAGCCAGCATAGAAAATTATTACATTAAAAGAGAATCCCAGGAAACTCTCTGAACTTAAAAGAATAATAAAACACAAAGAGGTGGAAGTTAGGAATTAAATAAAAAAGATAGGGAGAGCTAATTTGGGAAATCTTTTATAGAAAAGTCCATATGGGGTGAATAGGGGAAAAAAAGAAAGAAAGAAAAATATGTTTTAAACAACCTCCAAGTATAAGATACTCAAATTTATATAAGTACAAACACCTGACAAAGTACCTGGAAAATAAGTCATAGCCTTTTAACATTTCGAAATTATAAAGGTGGAAAAAACTATACAATCATCCAGACTAAAAAATTAGTTTACTTTTAAAGAGAAAATACTTGAAGGCTGATTACCTACAAAATTCAATTCTTGAAGAAATAGGGGCAATTTCAAACTTCTATTGATTTAGAAAGTGTGTCGTTCACATGCTTTTTAATGAAGAAGGTATGCATAAGAAAATAATTATGTTTTTGTTTGCTTGATTAATACTTCACATGCTTGGGGCACCTGGGTGGCACAGCGGTTAAGCGTCTGCCTTCGGCTCAGGGCGTGATCCCAGCTTTCTGGGATCGAGCCCCACATCAGGCTCTCCGCTATGAGCCTGCTTCTTCTTCTCCCACTCCCCCTGCTTGTGTTCCCTCTCTCGCTGGCTGTCTCTGTCTCTGTCGAATAAGTAAATAAAATCTTTAAAAAAAAAAAAAATACTTCACATGCTTGTGGCCCAACAGGACCTTCTCTTCTATGAAGTGCCTGGACAAAACTCTTGCCAATACCACTATTGAATTTTTTACTTTTTTCTTATATGGATTCCCTGAAGTTGTTTATATATTCTGAAAGTGTTTTGTATGCGTCACAAATGTGACATGACTTCATACTGTTTTGCTGTATGTTTTGATACACAGAAATTCTTTTTTTTTTTTTTTAATTCTTTTAAGTAGGGGGTGGCTGGGTGGCGCAGTCGGCTAAACATCTGACTCTTGGTTTCAAGAACTCAGGCCGTGTTCTCGGGGTTGCGAGATCAGCCTCAGGTCCTGGCCCGAGCTCAGTGCCTAATCTGCCTGAAATTCTCTCTCCTTCTCCCTTTGCCCCTCCTGTGCGTGCTCTCTCTCTAAAATAAATAAATGAATACTAAAAAAAAAAAAAAAAAAGTTCTTTTAAGGTGAATTCACCAGTTCTCTTCTTTATGAGTTTTTGTTCTGTTTTGTTTCTTTGCCCAGATAAAACATCCATTTCTTTTTGAAAGTTGTGAAAATATTCTTCTATATCATCTTCTTAAAATTGTATAGACTGTTCTTTCATATTTAGGTTTTCAATCTACCTGGAATTGCTATTTGTTTATGGTATAAAGAAATTTAATCTTCCCTTTTTTTACATTGATATAACCATTCATTCCAGAACAGGACAAAAAGGACCTTTTCCCCATTTGATCCACTTCCATGACTTTCTGCGTGTGTGTATGTGTGTGTGTGCACGCATGAGTATCTTTCATGTCTGCTTTCTGCTTTATTTGTGTATTTTTGTACCACAATCACACTCTTTTGATCATGATAACTTTATCCTAAGTCCTGATACCTGGTAGGGCAAGTCTCCCTATTGTGTTCCTTAATATTATCTTATGTAACTCTAGGTTCTTTTCACTTCATATTAACTCTAGGTTAAAATGATCAATTTAAATATACACACATTAGATTTTTATTAGGATTGCATTGCATCTAGATCAATTTTGACAAAATGTGTATTTTTTGATTATTGAATATTTCAAGCTATGAACCTGGTATATTCCTTATTTATTTCATTTTTTTAAAAGAATTTTCAACCAGATTGTTTTTATTTTTATAAGAATTTTATACAATTTTATTCAATAAATTTTTTCTGGCTTTTGTACAATAAATTCCTAGATAGCTTGTATTTTCTTTTCGTCATTTGAAATGAGGTTTAATTTTTTTCATTATTTTTTAACTTCCTATAAATTTGTATAAAATGCTTTTTGATCTGTAATTATTAAATCTGTATTTAACAGTTGACTAAACTCTGCTATAAATTCTAATAAATTATCCGTATATTCTATCACATTATTTTTATTCACAATGATATGATCTGCAAATATTGAGACGTTTTTGGTTGTTGGTTTTTTGTTTGTTTCCAGTCTGCATACAGTTTTTTCTTTGCCTCTCTGCACTGAACACCAAAAATTGAAAAATGTTGTGATAACAGAAACCTGTTTCTCGTTTCCAATTTTAAAGGAAATCCTTCCAACATTTCATCATAAAATATTTTGTTTGCTGTGTTTTTGTGTAGATAACTTTTATCAGATTAAAGGATAAAATACTAAAACATTTCTTCAAAGTAACACAGAAGCCAAAAACAAACAATGAATTATGAACAATCGTATTTCTGCCAGAGGAGAAAAAAAAATAAAACCTATAGTTATTCTAGTTACCCCTTTAAACAAGAGATTATTGAAAATTATTCTTTTACTTGTTACTTCTCATTAACTGTTTTTTTTCTGAAATGGAGTGACGCATCTCTAGCGAGCATGTCTGTTCATTATAGGTTATAGTGGTTTGAATAAGTTTTCCAAAAAAGACTTGTCACAACCTCAGAATGACTTATTTATGTTCAAAGTCAGATGATTTACTCTCTAGCATTTCAAAATCTTACCCCTATATAGGGGCATCCTACCACTATAATAAGAGTTGAGATTGAGCAGTTCAATACCAATGTAAAATTATTCACAAATTCTGACATCCTCCTTTGGAAATCAGCATTCCACACACCTACTAACTAAAAATACGGTTAAGACATCATTTTGTGTTTAAGTATTTACAAGATATTGGGTGTAGTTTAGAACCTAAGATGATGCAAATGCTGTGTGTCACCTATTGGAACAAAAAAGAAAAAAAAGGATATTTCAAATTAAAACTTTTGAACCTCAAGAGGAATAATTTAAGTATATGTGGTCTCTAAAGAAAAGACATTATGAGAAGTAGAGATTTTATTTGCCTAGTGAAGGGGCGCCTGGGTGGCGCAGTCGTTAAGCGTCTGCTTTCAGCTCAGGGTGTGATCCCGGCGTTATGGGATCGAGCCCCCATCAGGCTCCTCCGCTGGGAGCCTGCTTCTTCCTCTCCCACTCCCCCTGCTTGTGTTCCCTCTCTCGCTGGCTGTCTCTCTGCCGAATGAATAAATAAAATCTTAAAAAAAAATTTGCCTAGTGAAAAAAATATATTTGAGTGTGCTACTATCAATCATATAAGTGGTGACGTCATTTATACCTTCAAGAGTATATAGGCAATCTACTTCTATTAAGATGATTCTTTAGATAACAGCACGAAGCACTTCTGTTGTTTCCAGTTATTTTCTATGTTTGAAATGTTCATAAAACAGAAGTTAAATAAGTTAGTTATATGAAAACAAAAAAAAAAAAATTAGCTTTTTTGGCAAAGAAAAAGAATTTGCTTCCAGCTACTTGATTTCTTAAATTCAGCTCCTATGATACTCCCTTGCACTGGATTACTTTTCCATGAATAACATTGATAATCCCCATCGATTGTTTACAAAAGTCCCATCTCAGTTTTCAATTTGAGATAGTCAGAGTGAGTTTCTGTTTCTTGTAAGTAAAGCCAAGTGCTGATGGCAAAACATCATCTACAATATGCTTATTTAGATTAAAATATTTAAATGATACATTTTCAATGATCATGCAAGTAAATAATGACATAGTATCTAGTCAAATATGATGCTAAGAGAAATAGCCATATCTCATACATTCAGTTTTAGACAGATAAATAGTAGTATCTGTTAGAAGGAAATATGTATAGAATGTGCTAGAAGCCAATTGAGTTCATTTATTCTACTTGGGTATATTAATCCCAAAAAGCCTTTTTAAAATTCCAATGTCCTAATTATCTTCCTGTAACTCTCTACCACCTTTGATTATTGATCTCAAATCTTGAATTGTAATTATTATAGCCAGGGTCCTTCCCAACTTCTAGGTTTGTTTAGACTCTTCTCAATATTATATTGAAAGTGCCTTCTTTAAGTTACCAATATCTTAGCAAAGTTCCAGGGATCCACTCCATGTCCTTTTATGTAGCTCAAACAGCCAATATTGACGTCTTTTCTTTTTTTCTCAAGAGTTCTTGATCTTCTCAAGCAGGATCCTGTATCAGTTTTCTTTTGGTTATTGTCAATTATTTGGTGACCCTTACTCTACTGAAATAAGTTAATAATAAAGGGTTTAAAATAGTGCATGATTTATTAGGGAGCATTCAATAAACTTTAGTTATTATTAGTAGGAATAGCAGAATTTTCTTCTCTTTTAATAAAGATCAGTGTCCTTTAGGCTCAGAGACTTCACCTATTTGGACTTTCGAGTCACAAATAAATCCATGACCACCATCCTACTTCTTCACTGGAAAGCCTATTCCATTGTTACATATTCCTACTCATTAATAAGGGATAAATCAAGAACAACAACTGCATTTATTGAGTTAAATTTAACTCCCTTGAGTTTCTGTACATTGGTTCTAATTATAGCCTCTGGAAGTGTGTCTTAGGCTAAGTAACCTCCTTTTCACATAACACATCTTCCTTTGTTTAAAGACAGCCATCATGATGCCTCCGAATCTTCTCCAATCTAAACACTGACAGTACATACATATTTTCTCATTGCTTGTGAGAGATAAAATTGACAAGACAAAAATTTGTCAGATTGTCTGCTTTCAAAAAAAAAAAAAAATGAAGCTCCTGAAGATATCTGGAGAGTGGATTTTCTCAATCAATGTCATATCTTGTCTATTAAGGAAGTTTCGTGCATGTTCTTTTCTGCTGGCCTATTATTTTGTAGCTTATTCCCACATCTGTATTGCTTTCATCATCACCCAAATGTCTCCATTTGCTTCTATCATTTGGGTTTTTAAACAACATTCAGACTTGCTTATGTTCTTCTTTTTATTATTTTCTCCTGAAACTACTAGTATCCTTTTCCATAACAGCCTTTCTTTACAAATTTTAGTCATATACATAATTTTCTAAAATCTCCTGTGTTTTGAATTTAATCCCAATAATTTCTTTCCTCTCTCTTTTCCCCATGTCAATGTAAAACTCTTTCAATTGAATGGCATATTTCTTTTCAAATACATTCTACTTCAAGATATATCATGATTCGTGGTTATTATGGGAATTCTGGTAATTCACAGGTCAGACCTTGCTTTCTGAAGCACAATATGTGAATTCAACTAAAGCGTAATGGAGCAACAAAAGTTTCTAAGGTGATGGTATTTCACTTTACCCACCTCAGTGTTATAAATGACTTCCATTGAACGGGTAGTATTTGTAAACTCAGCTGCAATAGTCAAAAGAAATGATAAGTACGGTACTAGTAATTTGAGTCAAGCAGGTGTACTTCATTTCAAAACAACCAAATATACAAGCAACCTTGAAGCTACAAATAGGTTGATTTTCTTTTTAAATTTAGAACTGAATTATTTGTTTGGAATCTGATATGAATTTCTCCCAAAGGAATCATTCTTGTATGTGGCAGCTTGTTTCTGCAAGTCAGCTTGCAATTTGCATTTAACCTATTTTATAAATGTTATACTGTAACATTTCAAAGAGCAATATAATAAAACTTTTTCCCAAAAAAAGTTGTCCGGTCACAAATTTAGTGAATAAATTAAACTAAAAGAGAGAAAAATTATTTTATTTATCTTAAAGGCTAGTATTAGAGAAAAAGATGAATAGGTGGTCCATTTTGCTGGTGATTTTGCACAATATAAAAAATTTTAAGCCACAGAGGCTATCCTTGAGGTATGCTTATTGAACATGGAAATCATTGAGTCAAGCAGAGCAGCTTAGCAATAAGGAGGGCTATGGGCCCATCTAAAACCAGGTGTAGCACCGTCCATCTTCAACTGTTGAGGCATCATAAGAACCCAGGCTTGGAAGTCTGTTATTTGAGAATGGCAGGGAAATAGAAGTAATGAGATCTAAGGAGTCTATGTGGTAGCAAGAGAATTAGAAGGAAAGAAAGGAAAAGCCCACCAAGCCTACTCATTCATGGACAATTATATAGGCTGCCCTACTATGTATGGTTAAACCTCCATCGAGAAGGGACACAAGCTTAAGGAAGGATTCTCCAGAGCCTGGAATCGGTGTCAGAGCAATGAATGAGAACATTAGTAACAGGGGTGTAGAGGGAGGAGTCAAGTGGGGGAGTTACAAACTCCAAGCTCCAAGCTGCTATGCCACCTGCCAGAGGTTGGACCAAACCACGGCTGTTACCAAATAAGGTGTCTCCCCTTGCTAATAAAATCCCAACCACTGTAACATGGGAAATAAGAACACATTTTTACAAAATATAGAGGCAGTGTGATATGAGAGAGAGAGAGAGAAAGGTTGATGGTTCAAGGTCTAGAGATAACTTTCAGAAGCTGTATGACAATGGACATATTTCTCACTCTTGCTCCTTCCAAAATTGTACCTAATTATACTCACTTGTATAACTTACAGAGTTATGGGATTCACAGCTGACAACAGAAGTAAAAACATTTCTCGTAAATTGTAAACTGCTATAAAAAGATGAAGTCATACATTGAAGGACTAACTTCATATTTCTGATGACCCCATTTGATGTTTTTTTAAACAGTGAGTTTCTTTGTTCACTTAAAATGCAAGCTAATTTATTAAGACAATAATTATTTACATATACATTTTAGGTGTACATCTATTCCGTAAGGTAGGAGTTATGACAGCAATTATATAAACGAATGATACTCATGAGTTTAAAAAAATGTGCATTTATTAATCTAAGTATTTCTAGTTTAAACTTCATTGTTTTAGATACTAAATATCACCCAGGAATATTAGCTGTTTCCAACTCCCCAATGATTAGGCTCCACTTAATACCCCACTTGCAGGCCGTTTGGACTCAGTTTCTGAACTCTCACTGACTATAACAAGAAGCAGACCTAGTACATGAGTATATCACTTAGAGGGCTTGGCATTCCGTCCCCTCCATCTTCAGCCTGTATGTGGTTTTTTGGGCACAATGCTCCCAGAGACCTGACTCTTGGCTCGTCAGTCCCAAGAAGCTCATCTCTCCCATTTGCTGAAACTTTCTCTCCACCCCTGTTGCAAATGCAGTCTTCATCACCCACATCCAGCCCAGCGTATAGTACAGAGCCCTCAGAAACCACCAACTGGCTTCCCATTCTCTACACCACCCTGTGGTGAGGATTGAAACCCTGCCTGATTGCCAAACACCCTCTCTAGAGACTAAGATTTTACCCTGAAACCTAAGCTGTAGTCTTGTTATCCTTGTACACATTTCTTGGGTCTGTTTACTTGGAAGCCAGTAACTGATAACACAACTTCGATTTCTGATCCTGTGTGAAATCCCTGCTTTTCCATCAGACTGACATAGTTAATATTCTCTTCTATATTGACCAAACATAAAAATTAGACTCCATTCATGGGTTTGAAATTCCACTGTCAGCATTTCTGTTTCAATTCCCTAGATCTCTTGGCAGATCTAACGCCAACCTCTCCAACCCACCTTCCTAGAACTTTCAAATATCCGTGCTTCTATAATAAGTCATTAGATTTAATTCCAATTCAATGGAAGAGATACATATACATACATGTGTCTATAAAAATATATATTCAAAAACACATGTACATACAGATACATATATTTATAAATAAATAAATGCATATACATATATAAATATATTTTTATATTTGCATATAGTCTTTTCTTTCCTTATACAGTAAGACTCAAAGGATATATTGTGCTATAATTACTGTTGCTATTTAAGAAAGAGCCAGAATTTAAAAATAAATATTTAAAAAAATTTTTTTTAAAGATTTTTTATTTATTTATTTGACAGAGACAGACAGCGAGAGAGGGAACACAAGCAGTGGGAGTGGGAGAGGAAGAAGCAGGCTCCCAGCGGAAGAGCCTGATGTGGGGCTTGATCCCAGAACGCCAGGATCATGCCCTGAGCCGAAGGCAGACGCTTAACGACTGAGCCACCCAGGCACCCCTAAAAATCTTCTGACTCTTAGAATTATTCTTGGAAAGAGACCAAGTACAAGTCCACACGAGGCATGACAATAATGATGCTATCTGCTTGTCATCTTTATAATAACTAGAATTGATTGAATGTGCCCTTGCAAGGCAACAATAGTGATGGCACGTTTTCACAAAGGGCAAATGCATGTAAAATTGTTAGTTCAAAACTGGTGAGGTTTAGTTCTTCATTTTTATATTAGACACACATAGGAATTTGGAAATGCTGTAACTTCTCCTTTAAAAGTACTTTAAAAGCAAAATTTAACTCTTTGGCTGACAAACATAATGTCATAAGAATAAAAAGCCTTTTGAATATTGTACATAGACTTAACTGTCTGTTATATAGAATCCAAGATTTCTATTAGTCCAGGAAGTTAATCTGCATTGTTTTAAAAATAAATACCTGCCATATATCTAAGCAGTAAGTGCAGCAGCAAAAAGAAGCAGAAAAATTGCTGAAGATCACTAAAACCATCGTGTCCCCACTCGGCAGCAGCATGATTTAGTCAATGATTCTATCAATCTGGAAACCTCTAATGATGCAGCCAAGACTCAGCTCCTGGAAGACAGAGTGTGAAGCACTTCACAACAAGGCAGTAGAGAACAGCAGGGCCTGTGTTGAACTAGAGAACACATGCCCCAACTAAAAACAGCTCACACATATATATTTGTTTATTCGTACATTCATATTTGCAAACGGGAACACAGAGACACACACCAATTTTCTTACCAAGCAAAATATATCTGTGAGCCAGATTCAATGACTTTGTAGTGTAAGTAAGCAGCAAAACCAGCAAGATCAAGTGGGAAAAACAGTAGCATCTATTGGAAAGGCATAGATCCTCTTTAAAAATTGATGCTTTAAAACGTCGATGTAGCAATAAGATCTGTCAGATTGTGATGTGAACATAATGTTGAAAAATGCTGTCATTTTCCTCACAGAAACAAAGAAGAGTCAAAGAAAACACAGGAAAAAAACAAAAAACAAAAAACCCAAACCAAAACCCAAAATCAAAAAAAAAAGTTGAATACTTATGTTTACAGGAGTCATTTTGTGACTTGATCCAGAAGCAGATATGTTATAGATTTGACTCTAAACATACTTTCTTATTAGGAATAATTTCTTAATGTATCAACTAACATTATAAAAGCACACAGCTGTGATATGTCATTTTTTGAAGAGTGCACATGTGTACGTGTGCATGTTTGCACACACATATGTGTGTGTTGGGCAATTCTAAGGGAAGATTTACCTGAAAGGTATAAAAGTAACCATGATTTTACCCCTCAAATAAGAATGTGAGGTACTGGGGAGCTGGGTGGCTCAGTTGGTTGGGCAGCTGCCTTTAGCTCAGGTCATGATCCCAGGGTGTTGGGATCGAGCCCCACATTGGGCTCCATGCTCAGCGGGGAGTCTGCTTCTCCCTCTCCCTCTGACCATTCCCCTGCTTGTGTTCTCTCTCTCTCCCTCACTCACTCTCTCTCTTTCAAATAAATAAATATCTTTAAAAATAAAAAAATGTGAGTTATTTGCTAGCTTATAGAATTAAATAGATTATAAAATCTTTGTAAAATTGCAACTATGGAACTTTAATTCTTTGAAATGTGCCATCTTAAAAACTCTACCAAGAGCTACTTTTTCTGAGGAACATAGAAGCAAAGCCATTGTTATAAAGTTTGACAAACTGAATGTTTGTCATTATTTTAGTATCCTATTTTACAGATGAAAAAAGTGAGCATTTGAAAGAATAATACGCATTTCAAAAATCACATTGTGAGTGGGGGAAATGGTTTGAATTTCAAATGTGTTTTTTTCCTGATCCCAAGTGTATGCTTTTTAACTCTTCTGTCTACCTTATAATATTTTGAATATTTTGCTTGCTATTCATTATATTAACTGATGTTTGTGGTGCATTTATTTTTTTTTCTCTATCCTAAGTTGATCTAAATTAGCAGCCTAACATTAGCTCAGACAATTGGAATCTTTTTGATTATTCTATGTATTGTATTCTAGACCTAATTAATTGGACTTGATTTGACTCAACATCTTCATATTTGATAATTATTTAAGCTTTATAGAGTCTATGTATTTCTGAAATAACTAAATGGAAACAATTAACTTCAGAAACCTGAAACCAGTGTTTAGTGATAGGATTACATGGAAGCTATTGAGGAAGGGAAAGATCTCTCTCTCTAGGGACAGATATGTCAGATTAAATTCCTTACCTCATTTGTGTGTAAGCAACACACAAATCTTAAGACAAATTTATTTCTACTAGTTTTATAGTCAGTTCAGAATGTTGGAACCAGTTACCCTTCTCTGATTACTTTTATCTTTAGAATTTATATTTAGGGCCAGATTTTTAAAATGACTTTATTTTTTGCTGGTGCCCTGAACATAATCACCCAAGTGTCTGTTCCTTTTTATAATAGGGCTGCTGATTTCAGGTGGTTAAAAGAAAAGATGGGTCCTTCAACACTACTGGTAAGTGTTTGCTGCTGCTTCTTAAAGACTTCTAAATTACATCTCAAGAGCTTTTTGAGATAGGTTTTTACATCCACTCAAGCAAAATCAGCCTTATTGGGCAAATGTGACCTTCTCCTTCAAATTCCTTGGGAAGAACTGGCTGTGAAGGGGGAAAAATTTATATTCAGGTTAGCAACGTTTTAACGTTTTAAAGCTCCCTAGGAGTTTATGAATTTTGAATATAAGCAATATCATCTAATTACATGAGAATGACTTTGCAAATAAATCGGTGTGTTGTATTGCACTTTTGAGTTAACAAACATCATTGAGTTTTGCTAACTTTTCTATTTTTTTATTTTTATTTATTTAATCAAGAGATTAGTAGCAGCACTCCCACATCCCACCCCTTAAAAGAAACATTAACAATGGACACCATGACCTTGATCTCAGCAGATTAGCTGCTGAATTACGGTCATTTTTTTTACATTTCTGCTAATCATTTCACAACCCTAAAAATTATTTCAGAAATATGTCTTGCAAGACTTTCTGAGTGAAGGGCTAGAAATTTAAAGGGGAAAAAATAATCTTCCAAAGCTTCTCGGTGACTCTTCCCTGGAGAATAACTTCAGGCTTAATCTCCAAAGTACTAACGGATGTAAACACTTTATATTTTCCACAGGTAATTGCCACATAATTTTAGAATGAATATTAAAAAAAATAATTACAACCTAATCAAATTACATCTTTCTCTCTTGGGTCAATCTAATTTAAATAGAATCAAGGTAGGAAATAAATGGGTTCAATTCTCACATTAAAAACCACCTTACAGTGCCTGCTCAAGTGTGGAATTTCCTGATTAGGTGACGAGCTCCAAGCTCAGAGTTCCCCCCTTGACAAAGAGCAAGAGAGAGAGGAGATATTTCCCCCCTGTTCACCATGTCCATTCTTTCCACCATCCTACAGTGGAAACCTATACGGACTTTGAGGTTTAAGTTTGATGTTTGTTAACATGTGATTAATTACATTTAAATTCTAGCTCTACTTGTTTTTCAAATGAATAAAACTCTCTATATAGTAACTATCTTCTGCAGAGACCAGAATACTTACAAACAAAATATGTTTATCTATGTTATCTATGTAAATGCATTTCTTTTTTTAAAACATTCAATTTTTTTCTAAACAAATTATTTTGTGTTGAAGACGATTTTTCCTAATATATAACACATGAATAATAATGGATCTTTATTTAAAATATAAAAAAATGAATAAACTTACATTAATGAAAGAGTAACAGAATGAAATCTTTCTACAAGTATCATTTAAATCAAGAGGTTAAAAATTTATACCCTTAAAAATAAAACAAAGTTAATGTTTACTACTTATTTTGATAAATATCCATGTGTAAATTATGGAATACTTTATATTGATATCTGATACTCAAAATATTGATTTATAAGCCATTTGGAGAAAGGAAGAATTCACTTATTACTTATTTATCAATGATACAGTCAGAGTAGCATTTTAGACATTTCAGAAATGGTTTTCTACTTGAGTGGTAATGGCAGTGGATGAAATTCTTGATAATATTTCCCTGCTTTCTAGTACTGTGCTGTATTTACCTGCGGATGCATAGAAATGTAACCACACAACAGTTTCTATTCACCAATCATTTCTGTGACCCGTAATGTAGTAATACATTTCAATATGAAGAAGGTAACGAATTGGGGTCAATATTTCACATGCCTGTGTTATTCAGCAACTCCTATGAAAAGAAGTGGCATGAATAAAAAAGTAATTTAAGAAGCTAGTGAGTAAAATAGCAAAGGAAGAAGGAAAGGATGCAAGAAATAGGATTGGAAAAGACCCGTAGTGAAAGAAAGCAAAGTTAAGGTTGAACTTGAGCAGGTCAGAGGTTTGCTTAGTCCTGATTAAGTGTCCTTAAGTTCTGGATACTCACCTCTTGTCATATCCTACATCTGAGTGCTGTCATTAATTTATTAAGATAGACTAAAATAGATACACACACATATATTCACACACTTAAATGTTTTTTGAACTCCTACAATGAATAAGCCATTGACCTAAGCACTGAAGATATGTTAGAAAAAATCGATGAGTGGGGCGCCTGGGTGGTGCAGTCGTTAAGAGTCTGCCTTCGGCTCAGGGCGTGATCCCAGCGTTCTGGGATCAAGTCCCACATCAGGCTTCTCTGATAGGAGCCTGCTTCTTCCTCTCCCACTCCCCCTGCTTGTGTTCCCTCTCTCGCTGGCTATCTCTCTCTGTCAAATAAATAAATAAAATCTTTAAAAAAAAAAAAAGAAAGAAAAAATCGATGAGTAATTAAAATAGATGAACAATAAAAACCTTCAAGATGTGAAAAGGAAATGAGTGATAACTTTTCCAAGAATATCCACTTGACCTAGACAAAAATTTGAAAGCAATGTATAGACTTAAGGAGCGATTTAGGTATAATTTTTTTAATGAAATCATTTCTACTTGCTCTTTCAGTTGAAGGTGTACATAAAACTTCTGTCTTAATAACTCATTTGTACTGGACCCTACTGAAAGTGACAGTCTCTCACCTGCTGTTCTCCAGAGGACATTGTTTCTTTTGTACCATAAACAGAAGATTGCTTCCTCATTGCTAGATCTCAGAAGAAAAAGGAACTGGTCCTTCTAAGGTCATGGTTTAATAATAGTCCAAGAGAAAAATATTAGCTAAAAAAATTGTTGCTCTTTGAAAAAAGTTTTTCAACTTTACAAAGTTTCTTAAATAAAAATATTTTAACTACTAGCTAAAAGTCTAAGAATGTCCAATTGCTATAAATGTGAAAGGTCCAAAGAAGTCATTATAGGTTCTTTTTTACAAATGATAAACTCAACTTTATTTTATTATTGAAAAACATTCTTTAAATACATTTAAGCTTAACACTCAACAAAGAAAGAGAAATAAACTAAGTAGAGTTTTATTGATGTTGTTATCAACTTAAATAGTATATATTTTTTAAATGTGGTAATCTCATTTAACTTCATTAGTGGCTGGTCCATGCCAATATATGGTAAGGTATATAAACTTCTAAAATATGTTTAAATTTTGCAAGTTTGTATTTTCTGAAGTCAATCACAAACAATTCTTTTCCAGAGTGAAAATTGTAACTCAGACATAGAATCAGTGGTCTTCTAGGAAATATCTAACAACTTGGGGGAGGAGGTGTTGATTTTTAATTTTTACTCATTTGCGTGGTGTTAAAAATCCTACCATAGCTAACTTCAAGCCACCAACTTGGTGTCACTGGGAATAGAGTTGGGAAGAGATGCGCACACTCTACTTCATGAGCCAGGACAAGAAGTGGCTGCAGCAAATCACTGCATCATTTGATCAGATATAAGTTGCTATCGATTATACAGCACCATTTTAGCTACCAGGAAAAAAGAAGTAATGCTGCCAATTAGGTTATGGCCAAATGTTTTCTTATTATTTGATTTATTTTTTTTATTTTGCACTTACTAGAAAAGCTCTTTCAGAGATTCTCTGGCTCCAGAAGGATTCCCTATCCTACTTGAGAACCTGAAAGAGACAGAAAGATATACACAGAAAGAGAGTTCTGGATGGATGAGCCATGACAGCCAGTAGATACCAGAACTGCATAGTGGCCCAATGAAATCTTAGTTGCCTTTCAGTGTTCTTGCCTGGTATAAAAGTAAGTTCAAGGATGTTAATGTTTGCGTTTGACAGAAGGGAGTTGGTACAAAGGGACTGCATAGATAGGACCTGAGAGGTCTGTGGTGGAGAGGGCAATAGCCGAGGTCTTACCCTAACAGCATCCGGACTTCTTTAGTTGAGTCAAGCTGAGAAACAGCAGGAATCATATGCAAACCAACTGTAAGACGGCACATCATGATTTCAAGACTGTTGAAATCTGAAAAGACACAGCTCCAACACCAAAAAGATATGGTGTATTAAATATAGCAATAATGGTAACTAAAAATGATAGAAAACAAAATACGTATAAGACTCCTTTTAAACGAGTCTTGCAACTTCTTATGCATTAAAAGTGTGCTTCAGAGGCTGCCAGTTTCTGGTCCAGCTTGTAAGGAAATGGCAAGTAGTCACTCCCATCTTCACAAGAAAAAAGCTGAACTAAAAATCAACTACTTTCATCAGATTTGTCAGAGAATTAAGGTCATGGGGCAAACTGCTGCTCCCCAAAATTGGAAAAAGAGGTGATGCAGAGATTCATAAATTGCCAGAGCAAAAACCTCCACTGGTACCAATACCAGGGTGGGACCACAAACTGTAATTGATGAGTTGCTGGAGGCTCGGGGTGAACAAGTCTAGGAGTTAAAAACTCAAGGGAGTCTCAACGTTAGGGAAGCTCCTGTGCCTTTGTGAGTTTGACCTCCAGGTGCCTGACCAGGAAGAAAACAGAATGAAAGGACAAAAGAAATGGTAGGAAGCAGAAAGAAGGGGAAGAAAGGATGGTGGGAAGGAGGAAGGAAATAATGGAAGGGAAAATAGAAAGAAAGCATACATACCTGCCTCTGGTTCTGAAAATAATTCTAAAATTTTGGATCAAAGCTACCCAGGGCAACTGCAGCATGAGTGAAACGGGACTGTTGCCCTTTAAGGTGACAGCATTCAAGCAACCAACATGCATTTGTTTAGATAAGTTATCACATGGCT